>NC_047058.1:18348920-18667560 GCF_000738735.6 Corvus cornix cornix | reverse complement strand
AAACACTTGGCAAAGGAAGGAAGCAGCATTTTAATTTCAGTGGAACTGAAGCACAGGGCTGGGACACTCTGCAGTGCTCCTGGCCCCTTGGATTACACTGCACCAGCAGGAAAACATGCCCAAGAGACAGGGAATGTGAGGATATGGGATTAGAGGAACTGGTAGTGTCCCATAAAGGACATTCTAAAATACACAGATAAGCACTAAAAAAGAGGTTTAAATGAGGATCTCTGAGTTCTGTTCGAAGGCTGAAGCTTGATGCTGAGAACTGGTGGGTCTGGCCTAGGGAATTTTTATGTGGCCCATTTTAGAAATAGAATATTTGGAGCTGTGGGCAGGAGTTTCACCTTTTCCTAAATCACTCCTAAAAAGAGTTCTTGAACCCTCCTGCATCTTTAGCTGCATCTTTATCCCAAAAGCATTAAAACCCCTGTTTGCCTTAAAAATAGGATTTGTACCTCTCAGCCCACAGAAATGCTCGCTGTCCAGCTTTTCTGGCTGTATCGTTCACCACTCAAAATCCACTGTTAGCAGCTCTGTTATTTAAATCTGTCTGAATCCTGGTGACAAACTGGCCTGAGGATTTCCTGCCATGAAAGGAGTTTGTTTTTTTCCTGCAGCTTAGGGACGAGTGGTGTTGAGCAAGAGGATTTGTCAGCTGATTCCCTTCAGACATTTGTTATCATTTGGTGGGAAGATGCAGAATTTACTATTCTCAGCACTAGGCTGATCTACCAAATTTCTCTGTGTTCCTGCCATGGGTTGGGGAGGGGGATGTCCTTATCTTTGCTCCTTGGGAGGAGTGGATTGGGCATGAATTGTAGGGTCACTGCACTGATGTGCAAGCACTCAGTTAGTGCAGGCAGGGGCTGCAGAGGTGACCCCCGGGGGAGACCATGTGCCTGTCACACCCCATCACATGCCAAAACATCAGCCCCACAAAGGAGCACCCGGTGCCCTTGCTCAGATGTGTTTAAGGAAGGGAAACAAGGATTTGGGGTGGGCTGAGTAACCCAGTGTGAGAACAGGGAGGTCGAGACTGTTGTGCTTGGCTTAAAAGGGAGGGCATGTAATGCATTTAATTGTTCGTGTAATTGTTCGTGTTTTCTTTTTCTTTCAATCCTTGTGTCAGCGATTAGAAGTTTATGTTGATGGGCAAAACATTCAATAATTCCCCAAATGAAAACTTTTGCCAGTGGCAGAGGAGGTGAGAACTACAAGGAAAAAGCCAAACGTGGTGCACTGATCTGTAGAAATGCATTTTGACATGGTGATAGCCGTGAGTGAGTGTCTTGTCCTTGTAGGAGGGCCTGTAAATGAAATCAAACCAGGCCACTCCTGGTGTAAGAAGTGATGGTTGGTCCCAAAAATCAAACAAATTTGAAATCTGCTTTAAATTGAAGTTTTCCGCCGTGGGCGGAGCGCTTTGGTGCTCGGAACGGATCTGGTTGCATAGGGAAAGATCCACAGGAAGGGAAAATAAATACAGCCAGCAGTACCCCCAGAGGCGTCCCACCTCCTGCACGTGGGGTGCAGGAAGGGCTGGAGCTGCACTTTGTGTCTGCGCAGAGCAACTGTGAGAAACTCGAGGCACATTCTGCAGTGTAGCGTGGGAACCGTGCCCACAGCCAAGCAGGAACACAGGGGAGAGGCAGAGGGAGCCCAGAGCAGGAAGTCCTTAAAGTCCCACACATTTGCCCATGGCTCCACCACGGCCATCCCAGCTGGGATGAGGCTGCTGGAGAACCCATCGTTTTTACTTCTCTGGCTGTGTCTCTCTGGGTTTAGCAGCTCACCACTCCATGCTCCCTCTTTCCTCTCCCCATCTCTCCCACATTTTGACCTCACACCATGAAACTGTCAGAGTGAGGAAACAGTTTGAGCTGAAACATTCATTCCACATTACATGATTCCAGATTAAAGGCAGGAAACATTTAACCCTTTGAGAGCCTTTTCCCTCATGCTGGGACGCCTTGGCTTTCAAGCTCCTTGCAAACCACGTGTAAGGGGGTGGTGAGCATTGATGCTTTTTAGATGTCTGTTCTTGTCTTACCAGTGGCTCTTCCCAGAACCCACAGCACTGGGATTCAGGAGTGTCTGGACTTTGCAAACTGAACATATTCTCTCAGCCTTACTCATGATTTTTGATTCCTCCAGTGCTGAGATGTATTTGCAGTGTGGGGAAAATGTGCATTTCCAAATGTACAAAGAGATGAACCTCTGGCTCCATGTGTTTCACTTCATTCCACGGTTTGAGGTTCAGAAGTGCAAATGGCTAAAATTGAAGCTACAAAAATAGATAAAATGAGGACTTTCAATGATTAGCACTCAGGATTTAGAAACAAAACTTCTTGCTTTCTTTAAAGCTGCCTAATAAATAACTCCCACGGAACAGCACTTCCATATAAAATGTATCATTTCGCAGGCCTGACACAAATATGTATTCTGGGCTTTAAAAGCTGCTCTTTTGGCAGATTAGGGCTCTCCTGAGAGCCAGCTCCTGCTCTCCAGCACAGACTGATGAGCACTTGTCAGATATATTTGGTATCTGGTTCTAACTCTTGGCTGCTGCACTTCATAGGTGGTCTTGGCAGCCAAAAGAATGGCAACTCCAACCCTCCATTCCCTGCTGGAGCTTTACCAGCATCTGCACTGGGAACAGCAGCACCACTGCAGTCCCTCAGGAGCAGAAGTGACTTTGACATGGGCCTGATGGAACCACATGGGCTGGAAGGCGATGAAGACGAGGGGGTTTCACCACTGCTCCGAACCGATGCGAATGGGAAACTCTAATGGCTCTCCCAGGCCTGGATTCTGGGTTTCCATTTCAGCAAAGCATCTCCAGATGTGTAGTTCACAGAAGCAGCACTTTGGTTCAGCCTCAGAGAGCCCATAGTTCCCAGTAACCCTTTTTTTGTGCATTTGGGTGGTTCCTGCAGATGTTGACCTCTGCCACCATTCCCAGACGGAGGGGTTGGAGCACAGGCTGTTAGGGCAGAATTTCCACCATCACTTCCTCTACATCCAGCAGCACCACCAGCCTGTCACCTTTCCCAGAGCTTGAGGGAGGGCCAGTCTCCCTTATGGAAAATCAAAGGCAGGCAGGAGAATAATTTAAAGATTTGATTCCTCTTTCATTCCCTGATCCCACTGCTCTTTACTGACAGTCACAGAATTGCTGGGCTGTGCCTTGTCCTGCCGGGTAAAGAATGAAGAGTCTTGTTCATTCAAAATCATGGAATGGTTTGGGTTGGAAGGGAGCTTAAATCCCATCCAGTCCCACTCCCTGCCATGGGCAGGGACACCTTCCACTGTCCCAGGTTGCTCCAAGCCCCGTCCAACCTGGCCTTGGACACTTCCAGGGATCCAGGGGCAACCACAGCTTCTCTGGACAACCTCATCAAACACCTTTGCTGACAGAGCATGAGTTTGAGTTCAGGTGCCCAACAAATGTAAAACCATGTTCTTCATCAAAAACAGGGAGACAAGGGATTAGGCTGTTACATTTTCAATGCGATCCAAATTAGCTTTTTCATCATGGCATAGGAAAATATTGGGGTTTGAAGTGAAATGCAGTGCAGAACACTGAAGAGTGGTGGCCTCTGCAAGCATCTGGAAACCTGGATCACAATCAAAAGTGATATAATTCAACTCTTTCTGTGAGAGTTCAAAGGCAACCTCAGGAAAAACCCAACCTCTGCTTATCTGGTGAGCTTTCTAACCAGCAGAGAAGGTACAGAATGTCTCCAGATTCAGCAAAGAAACCCCAAATATCTTTTCCAAATGACTGGTTACTGATTGTGAGTGTTCTGCATTACTGCCCAGGGAGAAGAAAAACGTCCTTAGGAACAGTCTCCACAATCATCCCTCATAACAGCACAAGACATGCATAGTTTCACCCAGCATCCTTGGAAAATGTGCAGCTTCCCCCTGACCTGCTGGAGGGGATGGGAAGTGTCTGTATGATGAGATCCAGAGGCTCTGTCTTGAAACCCTTTCAGATAAGAGGGAAAATGTAAAAAATGTATCTTCTAAAGAAAAGAAGATTGGTGTGACAGCTCCTGAATGAATTGGATCCCAGGGTTTGCAGTCTATCAGCTCAGCTCTCTGCTTCATATTTGGTGTTTTTCCATCTGTAGGAAAAAGCATTATCATTTAGGATGAACTTTGTCCACTTCATGACAGATAAAATTATTGCACCGGCTACAGATGAAGGGAGACGAGAAGTGGGATTGCTGCATCATTTTCCATGCTCCTGTTTATTCCAAAATCTTCAATAATGGGCTAAAATCTGACAGAGCACAAAATCACCAGCTGTTCTGAGCTCCTTTTCCACTTGCACAGCTGCTTAGAGAAGAGAATCTGTCTGATTAAACCGAAGGGATTTCAGAGGAGAGCAGAAAAACTTAAGAACTAAACAGGTTTAAGTAAGCGATGACTCTGCAGCATTAACGAGCTCAGCATTGTAAGCACAAAACAAGGGGAGGAAATATTGGGCTAAGCCAGTGAGAGCTCTTGGGGAGAAGTGGCAGGAATTCAAAGCACAGCGTTGTAGCTGTGCCTTAAAATGCTTTAGGTAAATAAGGTCAAAAGAGTAAGTAGACACTCTTCTTTTGTTATAAACCATGTTTGGAGTTCAAATATTTGGAAATAAATTTTAAACTAACCAGCAAAAGTATGTTTCTAAGCCAAAGGAAGAAGAATTGCAGAAGTTTTTGCTTGCTAAGTTAAATGAGAACAAAGGCATGAATGGAGAGGAGCAAGGACGGCAGAGCCTGTGAGAAATTACCAAAGGAAGAGTCTTGCTTTGTCTCCATTAGTGATAGATTGGATCATCTTCTCTACCCCCTTGTCCCTGCTTTGGAGCTTTTAGAGTGAAGCTGGAGATCTTTTTTAACTTTAATTCCGTGGTTTTCCTGTGTGAGCCCCAGAGGAGACAGGCACAGCTCAGAAGAGCTCCGAGAATCCATGAACATGAAACATTAGCAAGCAGCTCATTGTGCTCTGCTGCCTCAGGGCCGTCTGCTGGCTCTGCAAACAGAGCAGTGGGATTTTGACCCCAAATCTACTTTGCCAGTGAGCAGAGGGAAATCCAGCAGTAACAATCAGCTGGCAGCCACCCAGTTTGCCTTGGAAAACAATTAGACAACTGTTTTCTGCTACAGAGCAAGTTTCTTTTGGTGTCTCAGGAAATTATTCTTTCTTCTCCATTTGTACACCTGACACAAATCCTGGGAGCAGCCAGGTACCTTGGATACAAATATTTCTGTCTGAGCTGTTCCCTGAAATCAGGACCTGAAGTTTCTGTGTTTATCCTCTGCTCCAGGTGTAAATGTGGGATCCACACAATTGAGTTTTAAAGGAATGCAGAAGCAAGATGTGAGCTCAGATGTAAGTATTTCAGCCATCCCTATGCAAATGGGGGCAATTCCTTTATTCCTCCTTGGTGATCCTCTCCCGTGGATGCTGAAGTATGTGACAGGTATCTATGACCTACGGGCAGAGCAATTCAGATTAAGAAAGAGATCTGGCCAAATTCATCAAGCAAGTCGCAGGAAAAGTTAAAAATAAAACCTGGTTCTCCCTTCTCCCAGGTCACACCACATTTCCATGGGGAACCACTGGAAATGGGTGAGAAATGCAGCTGGCAGGAGCACAGAAATAACCATTAACAAACATCTTCAGTGACTCCCAAGCCTGTCTTGGTGTTGCTGCCATTGTGAGGTGCCAGCCTGTCACTGAGGCTCTGCTCAGTCCCTAACACAGATGGAATTTAAGTAACTTTCTCCAACTTTTAATTACATTCCTGTGCAGTACAGCTCACTGTGCTTTGTGCATACCTTGAGGGAGGTGTATGGTCTGGGAGTTGTTGTAAAGAGTCGGGAATTAATTACAAAGGACGCAGGGCTGGAGTTCCTCTGGAGTACTTGCTCAGCTGTGTAACCTTGGGGCAAATCACTCAACTGCTGTGTGCCCAAGTAAACCCAGCTGCAAAGCCATCTTGAAAACCAGATGGTGCACAAAGATTTAAAATGCTCAGGAGAATGATGAGTGATGAGAAAAAGAATTTCAGAAGAAGGAATTCTACAGCTCACTGCTGTTGGTATTGATTCCAGTGGAGTTAATCTGGACTAAATCAATAGAACTGAGAGGAGAATTTTCTTTGATATCCAAAAATCACCCCACACTCTCAAATCTTTGTTTTTCCTCTCTCCTCTTGACTTTATGGCAGTACTTTCTCTCTAGAGGGTTAATTTTAAACCTTCAGTAGAAGACGTGTTTTTTCCCCTGGCAGCCTGAAGTTTCTAATTCAGGATCAGGTTCTACATGACTAAACTTTGATCTTGTACAGGATTATTTTTAGGCACTTAATTCTATAGCATTCCTTTCTCCCTGCTTTTTGTGCTGCCATTCAGCCTTGCCTCTGGGGCACAGTGAGGTGTCCTGGGGCTCAACTACTGTGCCCCAAATAAAAATACTGAGCTTTATTGCCTTCTGTAGATGGTTAGTCCTGGCTTAAAACCAGTATTTGTACTCCTAGTCAATGAACAAAGGAAATGCTAAAGTTACTGTAGCAGAATAAATGTTTGCCACATGTTAGTACCCAAGAGAAGACTTGAATGTTTCAATATTTTTTGGCTTTAGTCAAAATGTAGATTTTTTTTCCCCCCACAGGAATGTGGGAATACTTATTTGCATAAGGAATATTTTCTTACATAAGGAACACACAAAGCAGGGTGTCCTAGGTTGTAAGAAGGGAAAAGAATATACTTTAGTGTGAACAAGGAATATTTAAATATGTGACACATACAGGAGCCATTTTATTCACTACTCAGGGAAGACCTTGCATGTTTTTATTACTCACTAATGAAAATAAAACACTGACAGGTTTGAATTTTGGTGAGATTTCTTCCCAAATCAGAAAGGATTCCAGCTGAAGGAGGGAGTTACAAATGAATCAGACAAGCTGGAGCACAAATACTCTTAGTCTTTCATGGAAACCGATGTCAGCAAATTGTCTTCAGCAAATTCAGCCCTTGTTATGCAGTACTGGAGTGGTAAAATTGCTAATTGCTATTCAAAATTGGGGATCATTTTCCCAACAGAAAAATACTTCAGTTTCTGTGGGTCTTGCAAACTGCTCCATTTCATGTTATTGAATCTTTAGACTCAATGTTTGAGCCACTGAAGCTCTAGATTCGATATTTGAGCTATTGAATCTTTACATTCAATATTTGCGCTGTGCTGTTACTAATTGAAAACACTGAAATTCCATGCCATAAAAACCAAAGTGCCTGGGATGATTAACGACACTGCTCAAACACCAAATTGCTAATCAACCCTAATCAAAAGTAGAAATTCCCTGATATCCTTTGAGTCCCTGTTTGGATGATCCAACTTTTCCCCTCCTACTACCACTTGAAACTGAATTTAAAAACAGGTGCAGGTCTTTTGTGGGAATAAAAGACTCTTAAATGAATCAGAACACAAGACATTCTCAGATGAGCAGCTGTGGAAAACAATAAATAAAACAGAAAGTGAGCTGGAGATAAGGCAAATCCAGGTGATAAGGAAAATCATGGCTAGAGCTGTCTAATATAGGGACACAGAAAATACAAAGTACATTTTAAAGCCCTGAGCTATACAAGTACTCATCAGACTCAACTTCCATTTTTGCTGCTCCTAATGAGGAAAAGGTTGATTTAGCTCAGTCTTGCCAGATGAAACTGCAGCTGGGAATGTTCTTCCATATCCATCAAACTCGGGTTTCCCTCCTGTGTTCCTGAGTATAAATCACTGAGCTTGACTTCATTTCATGGTCCTTGAATTGCTCATCTGGTCTGTTTGAAGAAAAGCTTGGTGCATCATGAATTTGCCATGGTCCGAGCCCGTTCCTCCCCACTCTCACTGAGAGCAGAGTGCCGGGTGCTCTGGGCTGTGGTTGTTGGTTCCACAAATCAGCTCACGGGATACAGCCTCAAATCCTTGGACGTGCTGAGGCACAATCAGACACTGCCACTGGGATATGTCCTGACAGGCTGGGATGCTCTGGGAGCTGTTCAGGGAAGCCTGGCTTTAACTGAAACAGCAAAATAATGAATTCCCCAAGCCAAAATAATGAATTCGCCAAGGCAAAAATTTCAGGCATCATAAAACTTTTTCTTCTTAAAAAAAAACCCCAAACAACCTAATGATGTAAATATACTTCATGTGAAGGCCTTGTTTCTTTAAAAGCATTTTGAACTTGAAGTCTGACTAGTTTAGGAGAACAAAATTAAGAATTTTAAGTGACCTCCTCGCTCTTGATCAGTGCAGTCCATTTTTTGGTGGGTTTTAAACCACTCTGATCTATTTTTCCCTTTTGCCGTGTAAGAAACCTTCAGAAAAATGAAAAATGCCATGGAGAAACTCACTACAAAATGCTGCCACAAGTTTGTATTTTGCCCATATCATCACTTTCAGAAGAAATCAATGTGCTTTTAAACAAAAATAATCTGAAAAAGTATCGATTTTAAAAACATCTCCTTTCAAAGAGACGCTGTAAGGCTAAAGCTTGCACATGAGCAAATCTCTCCCCATTGCTAAGAACTCTTTCTTTCAATTAATACTTTTCACTATTTATGCTCTTCATTTAAATGAATTAATTCATTTAATTTGCCTTTATTTTCCAGTCTTGCAATGAAGCAAATCTGGTACATTTTGCTCGCTCAGGACAGCTCCCATCACTCTCTTCATGTCCTGCTGTAGTTCACTGCCTGTGTTTGGGAATACAACCATTCCCAAGGGGAGTCACATCTCTTAAAAGCAGGATTTCATTGTTCTCATTAACAAACCCCACTTCTTAACACTAAGATATTTGACCACACCCCTTTCAAACAAAAAAAAAGAAATAATTTGGGACAACCTCTTTTTTAAACCACAGTTTCGAAATTCCTGCCCCAGAGAGCAAACCCTGCGAGTTCCTTTGCTGAATGAGCAGGGGCTTTTTGAGGAAGACGTGAAGACAAAATGGGAGAGTCTCTCACACAGCCTGACAGCTGAATTGATGCCCCTTCTTCCCAGCTTGTTGCCCTGTTTATCCAGGGCTCTGGAACACAATTCCCGCCGGCCGCGTCAAAGCGTGGTGCCCGATTTGCCTTTGGAAGTCAGAGCCTGCTTCAAACGCCTCTTCAAGTCCTGCATGTTGGGCGACTTGGGCCGGACGAGGTGGAGGCCTCTCCTCTTCTCACCATTGCAGCTGCCACTGCTCCTGCTGAGCTCCTGGCACAGCTGCTGGAAGGCCTCGTGCACACCCTCGCAGTTCTCCCGCGCCGACACCTCGCAGTAGGTCCCGCCCAGCTCGCTGGCCAGCTGCAGCCCTTCCTTGGAGGGACACCTGCCTGGCCCGCAGCAGGTCGCCCTTGTTGGCCATGAGCAGCAGGGGGATGTTGGCGTTGGGGTGGATCCTGCGGATGTGCTGGTGCAGGGGCCGCAGCACACGGAAGCTCTCGTAGTCCGTGATGGAATAAACGAACACGAAGCCGTCGGCCCAGTAGATGGAGCGGTTTATCTGCTCCTGGCAGCAGATGGTGTCCGTGTCGTCCTGCAAAACAACAGGATTTGGGTGTTAGGAAACACGGAGCAGGGGGCAGAGAGAGCAAAGAGCCCCAGACAGATCTCAGTTTGAACGTGGGGCTGTTTGTTAAAGTACAGCCAGGAGCCTCTCTGGATGTCCCAGTGGAATTCTCAGTGTTGGTGACACTGTGCCAGGTTGTCCAGCCTGGGCAAAAGGAGGTTCAGGGGGGACCTTTCACTCCCTACAGCTCCCTGAAAGGAGGTTGCAGCCAAGTGTGGGCCAGGCTCTGCTCCCAGTGACAGGACAAGAGGAAACAGCCTCAAGCTGCACCAGGGGAGGTTTAGGTTGGACATCAGGAGGAACTTCTTCATGGAAAGGGTGATTGGACATTGGCAGGGGCTACCAGGGAGGTGTTGGAGTCCCCATCCCTGCATCCCTGGATGTGGCACTCAGAGCTCTGGGCTGGGGACAAGGTGGGGATCGGTCACGGGTCAGACTCAGTCCTGGAGGTCTTTTCCAACCTCAGTGATTCCATGATTCTGTGATCCCACACTGCAGGAAAGCAGTAATGTGGAGTGGAGAGGGGTCAGAGCAAATTGGTTGAAGAGCCAAAATACTGCTTTGAAAAGTTAGTTCTATATTCTCTTGTACCCAACCAGTCAGAAACTCACACTCTTATTGTGGATGAAATTGTGATGGGCACAGTGAGAGCATTAAAAATCCATCAGGTTTGTCACACTGTGACAAGTGAACAGTTGTCCCCCAAGGTGACTTTTAGGGCTTTTTCCAATCCTTTATTCAATGTCTCCATGGACAGAGGCTCTCACTAATTCTGTCTGGTGAAGCCTGCCAGGTTTTCCTGCCTTGCAGGTCTCCGGATAGTCAAAGTTATTTTGAAAAAAGCGATTTGCTACAAAGAACCAATGACCACAACTCAAGATCAGGTGCAATCCCATTGGCAATTTGCAGAGCAGGATGGGTTTATATCATGTTTTGCTGGTCACACATTTGTTGATTCCATCACCACTCCTATTTAGAGCCCCAGCAACCACCAGCACTGGGATTACAAAGCTGAACACAACACTGTGGGCTTGAAAAGAGATCAGCCCACTTGTCAAGAGGAAGCTATTTCCAGCTAATCCTCTCCTCTTTGTTATCCCTGCTGGGATAGGGATAACCCAGCCAGAGAGGGAGATGCCTGCTGCAGCCATGCTTGGTCTGGAAGAACTGACATTCCTGTCAATATTACAGCATTTCTGGAACGCTGTAATTTTTTTTTATATCCAACAAGCATATTCTGTGTACAGCTCTCAATGAAGCTGGTAGAAATTGCGTTATTTTAAGGGGAGTTCAACATCACAAATACAGAGCTCAAATTTTGATTATTGCTAAATTCTACCCAAGAAATTTTCATCAACTTCGGTAAGACTAAGAGAAAACATGTTCCATTATCTCTTAATCTACAGAATACATACTGACATTAGTTGTAACAGAATTTAGTGCTCAGCACTCTCCCCAAACAGATCACTTTTATTTAGAATCATTTATTTAGATCACTTTTATTTATGAATTATAAAGCCCAACTTCAGAAAGCAGAGGTGGAAAACAATGAGTAAAACCGCTCAGTTTTCCTCTGGTAGATCAGACAGCAAAAGAAGAACTACTGACAAGCTCTTCTGAGAGAAGGAGGAAGCAGAATTTCTGAAGGGTCAGAGTGTAAATTCAGCTTAAAACTTTCCTCAGGAGTTCTGCCAACCAAATGCCCTTTGTAAATATTTCATTATTGCCCCCAGAGACACTGGCTCATCACACCTTGAGGTTCTTTGCCTTTGCCAGCTCACTGAAATTTCACTGTGAGCAGTGAAATTGCTTATCAGATGCTCCCCAAAACACTCAAACCCCAAAGCCCAACACAGGATGATGAAGAGGGATCCTGCCCAGCAGCCTGTTTGGAAAGGTTAATGAGAGTGAACTCCAGCCAGGCCGGGGCAGGCTGTGGGAAGAAGGGCAATTTGCACTGTTGGGGTCTGGGTTGTAGCCAGTCTGGGGATAATTAGCCACTCTCCATGTCCTGGAAGCATCTTTTCACCAGCAAAACCCTTTCATGGCAAAAAAAGGAACTAATTGCACTGGCAAGCCCTGAAAATGGGTTTGGAGAAGGTGCACATTCAGAAAGCCCTAATGAGCAGAAATTCTCTGTTACTCCAGCTAGGCCCACCCAGGAGTGAGAGGGATGGATAATCCCAAGAGGAATGCTTTATTCAGGAAACCAAAGGCTAATGGGCTACTTTTTAAATGGAAATCTCTGCTCCAGAATGAATTTTGAAACACACAGGCCTTTGCAGTGTATAGGCCAAGCAGCAATGAATCACCCAACAAAGCCACTCATCTGCTTCTGTTTCTCTCTTACACTTTCACATCTCTGGGGGCTTGAATCCCGAGGGTTTCCACATGATTTCCTCCTGAAACGCTGTGCTCTGCCTGCAGAGTGCAGGAAACCCTCTTCCTTAAGGATTTTGATAAAAAGTCCAACCTTTTCTCAGTCTTAACCTGTTCTGACACAATCCCTTCAATTATTGCAGATACATCATTCGAAGCAAACACATACAGGGTGAGATAAGCATGTCTGTGGGAGATCTTGGGACAGCACAGACCTTGGACATGGACAAAGAAAATGAAACTCTTTCTTAATTAAATTAAGATCATTTCTGACTAAGAAACCTCAGCCGCTGGCTTGACTAAACTTTGTGCAGCTCTAGAGTCACTGGACTATAGGGCACAGTATTAATTTAAACAGGAAAACAGCATCTATCTGGTCTGGAAAAGGGAGTTAAATTATTCCGCTCCCTCCTTTCTGCATGGGACAGCAGAGAGAGAGGGGATTCCCTTTGTTAAGTGTTTATCAGGCAATCCCAGTGGTGCCCAATCATCCCCCACAGCTCCCCTTTGCAGGGCAAGCTGGCAAAGGCCTTTGTGCAGTTAAATCCCACTTGAATATTTGGAGAGCTTCCACTGCAGCTTTTGTTTGCTTCTGAGTGTCCAGAACAAATGAGGGCTCCTGCCCTCTGCTCTGTGCACCCCAGCACAGCAGAGAGTGGGACTTGAGCAAAGCTTTCCCCTTCAATCCACTTCCAGTCATGAGAGCAGCTGGGGATGGGAACTGCAGGAGCTTCGCTCATCCCGTTCTGTAAACTCAGGATGGAAGAGTCCTACAGCACAGAAATGCACACGTGGGGCTGTGCAGGTGAAACAGGGGGTGCAGAGCTGTCCAGGAGCAGCCTGCCACACGAGGAGAGAAGGTGGTGTTCCCATCCTGACCTTTATTCGGCCAAGTCTAAGTTTAGACTGAGGTTAAGGCCACACCTAGGTTATGCTCGGTGGTGCAATGAGAATAACTAATTCTATCATGAAATTGGAATTATCAGTCTCTTGTGATTTCCACCATTCATGTAACCCCAAATTTCACTACATTTCCTGCTGCTTTGACACTATTTTCATCCTCTTGTTCTGCATGTGAAGCAGATCTTCAAGGAGAGACATCATAAATCCTGCTTTGAAAAGTATTTCTAGAAAGAGGTTCCTAGTAGACTATTAAATCTAGAATGTAATAGAACCATAGAATCATTAAGATTGGAAAAGATCTTTAATATCATCAAGTCCAACTATCTAAGACACTGCGAGAAAAAGGAGTGTGATAAATGCTAACACCTTAAAAAAAAAGGAATTAATTACATTTAAAACCCGAGTAAGGAAAGCAGTGCAAAGCACCATAGCTGGAAATGACAACTGCCGGGAGGCATGGCCCCTTGGAAAGAAACACTTCTCTAAATCTGAGAGACTTTGGGTGTGGAGGAAGGTCCAAGCTGAGCCAGCTGGGCCTCTGGGCAGGTGAGTTTTCTGCCATGCAGGGACAGAAACCACTTGACAGAAAATAAAACAACCAAGGAGTGAGCCAGATTGTGATTTTACTGCTGTTCAGAAATGTGTTGGAAAGAGATTTGTTTTAATTTTGACTTGGTGCCGAAGAAGCCTGATTTAACACCTTCAAGAGCTCATTTTGGTGAAGTTTAAGGTACCTTGATTAGTCTTGGGTTTGAGCCCGGGTGTTTTCCTGCTGCTAAGTGGAGTTAATTGCAGATGGAAGTGCTGGCAACAAACATGAGACAAGAAGTGTGTTAAAAAGCACAGAGCAGTGGTTTTACCTCCAGTGAGACAAAGGGAGTATCCTGCACCTGCAGAGAGATCTGCTCCCCATCTATGGTGAACTTCCTGGAATACAAAGCACCTGGTGGAGAAGGAACATCGTTAGTCAGGGACTGTAACAGGGAACCAAAAGTACAAAGGGAAGGCAAAACGGGACTGTAGAAATCCAGAGTTTTGAGGTTTGGGATGTGGAGCTGCCTGTAGAAAAGTGAACAGCCCTGGAGTGTTTGTGTGGCTGTTTGCTCAGTAAAGTGGGGCTGTGTTTGCTCTGTGGGGACATGTCCTGAGTGTACAGCCAGCCTGGGGGCTGGGAAAGGGCCACTTGGCATTGAGTCACATACTCAAAGTGGGCACGTAAATCCCATTCAGGTTTTCAATCCATACGAACTTTAAATATAAGTGCAGTTCACATTTTATGATGTCAAACTAAGACATCCAGGTGTGGTCTGTGAAAGGAGTGAGTGTTTCCTACTGCATTTTTCTGAGTGCCTTTAAAAAAGGAAAGTGCTCCAGGTTTGGACGCAGAGTGAGTGACTGTGTGTGAATCCCCCAGGTGCTCTTTGGGGTTTGTGTGATTTTAGCAGAGTTTGGTTGAAATCCCCAAAGACTGGACACTTGAAACCTGACTTTGGTTAGTCTGGAGGACACATATTCACAGCCAAGTGCCAGTTCTACCCACCTAGGCCTGATCCAGCTCTGATCTAACCCCTGCTATCCTAAGCTTGAACTTTATTTTGTTACTGCAGTGTGAGCTAAGTGGCAATGAAAATTTAAGTCTTGATCTTCTGAGCTCTCTGTGGCTGTGACAAGGACAGCTCCAGAGGTTGATATCATCATTTTTCTTCAGAACTTAACACAAGTCACGTGGGGGTGTGAAGAAATGCTAATCCACAGCTGCTGTGTACAGCCCTTCTGTCTTGCCCCAGTACAATTGTCACTGCTGCCTCCAGAACAATGTCAAACGTGGACAAATCCACCCACTGGAGAGTAAGGAATTCAGATTAACAGGGAGCCCAGCTAGTGACAGTAATGCCCTCACTTCTGAAAATCTGCTTTGTTTCAAGGGAACAAGTGATTTTATTCCAGTGGAAAAGAGTCTGAGCTCATAGAACATTTTCAACACAAGGGAATTTAGCACTGAATCCAATATTATCATATCATGGTTTAATACTGTGAGGGGATCCAGCCCTGGTGGGATTCATTTTGTATTTTAAAACAGATCAGATTTTAAGCTGTAAAGATGATTTTATGGGAAGATCCTGCACCCCTGCACCAAGGCCAGACAACTCCTTATTCCCATTCCATGACGCCCCACAGAACAAAGAGCAGGTGCTGCCAGGCACTGCCCCTGCTCTGCCTGATGATGCCTGGAACAAGGAGAAGCACGGCTGAGTGATCCCAAAGGCACCACCACCTGTTCCATATTGCTGCCATATTCCCTTCTCCTGCAGCACGGCCGTGGGCCTGGGAGCTTAATGAGAAAGGCATGTGGTTCCCAGCACTGCTCTGGCAGCAGTCCCTGCACAGCTCCCAGGTCTCACTTGATGTACAACCTCCCGGAGAAGAGGTGACAGAAAAGAAGGAGCAAAAGTGCAGCCAACCATCGGGGTTACTTGGGGTCAGTGAGGGGGAGCTGGAAGGAGGAGCTTTCAGATTGTGTTTCCTCAGATCAAAGGATCTTGTGCTGCTCCCTCCTTCCCTGCTCATCCTGAGCTCAGCAAGCGTCTCCAAAGTGAAGCATTTTTTCAGTCCTGCCCACCTTCACCCCAAAGCTGTGAGGTGCCCAATGTGTGAGATGTGCAGTAGGGGTGAGCATGGATCCATCCTACAACCCTGGCCAAATCAGAGTCTGAATGAAACAGTTCACATGAACACTCCCTCTGGATTAAACAAGGAATGAATGGTTGCTTTGCTTGTCTTACGGAGAGAAGACTTCAATTTCAAAGCCTCCCTGGTTATAATAGCCCCTGAAAAAAAAGGGAATGCACAGAAAAAGTTCTGAACTTCCTTTTACACCCTTTGGAATTCCTCTGCCTTCCCTGGGCTTGCAGGGGGAGCAGCATTGGGGTTTTGTGGTTTAGCTGATGTGTGGGTTGTTCCTTGAGCCTGTGTTTCAGTATAGGTATGTCCCCAAGCAAACCTTTTACTCTGATCCTTTTCCATCAACTTGAGGGAAAAAACCAGCTGAAAGGATCATAAATAATGAGCCTTTGATTTATGGCTTTCATAGCTTGAGGCTATTAACTGAAAATATGCACCTTATGGACACCTAACACCACTTGGCTCTCCTGTAATGTGCACCAGTCACAAAACAGAGTGGATTTATTTTCCAACTCTCTGCAGTGCTGCTGGGGAGAGCAGAACTCACCGGTGTTGGCTTCGTAGTCCCCAATAAATCTCTTTGTGAGAAAGCGCACGACCAGGGCTGCAAAACAATGAGAAAAAGATGGGTCCTTAATGAGAAACCAGATCCATCCTTGCACAACATGTGTAACATCTTCCTGCAGGGAGGAGTCTCACGCAGACCGAGTTCATCTCTGGATTGCTCACATGTTATTCTGCAAATGCTGCTCTCAACGCTCACAGACAAAGATCTGGGGCCAGGCTGGGATACCCAATACAGAGTTTTTCACAGCTTGTGTTGGAAAGGAGCCCTCAGATTCAGGGTGGCAGCTCAGCATGGGATAGGGAGGTTGTTTCCCTGGGATCGCAGGTAAAACAATCTGTGCTTTGCTCTGAAATAATTTAGAAAAAGAGTAGCAAGCCAGCAGATTGCAACTAATCCAAATTTAAGCATTTTATGTCACACAAGAAGTGAGGCTGATGGATGGAATGTTTCTCTCTAGCCTTAAAAACCCTCCTGAAACCCATTAGTGATATCTAATCACACCCAGCAAACAAACTCCATGTGCTCTGCACACTTGGGTCGTGCTGCAGCACCCTGGGCCTTCTTCTTCACCTTAACCTGAGCTGCTTTCTTAAACTCTTTGCTTAGAACCCTTTTTTTCCTTGATAAAACACTTAAACCCCATCGTGGCACCAGTAACTTGTATTCCTGTAGTGCTTTGATCTCAGCAGATTCCTAGTAACTTGCAAAAACAATTAATAATTAAATAAAATGGATTTCATTTCAAGCCATGATTTTTCTTACAGTGATACTGGGTCACCCTTGAGCACCCTTAGATGAAACTGCCTGTGCAGCTTTGTCTTCAACAAACTAGTTAAAAATAATATGAAGATGTGGCTGCTTCAAAGCCAAAACAATCAAACATTTTGCTGAATCCCATGGAGCCACAGATGTAATAAATCTGATTTGCTCTTAATAATTCCTGAAATCATGGACCATACATTCAAATGCTCTCTTTACCCTCTTTTCTTCCCCTCTCCTTTGGGGAATAATAAAGGCACGTCTCGCACGCTGTGATTTGTCTGCTGAGCATAAAACATTTACAGCAGGAGGATAAAAACCACCAGCCCCACTTTTGGGGTGTGCAAATTTAGCCACAGCTAAATAATTTGCACAAAACCGCGTAGAACCAAGCAGAACAGTTTTGTGCGTACAAAACTCGCTGCTGGCTCACGCCGGCTGCTCACACAGCGACAGCACATCTGCCTCACAAATTATCCCGTACATTTCTTTAAAAAACAAAGAAAAAAGGTACATTGGGACAGTTAAGCTGCACCAAATGTCACAGTTTTGGGTCTGCCTGGGGAGCGAAGGAGCTCGGAAGTGCAGCTGCAAGGAAAAGCAGGGAACACACCTGGGACTTACCTGTCTTGCCCACGCTGCTGCCGCCCAGCACCACGAGCTTGATGATTTTGTTGGGCGCACAGTCCAGCACGGGGTACTCCGGAATGGGCAGCAGCAGGAAGTTGGTGGAGTACTGAGACATCGTATCCTCAGGGACCAGACGCATGCCAGAAGGGATGGCTGCTGAGCCCGGCTCGGGGGGGAAAAGCGGCAGCACGGCTCCTCGGCGCCCGTCCTCGGCTGGCTTCCCTCGGAGGGACAAGCGCTCTCATCCCACCGAAGCAGTTTTCCCGAGGAATGGGAGAGCGCCCGGCCTCCTGCAGCCGATGCCTCAGCTCAGACAGCGACTTCGGAGAGCCAAAGGGAACTTTTTGATCAGCCCCCGTGAAAACTGACTCCGGCATCCCGCAGCCAATCACAAGTGGGACCGGGACATTCCTGCAGCCGGGCACCGAGGGAGCTGCGCCTGCATCCAGCGCTCCTCGCCCTTTAGCCCTCGCCACGGCCTGATTTACGGGCTGTCCCTCGGCTGGCTGCTAAAAACCCAGATTTTGGGGGTTTTCAGCCGTCACGGGAGCGTTTTCAGTGCGGTACAGCCACCCCCATGCTCTGCTCTAATTCCGCTTTGAATAATCCGGTTCTGCCTGTCCAGTTCCTTTGCCTTTTCAATCGGCTCCAGCTCCACGCTCTGTTGTTCTCCCTGGGCTATTGTGTGCTGCCCCTCCGGAGCCCTGAAGCTGATGGGACCCTGCTCTTCAGGATAACAAACACATTTCCATCCCCCCCCTCCGAGTTTTCAGGCAGCTGTGGGGTATTCCAAAATCCCAGCTGGCACATGAATCCTCCAGGACACGTTTGATCTGTGAGTCCTAAAGGCCTGCTGGAACGCGGGGCAGCGTTGGGGTGGGACACTGCAGGCTCTCCAAGCATGGGAAAGTGAATTTAGGGCTGATGACAGATTTGGGAAGCGGAGGAAGGACTCGGTGCCTTTCAGTGGGGCGAGCCAGCAGAGGGAATGAAGAGAGAACGGCTTCTCTAGGAAAACTGAGCGGGGTTTTAGGACAGCTGGCGGCTGCAGGGTCTGTGGGATGACAGCCTGTAACTGAGCACTGGCTACAATCAGCTCTCAGTTCTCTGGGATAACAGGGAGGGAAGAACACGGTGGGGGGGAGTGACCCAGACAAAAGCAAAACTGCAAATAATACGAAACAGATGTAAATGAAACTAAAAAAATAATGTAGTTGGAACATTCATCTTTGGAAAAACTTCTCGGAAGGGGTCTGCAGGAGCGGGGGCAAGGCTGGCACATGGACTCTGTCGGGCGGTGTGGGAGGCAAGGATGGGAACGGAGGGCAAGATAATCCCACCACAGCTCATGGAGACCCGGGCATGCAGTTTTGCTGCAGGCACAAGGTAGGCTTGGCTTACTCTGGAGAGGCTGCAGCCACCAAAAAGCCTGTCTGTGCCCAGCTGCTCTCATGGCTCTGCTCTGACCCACAGCATGCACCTGAGCTCTCCCCAGCAGGGTCCAGAGCCAGGGGTGCATTCCCAGGGGATGGGAAATCAAGGCAGAGCTCCGGATCACTGCCCCTTCCCAAAGCACTGATCCCAGTTTCCACACCAGCATCACAGAGGATGTGCTGAGTGTAAACTGCCCTTAGGAAAACCCAGCGTTGGGGCACAGCAGTGCAGTGAAATCAGCACAAGAATCCCAAGATTTATGGACATGTCACTTTTCCAAGGCTCTGTTTCCCCTCTAAAAGCTCCTTGTGCAGCAGTATTTGTGCAGGGATGCTGTGCAAGCTCCCGGTGTTGTTCCTTTGACCATCCTGGCAGCTGATGAAGAGGTGGAAAAGGTATCTGGAGGCTGATGCAGGTCATGGAACTGCGAGGGAGCCGCCGGATCCTGTGTCTTTTGGGACGTGGCTCCTGTGGGAATGGTTTGCAAATCTTCCAGTGTCAATTTGCTTCCAGATTTTTGCAAAACCCCAAACACTGAAAAAAAAAAAAAAACCTTTTCCAGGAAATTTCATTACCGGGCTGCTTTAATCTCACACAAGTTTTGTAAGAAGAGGCAAAATGAGAGGAGGAATAGGGGAAAAAGCTCCAAATCTTGCGGTCAATTAATAGGGCAGCACTTTGAAATGCGTTATTGAGCTGGACAGTGATGAATTTGGGATTAGTTAGCAGCAGTAAGTCACTGTCTGCCTCTCTGAGTGCTGGAAGCTTTGTTGCCATTTGCTATTAAAAGCACATGTTCGTGAGTAATATAAAAACATTCATCACGATAGTCCTCCTCCAAAACCAAACAGTCATAGATCTGTCAGCTTCCAGGTGGCCAGAAGAGCTTCAGCCCAGGGAAAAAAAGCCAGATAAGTTCAGAAAGATCATGAAGAATATTCTATATGAGCAAAGACATTCCTGGAAGAAAACAGCTCTGCTGGCTTGCTCCAAGAGGGAGGCACATCTAACTGAAAAAAAAAAGTTAAAATCATTTTGGGTAACCAAATGTGGTGCTGAGGAACACAAAAGGGAGTCAGCCAGAGGCAGATAAAGTTGGAGGGTGAGCTTTGGGCTGGATAAATGTGAGGCAGACAAAAAGAATGCAAACTGTGCTCAAATGATGCTGAGCTTGGATGTGGCACACGAAAATCAGGAGCCACAAGCACGGGCATGGAGCAGCTGCTGCGTGACGAGGGACAGGGAAGCTGCTTCCCATGTTCTTGCAGGGATGGATCTGGTGCTGACACAGGAGAGGGGATGTGTGGGGGCAGGAATGAGACAGCAGTGGTGGAGGAAATGTTGAACTGCTGCTTTTGGCAGCCCTGAGGGCTTCTGGTTGCTTAAAACCAATGTGAAAGCAGTTTTAGGCTGCATGTTGGAAGCAGACCAGTGGAGTTGCAGTTCCTTTGCTAATATGGCTCAATCTGAATTTCTTCTGCACCAGCCCAGGCTTCTCGTGCTTCTCCCCAAAGCTCGTTCCACCATGTGCAGGAATCTCTGTGCAGAGAGAAGAGATTTTAGTACAAATAAAACTTCTCCCAAAGTTTTCAATCTATTCTCAAGATCCCCCCTTCCTCTTAACTTTGAGGCTCTGATTCTGAAAGGGCTCAAGTAAAATATAGAACCGAACCCAGAGGTTTTCACAGGTGACCCTTATCTGATTTTCTAGATTGCCAGAAGAGCCTTTTCACTGAGTGAAGCCACGCAGAAGGATTCACACTCTCTGAGATTGTATAACCCTTGGCATGCAGAAGAACAATTGTTTTTAAAG
Source organism: Corvus cornix cornix (assembly GCF_000738735.6). NCBI lineage: Eukaryota > Metazoa > Chordata > Aves > Passeriformes > Corvidae > Corvus > Corvus cornix. The sequence goes on along the minus strand of NC_047058.1, from coordinate 18,646,776 downwards.
GAGATTTTCATTGTTTGTGCACAATGGGCTTATATTTAGCCAAGAAACCCATGTTTTAAATTCAAATTCTCTTGGAAAAACAATCGCTTAAATTAGAGAGGGAATGTTTGCAAAGCCGAGAGCGACTTTGGAAACATTTGGATGATTCTGGAGGGTTCACTTTACCACCCCTTGGGTCGCTCATGCAAGGATCTGTGCCTTTGCATGGTGCACAGAGATTGTTATTTCCACACCAAATCTTTTACAGATTTATTTACTGCTCTGTGTTGCTTTTGGCTCTGTTTGTTATAAGATTTTCTATTTATATTGTTGTTGGCCCTCCTAGACATCTTCAGAGACAAAGCTTGCTAAAAATAAAAATATTTGCCATGACCATAGTGCCTGTCACAGGAGGATGTCAGAGTGCTTTAAAACTGGTTGTAATTGTTCCTCACGGATTGTACAAAAGGAGTAAGAGACGAGCAGAGCCAGAGAGACCTTGCTAAGATCCCAGCATGTTGGGAAAATGTTTCTGTGTCTGCCTAGCTCTGGCAGAAATTATTTGCCAGTAATGAGTATTTTGGACCAAACCACTACACCCCCATAAGTCCATTTGTAACCATTACATTTGCCTCTGCTACATCTTTCATAGAATACATTGATGTTAGGGGGACTTGGATGGGGAAACAGGGCTCTTGTCTGAGCAGAAATGGGAAATGTGGCTGTGGGGAAATGCCAGGGGCTGGGGCAGATGCTGAGACAGAACTTGAGGCTGGTGGCTCGTGCACACATCCCTGAATTGACTCCAACCAAGTTGATCCCTGCAGCTCTCTCTGCCCCTCTTTGTTGCAGACTCAGGGCCCAAAGGTCACTTCTCACGCTGCACTCAACAAAAATTGTCTTTTAACCACCCTCCTGCTCCCGGTAACCAAATACCTCAAAGCTGGGAAAGGCAAAAAAGGAGGAGACAAGAAAGGAACAGAAAGGAGCGTGGTGTGCTCGAAGAACCAGCCTTTGTCTGCGTGCTCAGAATCCCACCTTGTGGGGTTTGAATGAATTAAAAATGCATCTCTGTGCTCCAGCAGTGACCTCTGAAGACATCTGGGGACAAGACCACAATTTTAGCCTCATCATTCTACTCAGCACCAAGTTGTTCTGATCCTGAGGCCAAAGGGCAAGGAAATGTCCTCAGATGCTGCTGCAACAGCAGTGATAAATCATCTTTGATTCTATTCTGGGATGTGAGAGAGATGAACATTTAAATGTGTACTTCAGTCTGGTCAAACACTGTCCACATTCCACAATTTCTGCATTTCCTCTCCCTAATTTTGAAGCACCACCATTCATGGCAACTCTCTGAGCATGTGACCCTTTTCACTTTTGCGATATTTTGTAAGGATTGGGGGTTTTTTGTGTTCCTGAAGCCTGTCCCTGGGGAGCCTGTAGTAGATGAAAGTCCCACGTGCATACGAGAACATCACTGCGGGCGAGCAGCTCAAATAGGATGGAAACATCTTGGCCTCGTGAAAAAGTTTCTGCTTTGGAAACAGAACCCTTCTCCCTTCCCCACAGATATTCCCACAAGGTCAGGGCTGCAGCGTGGAAACAGCCCTGTCACTGCCAGGATTGTGAGCAGGGAGCTCCCAGCCACCCTCAGCAGCGCTTCCAGGAGAGGATGGGATCCCTCCAGGCTGGACACGACTCTGCATGGGGATCAGTCCCTGACAAGTATTTCTGCCCAACCCTCGCCGTTTCCTGCGGGCTGTTCCCTCTGAGATGTGGTTGCTCTCGGGGCGCGTTGCAGGATGAGCTTTGTGGTGTCTCCGGAACGTTTCCCACTCCGTCCAACCTGGCCTGCGACACTTCCAGGGATAGGACATCCCCAGCCTTCCTGGGTAACCTGTCCCAGTGTCTCACCACCCTCACAGTAAAGAATTTATTCCGTATCTCTAACCTAAATTCCCTTTCTTCCAGTTTGTACCCATTCCTTTGTCCTCTCACTGCAGTTCCTAATGAACAGTCCCCCTCTGGCTTCCCTGTAGCCTCCTCAGACACTGGAAGGTTCCACACAATCATCCGGTCCAGCCCCTGGCCCTGCACAGACACCCCAAACCCCCACCCTGTCCCTGGCAGCGCTGTCCAAATGCTCCTGGAGCTCTGGCAGCCTCGGGGCCGGGACCATTCCCTGGGGAGCCGTTCCAGTGCTCAATGGAAGCACTTTTTGCCACTTCAGGTGCTCCCCAGGGAATCCACGCTGCCACAGCCCTCTCTCGACCCCTGGATCCAGGGGTCCCGCAGTGCCCCACATCCCAGGGCTCCTGGATCCAGGGCTCCCGAGGGATTCTACAACCGGGGGCTGTCCCACATCCCGGGGCTATCCCACATCCCGGGGCTGTCCACGTCCTGGGGTTGTCCCATATGCTGGGGCTGTTCCCCATCCCGGTCCCGTGCCCCGTCCCCACATCCTCGGTCCCCGTCCTCCATCCTGGTCCCCGTCCCCGTCCCCCGTCCCTTTCCCCGTTCCTGTTTCCCTGTCCCGGTCCCCGTTCCCTCCCTCGTCCCGTCCCCGTCCCGGTCCCTCCTCGTTCCCCGTTCCCCGTCCCGTTCCCGTTCCCCGTCCGGTCCCGGTCCAGTTCCCGTTCCCCGTTCCCCCAGTCCCGGTCCCCGTTCCCCATCCCCGTCCGTTCCCGTTCCCCGCCAGTTCCCGTTCCCCCATCCCGGTCCCGTTCCCGTTCTCCGTCCCCGTTCCCCGTTCCCCGTTCCCGTTCCCCGTTCCCGTTCCCGTTCCCGTTCCCCGTTCCCCGTCCCCCCGGACCAAGAACGCGTGGGAACGGTCGTTGCGCGGCGCGGGCGGCGCCGTTTCGGCGGCGCACGGGCCGGGGCCGGTTTGCGGGTGCGCAGCTGGCGCTGTCAGTCGCGGCCCAAGGATGGCGGCGGCCGGGGGCGGATGGAGGCGCTGGTGACGGTGCGGAGACTCGCCGCCGTCTGTACCATGGTGAGAGCCCTCGCGGCCGCCCGGCCCGTCGCACAGCCGCTTCCTGAAGGGCCCCCGGCGTTTGTGCCCCGCGCCTGAGCGGCGGGGGGGCTCGCCCGCCGCTCCCCGGCCCGTGCGAGCAGCAGCCAAGTGGTTCAAACCCATCGCTGCGGGAGGCCCCGCCGCCCGCGCCGGCACCGGTGTCTGAGGGGTCGGGCGGAGCGGCTGTGCCGGGGGAAGGGCGAGGGGGAGCGCGGGAGCCGCGGCCGGGGCTGAGCGCGGGGTGCCAGCCTGGCCGGGGCTCGCAGGGGATTTGGATAATCGGGCTCAAATCCCGGTGGGAAAAGTGTGGGGAGGCTCCGCAGAAATGCGAACTCGGCGCTCCCGGTGGGTGTGTCTGCTGCCGCCTGTGCCCCGAAATGTTTTTCGGGCAGGTGGGTGCTGCCTTTCGGAGAGAAAAGGAATTAGCGAGCGCTAATTGTCCTTGTGCTCAGGTCGTATTCGGTTGTTGTGATAACTAAGTTCGTTCTAAAGGTTGTTCTACTCGTTTATCAAAGCTCTGCAATCGTTCCACGTGGATGCATGTAACAGCGATCGTCCCTGCTGCCAGGGAAAGAGGCAGGCTGGTAATTGCATGATTATGCAGAATTTTTAATGAAGTTATGCTGCTGTGTAAATAGAGCCCAGCAAGTGCTTGGGCTGGCGCTGGAGCACAGCTGACTCACAGGAAAATATCGCAGCCTGTCAGTGAAACACCAAAAAGAGCGCACAGAGAACCTTCCGTGAGGATTCCCTCGGTCTGAGCTCTGGCAGGGGCTCGAATTCTTCAATTCCAGCAGAGGATCAGCCCGGGGGTGCCCTCTCTGAGCAGCTGGGTTTTCCCAGTCCCCCGTGTTCATTGCTCCAAGGGCAGTTCTCCATCTCCTTCCTGCAATCGTAGCAGGGACTGTTGCACATCAATTTACTGGGTTCGTTTTCACCTGTGTGTAAAAGGAGCAGGATTTTCCTATTTGTTCTCCATGCAGGTGCTGACTCCCAGTTTAACTCCAGGCCCAGCTGGACTGAACCCAGTACAAACTGGGTGCTTGCAGTTTCACAGTAACACCCCTAGCATGAGACATTCATCTTTTCAAATCCCTGGCCATGGAAACCTCACTGAAAGTCTTTGGGGGACGATTTCCCAGGACTTTATCCTTCCCTAATCTCACTAAATGGGGTTTTTTTTCAACATAATTTGTGTTTTTTAATTGCCCATCACAGACGCAGGTGAGATTAAGGCTGGGAGAGGTGAGTCATGACTTTGCTGTGGAGTTCTGCACCCCAGAGGCAAGTGATTGACTCAATCCGGGGAACATTTTGGATGCATTCCTGAGATCAGCTGACTGAGAGGGCAGATGGAAGGCAGTGCATTTCCCTGGGACTGTGCAGCCAAACCTGAGCACATTCCAGTGGGATTTGTTTTCAGAGACTCTGGCTAAACCTCCCCAGCCTTGGATTCAGTTTTGTTCCTGTGCTTGCCTGGATTGTGGTTGGGATGGTGATGGAAGCTGGGCAGGTGCTTGTTGCCTCCCCCTTCCTTCCTGAAGTACTGTGGGTGTTCTTTTCCGAGCAACTTGTCCATGTTTTATCTTTGGGGAAGCAGGTTCTCCTCATTGTGCTTCAAGTGGAGAATTTGCTGTTTCAGTTCTGTGCAGAAATTGTAGAGCAGTGCTGGTAGCACTAAATAATTGAATGAAATTGGCTTCCAAATTCCTTAATTAGTCATTTAATCAAATGCTGTGGAATCTGTCAGCATCAGTGTTTTCGGTGCATGTGTAGCTTGGCTGAACTTACTGTCAATATTAACATTTGTTCCTTCAACCAGCCCAGCAAATTAAGGTTTGGGTGCTGTTTTTAAAACTGGATCAGTTTATTTGCATGTCCAGCAAGTAAAAATTCTATTTGCTTTGTCATAAAGGAATAAGAAAAACCTGAGCCTCCTTTACAAAAACCTTGAAATACATGAACAAAGTCCCTTTGGGAACTGCTTTCTTCAGGATTATGCTAATCTGTAGTGATTGTACAGGACTTGACATATTTTTCTTAGTAAAATATGCAATTTTTACCAGCATTTCCAGTCATCATCTGTGCTCCAGACTGAAAAAGTGAAACCCAGGTTTGTGACATTGTCAGACCCCTCAGCATCGCAGGGACTGCTGTTCTGACTTTGCTCCTCAGACACTCCATTCCTCTCCAGTATCTCTGTAAAAATAAAATCCAGAGCCTGAACTCATTAGCAGCTGGTAATGAGGTTTAACCTGAATCATCTCCCCCTCCCTAAAAGAACTTCCCCGTGTTTCAGGGTGGATCAGCTCTGCTGTGCCTCAGGCTGGTGTCATTTCCTTGGTGTGAGCACCGGCCTTTTTCCGGGATTTCACAACGCGCGTGTGGCAGCTCCAGCCTGGCAGGGATTGGGAGCTGGGACGGGCGCAGGGGTTCATTTGGATGTGACTCATTGCTTGGGGAGGCTGCTGGAAAACACATCCATGGCCAGGAGCCACTGACCCGAGCTCTGCTTCTCTGCCACCAGTTTTGTGTCCTAGCCCTGTTTGCAAGCAGCTGCAGAATTAAGGGAAATGGAAACAGAGAGCACTGCTGAGGCATTTTGCATAAAAAAATCCACAGTTGCTGTTTCAGCAGTGTTTAAAGGGGGATCTGTGGTTCCGGGGTGAACACGTGGTCACGGGCAGGTGGGAATCCTCTCTTGGCTGAGGAGAGAGTGAGGAGGGCTGAATTCCATGGGTCTCACTGCATCCTCCGACCCAGGGTGTGTTTTCCGTGCTCTGAGACAGTTGTGGAACTGAGGTTTTGAGACAGAACTTGGGGGTTTTGTTGAATTGACAGAACTTTGGAGAAGGAGACCAGAACTTGAGAATGCAGGTGCAAAGCACAGAGCTGGGATTTTCCTCTCTGGCAGCTTGTGAGCAGAATGTTGTTTCTTGTAGGCAATTAGGGTCACTTCCTCTAGGTTAATGTCTAATTGTTTGTTAAACCAGTCAGACACGCCTGAAGAACTCCAATCCAGGATACAAATTGGGGGTAGCCTTATATGCTCTGAACCAGGGCATAATTATTGACTTCGTTGCTGGAGGGGAGGTGGCTGCAGCTTTTGTAGGTCCCACATTTCCATTTCCCTCCTGAATAATTTACACCGGGCAGCTCCAGCAGGGGTGTGGTGTCCCTGGTGTGTAATGTCACCTCACTGCTGTCACCCGTAGCTGTAGGACTTTGGTTTAGCTTTATCAGAGAATTAACATTTATAACATTTATCACTGAAAGAAGGGAGGGTAGAAGTAGAGCTGGCCAAGCAGATTTCTGTCTCCAGCAGCGCTCTGCTTCTTGACTGACTTGTTAAGCTGAAAGAGGCAAAATATTTGTCTTTGCACTTAAAACCCAGCCTGAGAATAACTGAGAATAATTGTTTTAGGGGGAGAAAGAAATACATAACCCTTTGGAAAACAGGGAGGAGGTCACTTGAAGGTTTTCCCACGTGTTGTTTGTACTCTGGTTTAATGTTGTGTGTGATGGGTGTTTATTGCTGCATTCTCCAGATTTGGGGCTTCTGACAGTTTGGGGCTGGAAGCAAAGCCAGGCTGCAGTTCAGCTGGACCACACAGGTTCTCTTGGGACGAGCTTTAGGATTTTACAGGAGTCCTGAACACATACCTGAGCTTTCCTGCTGTTCTGGTGTCTGCTTTGATTGTCTATAAACTTTCAAAATTTCATGCTTTAATTGTCCTCAGGAAAATGAGAGCTCATGAGAGATCCCAACTGTGTTGTGCCAAGGAAACTGGGCACTACGTGGTTCATTTGTTCAAAGCAGACGCTGATCATATATTAGAGGACTTCAGAGCTGCTACAATTTAAAAATGAAGTGTGAATACCTGGGGAAAGATGTTAAAATAACAGTGTAGCTTGTTCAAGAGGTGCTCTATATTACCAAATCTCTCTTGTTTGGTTCTTTAATAAGGATTTAGAGCAAATGCTTTTATTGCCTTGGATTCATCCGTGTTTACATGCACATCACTCACTGTCTTGTTGCTGTTAAAAAAGAAATGGCTTTCAGTTCTTGCTCCAGCAGATGTCAGTTTGGGGGATTCCTACACTCGCTGCCAAAATAAAGGGCAGCACTGTAGATCATTATGGTTTGTTTCTGTACTGTATTTTATATTTTCAGCTCCTTTTATAGTGGATACTTAAAGTGGGCTTGTAAAACAGATGGGGATAAACTTTGTTATGAAAGGACAAGAGGGAATGGTTTTAAACTACAAGTGGGTTGATTTAGACTAGAAAGGAAGGAATTTTTTCCATTAAGGTTGGTAAAGCACTCACACAGGTTGCCCAGAGAAGCTGTGGCTGCCCCTGGATACCTGCAGGTGTCCAAGGCACGTGGGATGTGGCTTGGAGCAACCTGGGATGGGGGAAAGTGTCCCTACCCATGGCAGGGATGGTGCTGGATGGGCTCTAAGGTCCCTTCCAACCCAAACTATTCCATGATTTATCCACTTAACCTGTCCTGCACTGAGTTGTGAATATATTTCCCCATTCAGACCCATTGATTGGCCCCACAGCTGAATTTTACTGTTCTGTGTCTGTGTAATGTCTGAAGTTACAACCTATTTATAAATGAAATATAAACCTATTTATAAATCCGTGGTGTTTGGCTTCACCTTCCCTCAGCATCCACTTCCTCACTTTTCACAGCATTGTCCCTGCACTGTTTGATGTGTGAGGCTCCTGATAAAATCTTGCTGCCAGCTCACAGAAGAACAATGCTGGTAAACACTGGGCCTTGCACAGCTGGGATCTGTTTGTGATTGTTCTTTTAGAGGCCCAGAGAGCTGCAGAATCTCTGAGAGCTGTGCTGGCAAAGCACCCACTCTTATGTGTGTTACTGGGTCATTAGGAGAAGCCCAAGGTCAGGAGAGATCTTGTGGGTGGAGAAATCAAGTGGATGAGCTGGGAACAGTGGTGATGTGGGAGGCAGTGGCTGAGGAGGCTTGGATGAACTGGGGTGAACTGGGAACTGGTGATGTGGGAGGCAGTGGCTGAGGAGGCTTGGATGAACTGGGGTGAACTGGGAACTGGTGATGTGGGAGGCAGTGGCTGAGGAGGCTTGGATGAACTGGGGTGAACTGGGAACTGGTGATGTGGGAGGCAGTGGCTGAGGAGGGGAAGGAGCTGCTGACAAAGGGCAGCACTAAGCAGTGGTTCTGTTTTTCCTACCCTTTCTCCTGCATCCTTTCCACATGTTCTTTTCACTGGAGCCCAGCTTTGCTATCTAATTTAAGAGCGTGAAATGAGAGGGTTTCACAGGTGTGTGTGCCCTGCTTTGCCTTTGGGAGGTGTGGATCCTGTGGACCTTGCAGGACCAGCTCCTCGTGGAATAAACATGTGCTTGGAAGAGTTTACACAGCACCCTGCATTCATTTATTTAAAACCACTCCAATTATGGCTTCATAGGAGTAAATTTCTTTTGAAATACAGAACTTTCAAGTTTCTCTGGGTGACATGGCAGCAGTCAGGGTGCTCTGTGAGCTTTCCTCCTGCCTGGAAATGGGCACAGCCTTTCCAGGAGGAAGATTCCGTAGCATTTGGAAGCGTGAAGCCTTGGAAAGTCTGTGACACTGCTCTACCTGCTCCTTTCAAGATTATCGGTTTGTTTGGAGTGCTTATGCAGGCAAAGTGCTGCAATCCAAGGCTCAATTTACAGTAATTTGTTATGCCTGGAACGACAGCCTTCCTGGATACATGAAAAGGGAGCCTTTCAAACCCCGAGCTGACAACTCTTTTTATCTGACTTCAGTGCTCCACAGCCAAGGAGTTTTAAAGGATGGGGAAAGCAACATCTAATCAGTGTTTAGAAAACCATGACGGTGTGTTCTGTGAACTTGCAGCAATACAACCCCAATCTGCTCCATTTCCACTCCCCCCCAGGGTGATTTTAATAGTCCTGAAGCTGGAACTATTATCTCAGCAAATACAGCAAGTGCAGGCAGACTTCTGCATCAGCTCATGCAGATTTCTTTCCTGAAAGGTTTTAAGTAGCTCGGGCTTGGCCTACTTGTTATTTTTTTTTTTCCCCCCTTTTTGTTTTGATTTGTGTATTCACTCTTAAAACAACTCCTCAGCAGTGGGTTTAAGCAGCTCCTCTAATCTGGAGTGCTGCACGATGGTGTCCCTTGGAGCCTTTTCTGCACAACCTGAAAGCTGCTTCCCAGCTTTTTTTAAATGGTGAATCTTCTCCTACTCTCACTTGTTAAAAGGAAACAGTCAGATGAGGTATTAGAGAGCAAGACTTGTGCAGCAGGCATGTTCTGGACACTGAAATCCTTGATGTATTTTTCCCTTTTTTTTTTTTGCCTTTCTCTAAAGGGAAATGTCTTTTGCAGGCAGGTGCTCAGTGGGAAGCAGCTGGTTCCAGTCCAGGAGTTAGGATGGTGTGGAGTCCAAGCCAGAATATCCTTAGGGGTTTTAGTCCATCAGGCTGTTACTCCAGTGATGCTGCACAGCTTCTGGGTGTGCATCCAGCTGCAGTGAAAGGTTAGAGGTACCCTGAGTTGCAAGGCTTTAATTCCTTCACTTGAACTGAGTTAGATTAATTGCAAAGAGAGGAATGCATAAAAATCGGGTAATGTGGAAATTAATATTTTGTACTGAGCTAAAAAAATAGTAATTATCCTTAAAGAAAGGCTGAATCTTCCAAATTTCATGGGCTGTGTGGAGAGGGCTTTAAATTAACTGATTGTTAAAAGTGAGCTAATGGAATTAATTAGTCCTGGGTGTGTTTTAGACGGGACTTAAAGCAGCTGAAGGCTGTAGACAAGCATAGGGAACTAGTTCCAACAGGATACTATGAACAGATAGAAATTTTTCTGAAATTTTGGGAGACACATCCAGATGTTAAGAGTTCTCTTCTGACAATCTGCCACTGTCCACAAATGAACTGCAAGTGGAGCATCTCTGGGGGTGTATATAATCTGTATCCATCTAAAGTGATGGAGTGCCCCAAAACAAGCACAGCAAACGTAAAAAAAAAAAAAAAATTGACTTCTTGTAGATTTTGGCAGGATCAGGATTGAAAAAAGACCAAACTGTAAGTTTGTAGTTGTATTTTTGAAAAGATGAGAAGGTCTTTACCATTTTAGTTATTTCCCTTGTACTTTAAGCAACTGCTTCATCCCTGTTAAAAAAAATAAATTAAAACCTCATGAAGTGTTTGTCTGACAAGTGTTTCTAAATTTCTGTGTCTGCCAATAACCCCAAAGAAATCTTCAGTATTTTTTGTCATTATATTGAGCTACTGATGATTATGGAATGGTTCTAAACCCATTGGCAGTTCAAACCTGTGTAATTAGAGCCCCTCAGAGCTTGTCAGAGGTAAATGCCGTGAACTCTCAGGGCAATGGAATCTCCCCACTCGTGACTCTTTCCCTGCTTTGTGGGTTTTTCCCTCATTTTCCAGCTCCAGTGCCCCTGTGCTCACTGTTTGCTGAGCAGCAGCACAGCATTGACCTGATTATTTTGACAAGAGCTCAGAATAACAGTGAGGATCCTGACCCAGGGCTGTGCAAAGTTTGGTCCTTTTTTTCCCTGGAGCTGCAACAGCAGCTGCTCCATGCTCAGAAGGTCTCCTCACTCCCTTCTTTCTCTCCCCCACATGTGCAGAGTTACCTCCAGAGCAGCAGAAGGCAGATATTTGGGAATGGAAATGTGAATTCCGTCCACGTGGCAAAGCGTTAGTTCAGGGTAAAAAATGGGGTAGTCCGTAGTACCAGTCCACTAAATCTCAGCCAGGGTTTGTGGTGGATCAGGATTTCACTGGAACTTAGTAAAACTCCTATTGCTGAAAAGGGAAAAGGTTGTAACTCGAAGCAGGAACCACGAGGATGCTGGAAATGTGGAATTCTCAGCTGACAGCAGCTCCCGTTCTGAGCTGTGTGGTTGTTATTAATCACTCCCAGCTTTTGTTCATCCGCAGCTTCACAAAAACTCTTCAACTCTGAGGCTTATTCTAATTTCTACCATAAAATTCATTAACTAGAATGTAGAGAAAACGGAGCACTCTTCTTCCTCCTCTCTGATTCCTGTCAGATAAGTGAATGCAGCCTATGAGCCTTTTGTCTGTAAGAATAATTACAAATCCAGTCAGTTTAAGGTTACCAAGTATTGAAGCCCCTGGAAACTTGATACATTTGCAGTTTCTGAAATCAGTTACATCTAGGCTATGCAAAATACTCATTTTCTTTGCAGGAATAGGATTTTCTTTTTGCTAAAAAGAGCCAATGGTGCCTAATTATCCTTCTCTGTCATCTCCTTTTGGTGCTGCAGTGAGTTACCACTGGCTAAAAAACAGAAGTCTACTACTATTTATTCCACTTGCATGGTGCATTGAACTGGAAATAAATCTTTCAGACTTCGCTACTGAGCAAAAATCACTCAGAGCTTACAAGATCTCTCTTTTGGTTTTGGTGGGTTATTCAGTTAAAATTTCAGGAATGCTGTGGGATCGCTGCCTCAGTACAGCTTGGTTAGACAGTTCTCTCAGGTAAGGGGGTTTGAAACTGCTCTTTTCAAATCCCTTTTTGCTTTAAAAAATCCAACAAAACTTGCCTTGGCTGTTACTAGTTTAGCCCAATCCTGTTTTCTCTGTATCTCATCCAGATCTGAGCATGGAATAGAATCCCAGAATCATTTAGGTTGGAAAAGACCTCCAGGATGATGGAGTCCAACCTGACAACCCCCACCTTGTCACCAGCCCAGAACATTGAGTGCCACATCCAGTCTTTCCTTAAATTTTTACATCAAGGTGTTGGTGTGATGTCCCTCACTGTGTTGGTATGAAAAAGTGAGGAAAACTTGAATATTAACAATTCCCTGTGCTGTTGTTTGATACTTTAAAATTTGGTATATTAGATTTTTTAAGGGTGTTCTTTGTCTCTTCAATGAGCACAAACCTTCTTGGTCTTTTAATTACCTGATATGCATAAAGTAAAATGACTGCACCTCTGACAGGAAATGTTTTATTGTTGTTTTTTGGGGATTTTCTTGGCCATTTTTAGCTGTGTGTGTTCCTGCTAAGGTGGCAAGAGTTGAGATGGGCCAGGCAGTTTTTTGTTTTCCTGTTTGACTGATAATTCCAGAACTGAGGAGGCACAGCCAGTTCTGTGAGTGAGGGTTTGAGCAGAAAAGGGCAGCTCTGAGACAACATTTGAAGCCCCAGGAACTCCCAGAAAATTGAAAATGCTGCTTGCAAGTGCTGAAACTTCCATTGTCACCTCCCCCACCAATAGGAAAGTGCTAAATTCACATCTCATTATGTGAGTAAATCACTATTACCACGTAGTTAAATGAGGAGGAAGTTTCCGTCCTTGGGTAATTGTGTGTTGTATAAATCTGGGTTTATTCCTGCTCACAGAGCTGGGTTTGATGGTCCTGAAGCAGAGCAGCAGAACAGTTCCTTGAGAGCATTTCCGTGGACCTCATAGAAGTCAAGGATGTACTTCTGGGGTTGTTCAAATGTTGTATTTATTTGCCTTGCACCAGCAGTGAGAAGTCAGTTCTAATCTCCTGCATTCATCTTTCTATTCAGCTGTATTTTAGTTTTTAGGGTTTGCTTAGCTGTTCTGTGCCAAGCAAACTCAATTGCTATGGATGAGGGATTTTTTTCATGGCATTTCTTGGTACTGCCACAATATGTGACATAGTTTAGCAAAACCATATTGATTTTCTTACAGTTTTAGATGTTCAAAGTACCACAAGATGCAGAAAACTTTGGCTGTGGCACCACAAAGGAGATGCATTTCTTAATTCCCCAAATAATAACATAAATTTCCATACTATGGACACTTGCCACTTGGGTTAGATTTTTAGTTCTAGCTAAGATGTGACTTTTGTGTTTGCAAAATGATGAAGTGTGGTTTGTTTCTCGTGAGCGAATATTCTTGTGAGCTGTGGCAGATGGAAAAACCTTTTAGCTGGGGTGGGAAAAGGTGTGGAACACCTTTCAGTGTGACCATAAACCTCTTCTTAGGCTCCATTGCAGCAGGACATGGCTCAGGCTGGACCAGAGTTCATCTGCCCTGGGTTAATTGGCTAACTGCTAATTGAGTTGCAGAGATCCCTGATTGGGAGGAGCTGAACTTTGGCTGCAGTTCTGGAGTTGACCCCAAAACATGACCAAGTGGTGCCCTCACCATAAAGTGGATTTTTCCCCCTGCTGTATCCTTGTTGCCTTGGTTAGTGCAGTTCTCCTGGACGTTGACTCCATGGTGAATCAGCTGTGCTTCTGCCAGGGAATTATTTTTCCATGGAATGCTGGGCATTGCATTTCCTGGAGCTTTTTCAGTGTTTAATTTGCAAGTTTGCATCTTTAGAACTATTTATGATTAATCTGTGATTTTTTTGGATTCTTCCCATAATTGCTTTGAGTCCTGTTCTGGGCTTTTTATGATTTTATGGATTTAAAATGTTCTCTGGCAAGAAAATTCAGAATCCTCACACAATCCCAGAATGGTTTGGGTTGGAAGGGACCCTAAAGCTCATCCCATTCCATGGGCAGCGACACCTTCCACTGTCCCAGGTTGGTCCTACCTTGCCTTGAACACTTCCAGAGATGAGGCATCTATGACTTCAGTTGTAAATAATACATGAAATATGATTTGATTTATTAAGGAAACCTTAATTTTTGAATTGCCTCTGCACTTAATTTACCCAAATTTATAAAGTTTGGGCAGCAGATACAAGGAAACACTTGGAAAAAACTCACCTGTAACCTGTCAGGTTAAATGGAGAGGTACAAATGGGATACAAGTTGGTGGATTGGTTGACAACCCTGGTTTATGGTGGGTTATTAAATTCTTTATAGCATAGTTTTATCAAAAATTACAATTCTTATGGTTTTATTTCTTTGTTCAGGAATTTATTCCATGTGTTGCTTTCCAACAGGAGCATTTGGGCTGTCAGGTTTCCCTGGTTCTGTGAGGTTTGGGCCCTCCTTTAATGGGCTTTTCTCCAGTGTTTCCCTAAATAATATTGGAGATCATGGAGGGGGCGAGGAAACTCCAGAGAAATTGAAACTGAACTTGACGAGCTTGGAGGATTTACAAATCCTTCTTTCCTAATCACCAAACATGCAGCATGTAAGAGCAAAACAACCTCAAGAGGAGCCAGTGCTGATTTCCAGGCTGAAAATTCTGGAATTTTCACCTTTTGTGCATTTCCATGGAATTTGGATGATCATCTCCTAAGTCAGATGAGAGCAGTGCGAGTGAAGAGCTGAGGTAGCCCTTGGAGATACCCCTGTCAGCAGATCCTCCTTGCTGATGGTTCTCCTTTTATTTAGGTTTGATTTGGGTTTTTTGGGGGGGGGGATAGTGGAGGGAAAAAGAGCTCCTTGGGAGCAGGGAATGGCTGCAGGGAAACAAATGAAAGAAGCTGCCTGAACTGGCACTGAGTCCTCAAAAATGTTGTGTGTGATTGCTGCTTGAGCAGAGCTCTGCTTGTAAATCTGTCAGCACCTTGGGAATGTTTTGTGGGGTTTGTAGTACCCAGTTCTGAGCCTGCCTCATTTTATCTGCTTTGAGAAATGTAACTCACTGTAAATCTGATGGGGGAGCATCCAACTACAACTCTTAAAGCAGGTTATTTCTTGGTTTCTCTCCTGGTTTTTAAGAAAATTTTTAGTTATTTCTCTGTTAAAGACAATCTGGATGGAACTGTCCTTACAGTCTCTACTTGTGGTTTCTATTAATAGGGAGATGATTAAAATGTTTGCTCAGAGATGAAAAAAGCATTGGTAGCTTCAGGGGAATAAATGAATTGAGTTATGCTGGACTGTAATTTTTGGTTTAATGCTTTTCTGAGGTGTCTGAAGGTGGCTCACCTGTGCAGAAGGATTTCTGCTTGGACAAGGTTAGAGTGACTTAGATACTTAAAACAGAATTAGGAATCCAAACTGTTTGGATTCTACATCAGATGAGCTCAGGATTGTTGGAGCATCTGCAAGAAACATTAAAGAACAGGATGGAGAGGAATGAGGGAAGGCACCAAATCCCAAGATGTTCCCATCCATAAGGTGTTGGTGGTTTGGAAACAGAAAGAGATGCATAAATATAAATGCACTTTGAATATAGAGTGGACCAAGTTAAAATCCAAAATAAAACATTGGAATGCCTTAGCTGTTGCTTTATGTGGTGTTTTCCAGTTGTATCTAAACCAGCAAATTCCATCCTCATTGTACTGCTGGAAACTCAAGGGCATGTCAAAATGCACTGTGAGCTTAATACATCACCCTGAAATAAAGGTAGCAAAGCCAAAGCACTTTCAGGTGATCTGAGACCGTGATAAATCTTTATCTCCATTCTTTTAGGGGTTTGTAATCCCACTTCGCTTGTCCATAGTATTTTGCAAAAGAAAGGTAGAAAATTACAGGATAAATTTATTTTTACAGCGTATTCTTGACTAAATTAAGTTGCTGTTTCTAGGTCACTGTGGCTAACCTGATGTTTGAAGTGAGAACAGTTGATTGTGTTAATTTTCAAATAAACTGAAATGCAGAAAACCCTTCTGTTAGATCAGGTAATTCCGGCTGATGGAGTTGAGATTTGAAATGAAACCTTGGTACATTTTTGATAATAAAGCATCATATTCATTTAATTCTGAAAAACTCAGCGAACGCAAGGTGCTGATTTTCAATGGAAGTAAATTCTTTCTTAATCTTTGGGGATTTTCAGGAAATTTGTATTTTCTCTAACATAAACATTGTTTTTTTTTGTAGGGCGCCAATGCCTCTGCTTTGGAGAAAGAGATTGGTCCTGAGCAGTTCCCTGTGAATGAGCATTATTTTGGCTTGGTCAATGTAAGTGAATTTTCGGTGTTTGAAATGTTGGTTTTTAATTCATATCCTAATTTGGAGCTTAACAGGATTCTCTGAGAACTCAATTGATGAGCACTTCTCACTTAGAGTGGGACTGAGCATAGACACCACATCCTGCAGCGTGGTTATTAACCAAGCTATCATTTCATCTGAAACACAGAAAAATAAGTGTATTTCTTGTAAAGTCTGTGGGAGAACCCTTCCTACTCTGGTACATTTCTAATTCTAAGATTCTAATGTTTAGCTGGAAAGTGGGAGCTGATAAAGTGTGTCCATTGTTCATATGCTGTTCCAGAGAAGATTTTACACTGATGCTGCAGTGCAGGGGAGGTTTTAAAATAAAAATGTGTTGCTTTTCTAAAAACACCCTTCTCGTGGGAGAAGTGGCAGTTTTTATGCAAGAGATGAATGACATAGACTGGGTGGATAATTCCTTCGTGTAGTAATACTCCTTTTGGATTTTTGGCAGCCTGGTGTAGCCATGAACCCTCCAAAAAGCTGCATTTTTGCATCTGTCAGTTTGCGTGGCTCTGGGCTGGAGCTGTGGGGCAGCAACTGTGCAGAGAGGATGTTGCTCCTGAGTTAGTTCAGAGCAGCAGTGGTTCTGTGGCATCTTATTTATGATGGGAAAATGCAATTTTGGCATAACTCACTGGGAACAGAATTACATTTCTGTGTGCTGGTCATCAAGGTTGTGTTGAAAGCTGGGAGATGCTCCATCTCTTCACACTCCAAGTAAGGCCAACTAAGTGGTATTTATTGAGCTCATTAGAGACCCAGTTAATAGACTTTGTGTGTGTTTCTAGCAGTTTATATTTCAGACACCCAGCTATCCAAACACACAGAATTCTGTTCCTTAAGTAGGGTGTTGATGGCCATTCCCAAGCTGCTGAGGTTTGCACCGTAATGGCAAAAATGGAAGGCATCTCCAATTGTAACAGAAATAGCAGAGCACTGAATGGTGTGAAGAGGAAAAACAGCATCCTAAAAATAACCAGAATTGTTAGAACCACATCCATTCTCTGTTTTGAAGGGTAAAATATGACTAATGCTGTTGTGCTTCATTTCTTGCAACTGGTTTTTTCAGGGTGCTTGTTCTCACGCCGTTGTTCTGCTGAGCTTTTTCCGAAGTTATTTCTGGTTCTTTCACGATTTGGAATTAATTGGAGCATTTTAAAGAGGGCAATTTCATGGCTTCAGCATCAGTGCTGTTAAATGTGTGGTTATGTGCACACAGGCGTTGAACTTGTGGGCAATGGAGGCCCAAACTTGAGGGTTGAATAGTTATTTAATTTTTGGATCAGTGAGCTAAACCAACCTGGCTCTGTTAAACTGTGTCTAAAGCCACTGCAGAATATGTGGGAGAAGGGAACAGCCTGTTAAAATAGTCTATATGCACTATAGCACAAGAGGGATGGAACAACAGTGTCGTTCCAGAATTTCATCTCAGTCTTCATTTTAAGAAGCTCCTATCTTCAAATAAGCCTTCAAACTTAGGCTGCCTATTTTGTGTTGTGTGCAAATTTATTTAGCGTGATGCTTCTTTGTTTTTCTGGGTTACTAACAAGCATCTGAGTGATTCTCTCTCCTAATTCATGTGTTTGTTTAGTTCCATATTTATTTTCCTCGTGTCAATAAGTTTTAACTGTTGTTCCCTGTTGTTTGCATAAGGTATCAATCAGTGTTACTGTAGCTCTAATCTGGGACCTTTTGAGCTGTATGAATTAAGCTGTTCATTTGCTGTTTCAGTCAAAGTGGTTATTAGCTTGAAGCCGTTCTGCTGCAGTAATCACACCAAATGTGGCTGAACAGTGGCCGTGTCTCCGAGCACGACTCTGTTCTGTAGGCAGATTTTTATGCTTTTTTGGTTTATTTAAAATACGTTGCTCTTGGGATGCAGAACCTCGTTACCAGCATAGCTGGGGACTGGCAAACCCAGAATTTGTTTCCCTTTTTTGAAGCAGCAGCACAATAAATTGCAGAGCAGCAGCTCTGAAGCTGTGGTGTGGTGTTGGGGGTGATAAGCTGATATCGTGGTGTGCCTCCCTGCTCAGCCATGGGGAGCTGCTTCTGCAAGGCCTTATCTCTGCCCTGGCACTGCCTTCAGACAGGCCAGATGCAAACCAGCTGCTCTGTGCATTGCCCTGCATCATATGCTGCTCAAAACATTCCATTATGAGCAGGAAATACTGATTTTATTACTAATTTATAATATGTTTTGCCACTGGGTTTGGCTCCGTTGGTCAGAGCAGTGCTGATAATGCCGAGGCTGTGGGTTTGATCCCTGTATGGGCTGTTCACATAAGAGTTGGACTCAGTGATCCTTGGGGGTCCCTTTCAGCTCAGAATATTCTGTGAAATTTGTTATTTATTTATTTTGGGCTTTCCTCTCCCCAGCAGGCTCTCCTCTCTCAGGATGAGTAGGGCTGTGTCCAGAGATTTTGATTCTCTCATGAGCCCTTAATTACTTTGTCTGTGTATTCCCAGTATCCTGTGGCTGTTGCCTCCTCTCCCTTCCCTCACTGACACAAGGCTCAGCCATGCCCCCCATTCCAACCAGTATTCCCCAGTAAATGAGCTCTGCCAGGTGACTTCTCCAGTTTCACTGTGTGACATTCTTAATGAACAACCTCTTGCTGTCGTTTCTTTTTGCCAGCCCTAATCCAAGCCCCTTTGTTTTCCTTCTGTTCTGTTTTTTGACCAGTTCGGCAATACCTGCTACTGCAACTCGGTCTTACAGGCACTTTATTTTTGTCGGCCATTTCGGGAAAAAGTTTTGGCATACAAAGTGCAGCCTCGAAAGAAGGAAAGCCTCCTGACCTGCCTCTCTGATCTCTTCAACAGTATTGCCACGCAAAAGAAGAAGGTGGGAGTCATCCCACCCAAGAAATTTATTTCCCGATTGAGGAAAGAAAATGGTAAATGAATAAATGAGGGTTTTTTTTAGTGCATTTTTAAGCGTGTCAAATGTTAAACTCAGGTTTCTTTTGGAGCCCAAATTGTGAAGTTTTGGCAGGTTTCTTGAAGATTTTTGTGGTGTGAAGTTTGCCACCTCTGTGCTTGTCCTGTGAGTTTGTCCTTATCTCAGTATCTTTGTTTCTGGACTTGCACACGTCCAGATATTCCACACTGGCGTCGTGTTCCCTAGAGGAGCAAGTCAGCACGCTCCAGGTCATTGCTCCAGGCTGTCACGAACTCTTAGAGGAGACCCAGCCACTCACAGCCTGTTCTTTGCATTTGTGGTAGGATAAATTCCTTAGGATCAGAACCAGTGGTTATTTCCCAGGGCTGTTTGGTGAGGAAAAGTTCTGGCTGTTGATTTATCCTCTCTACTTGAACTTGAAAAGATAACAAACTTCCAGTAGGGGATTTTTGCCCCTTGATGCTGGACTTAATGAGCTAGTGGCCCAAGGAACATGTCTGAATTTCTTTATTTCCCTCCCTTTCCAAAGAAAAGAAGAAAATAAACTACAAAAAACCCCAAACCAATCATGGTTTTCTTCAGTTCTGAGAAATGCCCAAGCTAAGTTTCCTTTATGGTGTTTTTCAGCTGTCTGTTTGTTGCAACCTGAGGATAATCATTGAGAGAACAACAAAGTGTAATTCTTCCCAAACTCACCAGTGTCACCAGAGCTGTATGACAGGGGACAGGAGGGAAGGGAAAACAGAAGTGACCTGGCATCAGGAATAGTCTGTAGTTGCTCATTCTCCTCCCTCTCTTCCTTTCCAGAACTGTTTGATAATTACATGCAGCAGGATGCACACGAATTCCTAAACTACCTACTGAACACTATTGCTGACTTACTCCAAGAGGAGAAAAAGCAGGAGAAGCAGAATGGGAAGCTCCAGAATGGCAGCATTGAGAGTGAAGAAGGAGACAAGCCTGATCTGACGTGGGTCCATGAAATCTTCCAAGGAACACTAACCAATGAAACCAGATGTCTTAACTGTGAGGCTGTACGTGCACAAGCAAACCACACCTCTTAGCTTTCTCCCAGCTTCTGGATTGTTTTCCCTAACACTGAGCACCCTTTTTCATTTATTAGGGTAGATGAAATTGCACTGTCTCTATTAAAATATGGAGCATAGCCTATTTTAGGACTGTATCAGCTCTATGTTCAAAGCAATGCTCATTAAGGTATGTTGCCCAGAAAAAGCCCAGTGTTTTCCCTGTTCCTCCTCCCTGTTTCCATCGAGGCAGCTGCACCTGGCTGATCCAAGCTGCCTTTTTGTCTCCATGTTATTCCCTGTGTCAGTGATTGAGAGTTTATGTTGTGTTTCTACATGAGAGTTGCTCTTTAATTGAACTCTGGGATGAACTGAGTTGCTTGAACTGGAATTCTGTGCTTGGTGCTAGTCTTTGGCCACTCTATTTGAGAGCAAAAAAAAGTGCCATGAAATCTAGAATTAGAGCCACACCACCTTCAGACCAGGGATTTGTAGTTAAGTCATATGCTCTGATTTAATGGTGCTAAAAAAAAAATGAAAACCCAGATGGGGAGAGAAATAAAAGAACCAAGAAGTGATTGCAACAGAAAAAACTGTTCTTGGCATTTAAAATCTAAAGTTATGGCTATGTGGTGAGGAGAAGCTTTAAAAATGACATTAATAGGATTCTGTCTCAAGAATTTTGCAGTGAAATGTGACTGTTCCACAAATGGAAAGATGGTTTTCCTCCCTGCTAGCCCATTTAATTGAAGAGCCATCTGCCTGTTTCTGCCTTGCCTCTGAGTATTGACTGTTAGACCCTGAAATGCAGCAGAAAGCTGGATCAGGCTGCAGAGAAAATGGAATGTGGTTAAAGCTTCTCCAGTGAGAGCTCTGAGTGGTTAAAACTGGGGTTTGCCAGTGAAATAATCAGATGTGGCTTGAAGTCTCGAGGGGGAGAGATGTTTCATGAGAAAGGGTTTGGGGTTTTGTGCTTTTTTTTCCATGGGTTTTTGGTTTGGTTTTGTTATTGTTGCCTTTTTTTTTTTTTCTTATTTTTTTTTAATGCTCCTCTTCGGATTTTAACACCACGTCAGGTTATTTAATCAGTTTTAGTTTACCCCAAGAAAAGGCCTCTGTGTGTGTGTGTACATTTCTTTTTAATCACGTTGCACCATGCCAGAAATGGTGAAAAGAAATCTGCCAGCTCTAAATTGTTACCAAATATCTCTTCTTATTATTTTTTTTTCAAGGTTAGTAGCAAAGATGAGGACTTTCTGGACCTCTCGGTTGATGTGGAACAAAATACATCAATTACACATTGTCTAAGGTAAACAGAATTCTTTGGGAATTGAAAAAATACCTGTCCTGGTCAGAAGGAAAGAGCCTGGATTAGTTGTTCTCTCATGCAGCAGTTGTAGGCTTTGAGATGTGGTAAAATGTTGGGAGTTTTGGAAGGTTTCTTAGTGGGTTTTAGTAGTTAATGAGCACTAGTGGTGGCTAAGATTGATTTTCACTTTCTTTTATGGGGATTTGAATTTGTTACATCACCCAGTCAGGCTTTATCAAAAATAAACATGCTGTGTTTGGTTTCACAATAAATTCTTGATTATTTTAATATTCTTACTGAATTTTAGTCTCCTGGCCCTGATGTTTAGGGTCAGTTTTGTTTTTCCTGATAGACTTTTGCTCCATGTGTTTGTCTGCTAGCTCCAAGGCTTATCAGCTGCTTGGATACTTAATTTGCATACAGCATCTGGCTATTTAATAGCTGATAATGGATCTGTAATTGCTGGGAGCTGAAGGATAATCCAGACTTTGCTACTTAATGGCTGTAGATGTGAACATTTAATTTCTGCCACTAAAGAAAACATGGAATGGCTACTGATGGAAACAAAACTCAGTCACCTTATTGCTGTTTATTACCTTTCCTAGCCAAAAAATAGGCAGTTAATACTTGAGGGTGTAAATTCCAGATTTTTCCAGCTGAACATAGTTGCTGCATCCCAGGAGCGAGGCAAGTACACCTCAAATGGCTCTGAGTGAAAGGAGCTTCATCCTCTGTGTGTTGTTTGGGGCTTTTTTTCAGCTTTATCAGCAATAGCTT
Organism: Corvus cornix cornix; assembly: GCF_000738735.6. Classification (NCBI taxonomy): domain Eukaryota; kingdom Metazoa; phylum Chordata; class Aves; order Passeriformes; family Corvidae; genus Corvus; species Corvus cornix. The sequence goes on along the minus strand of NC_047058.1, from coordinate 18,624,873 downwards.
TTACCTGGATGCTCTGGAATGTCCCTGCTTATGCCACTCTCTGATTTCCACAGGGGATTTAGTAACACTGAGACTCTATGCAGTGAATACAAATACTATTGTGAGCAGTGCCGCAGCAAACAGGAGGCACAGAAGAGGTAAGGGCCAAATATTCAGGCTGAGGGAGATGTTGTCTTAAAATTTCTGGGCGAATACACCTGGTGAATTCAGGAAAAAGAAGAGGTAAGATTGTCTGGGTCTGTATTTGGTGAAGGAGAAGTGGAGAGACCAAGTAACTTCATGGCAGCCTCATCATGAGGAGATAGATCCTGTGTTTCTCCCAGAAGAGTTTCTGTCTGGTGCTTCCACACATCCACATTTTCCCCAGTTAGCATTAATCAGCTTAAAGCCACTGGAAAACATCCCATCTGCTTTGTCTGTGAGCACTGGATACAGAAAAATCTTCTTTTTCCCCTCAGACTTGGTCACAGCCAGAGCAGCAACACAGATTTTTTCCAGCTTTTTCTTCCCATTGATTGGTGAAAAGCTGATGTTGTCCTGCATTCAGATGTCAGTTGTGCTGTTAATAATTTGGAATAAATATTGCCTGTTCTCCCTAAGTGAGAAAACCCAGCATTTTAAACATTTTACCAACATTTTGGATGCCTTTTACGACACTTCCCCATAACGAAGCCGTTCTTGAGCAAAGCTTTATTTGGGGTGATACACTAATCCTTCTCTTTGTCCCATTCTATTTTTGTGCTGCAGAATGAGGGTGAAAAAGCTGCCCATGATCCTGGCTCTGCACTTGAAGAGGTTCAAATACATGGACCAGCTGCACCGCTACACCAAACTCTCCTACAGGGTGGTGTTTCCCCTGGAGCTGCGGCTCTTCAACACCTCGGGGGATGCCACCAACCCCGACAGGATGTACGACCTGGTGGCCGTGGTGGTCCACTGTGGCAGGTACTTCTGCACATTCCTTGCCTTTCTTTGGAATTCTGAAGGAATCTCTCATCCCTGAGCTGTTCCATCGCACTGCTTGGCAGTGCCGGAGCGTTTAGAGCTGGTTGGCTGGAAGTATTCTTTTTATTTTTTTTTAATGTCTGTCTTTTTTACTACCTTTTTTACTGTTTTAAATTTTACTTCGAAGTTTTACTCTTTTCAGTTTTACTTTACAGGCTAAGATTTGTCATTTTAGCAGCACAGCGGCCCATCAGACAAGTTCTTTCTTTGAGCTGTAGCAAAGAGCAATCATTAAAAAACCTCAAAATAACAAAAAAACCCCACCCCTAACCTTGCTTTCCAGGAAATCTACATGGAATAAAAAGAAATCTTGGAAAAACACCTACTAAAATAGAAATAGATTATGTTTTTCATGTTGCTGCTGCCTAAACCCTTGAAGTTTCTTTAGAAGCTGGTGCCATCATGTGGAATAAACCGTGCACTGCTGAATTTTTAAATATCCTTATTTTCTTCATTAAATTTCAGTTTTAGCAGCTTCAGTTCTGGTTTTAAAAGCCAAGAGGAAAAGTTTTTAAGCATTTTAGGGAAAAAAGCCCTCATAGAAGGGGAAAAATTATAGAAGGGGAAAAATTATTTCTGACTGCCTTCAGGAAGTGTGAGTTTTAAAGTGATCAGTTTTACAGCACGTAAATGTTTTGAAACATCTTTGTGAGGAGCAAAATGCTAAGAATGCATAGATTTAGTATAAATAAACTTCATATAATTCTAGAAGATTCTTGTTGTGGTGCAGTTGTAGTGATTATTTAATTTTTTTCATTTTAGGATCTCATCCAATGTGTTTTCTTGGGTAGTTTTTAATTTGCCATACCTGTGCCTACACTTACATGTTTGGATAATGGTGATTAATAATTCACATTCTGAAATGCTTTTGCTTTTTCTTCTCAAACCTTTTATCCTGTGTGGGGCTTTTAGGACTCCTGTAACTCACCTGCTCTCAATTCTTACTGGGAACTTAGCAAAGGCTTGAGATAAATGAGATTTTCTAAATATTTTGAGTTCTCAGAACTTGTTTGAAATATTTTGAGCTTAGACTTTTATATTTTTATTTAGTTGCCCTAAAAGAAGGAATTTCATTCTTGGAATAATGTTGTATATTGTGTTTATCAATAATTCTGGAAGGACTGGAGACTTTCTTTTGCCTAAAACTGCTACAAATACTGGGGTTTTTAAAACCTTATGTTGATCCTAAGGAAAGAATAAAGCTGGGAAGAGGGAGTATTTTTTCCCACTGTATCCCTGGGCTGTTTTCTCAGGATTTGAGGTCAGTAAATTGTAATTTTCCATCCATGTGGTTCATTATCTCAAACCAGTCCCTTCCCAGGGCAGCCTGCCTGCCTTTACTCTTGGAATTAGGTCATTTTATTGGCCCTTCCCTTCCAGGTAAATCTTTGGGATGTGGGCAGTGGGATTGGACTGGAAACTTCCATGAGAAAAGTGGGAAGAGCACTCACAGAAGGTCTGGCTGTGGTCAGGCACAGGTTAAACCACACTGAGAATGAAAGGAATTCCTGCTGTGAAATATTTCAGACCTGATTAAATTCAAAACTTAATTAACAGTAGTCAAAATAGTCAGCAGTGGTGAATGCAACAAAACAGAGATTGAAATATTTTTAATTTTGTTTTTTAAAATCTATGAATGGTGAGATGAAATATTTATGGAATAAAAACATGGAATATTTATTTTATGTATGTGTTTTGAATGTTTTGTATTTTCAAGTAGCCAAGAGCGACATTTTAATTGAAGCAATTTGGCAAAAATCTAAAAACCTAACCTAAAAAATCTGAAATCTGATAAGCAGCATTATGGGAAGAGCTGGGAAGTGGAGCTGGGACAGCCAGAGGTGGATGCTGGGGAGGGAAGTGGCTCCTGGATAATGAATTCTCAATCCCTTTTCCCTGCAGTGGCCCAAACCGTGGGCATTACATCACCATCGTGAAGAGCCACGGCTTCTGGTTGCTGTTTGATGATGACATTGTAGAGGTGGGTAAGGAACAACAAAACTCTTTTAAAAAACTCTGCTTTCAGCCCATTTTTAGGCTCCTTTCCATTGCTAACTTGTGTTTCATTGCTTCTCACTTTTTTTGGGTCAGTTTTCACCAACGAATTGTAGAACAAAATTATTTTTAGTGATGATGTTGAAACAGCTCAAGCAAATTTTTCCTTTCCTGCCAACATATCTGTAAAGGCTAACATCCACAATATTTATACATCCATGTATTTCACATAATTATTAAGCAAATATCAAACAGTAGAACAAATGCCACAGCAGAGCTGCTTTTTGTGAAGATGAAGAGCTTTGTTTGTCTCGGAGATCCCATGGTCAAGGCCTGATTAAGTGTCTAAATATCAAAAGCCATGCTTGTGTTGCAATAAAAATGTGGGACATTCCTCATTTTTAGTTTTTTACAATCTTTGCGTAGTTTTGAGCATTAGGGGTGGCTTCCCAGTGTGTGTGTGATGTCAACAGTCCCCTTTCTCCCATTTTTATATTTTTGGGGTCACTTTCCTCTGTTTCTGTCATGGGCCAAGCACAGAATTGTGTCACCTAATTCTGGAAATAGTGTTCACCTCAATATTTTAAAATGCAAGTATTCTCTGTCTTTTCCATCCAGGAGATGAACTTTACATTTTAAAAGATGTAACACAACCATCCTCTCATTCTGTATTTGTTTCCTAGCAGCCACTTCTATGTTGCATCTTCACTTCTAGGGCAAAACCAAATTTCTGTTTATCTGCAAACACTGTTGGCACTTTCATAGATGTGCCAAAAATGGCTTTGAAATAAGTGCTGTCTGTTATTGGGCAGTAAATCCAAGGAGCTGTCCTGGAAAAAAACCCACTTTTTTTCCTTTATGTTGCTTTTCTGTCTTTAATCATGACTTGCTGTTTTTTTCAAGTTCATCTTCTTTCTTAGAATTTCTTTAAAATGCTATAAAAATCAAGCTCTTTGGAGGGTTAACATTCTAGGCCTGGCTACCTCACAAAGCAGACCTGAGGAGGTGAGTGCAAAGCTCTTGTTCCAGATACTGCAGCTGAAAGCCCAGGAAAAGGCCTTTCCACCCGAAATACAAAAAGCTTTATTGCATTTTTTGGCAAGTGATGTGAATGAACAGCTCCAAACTGAAAAGAGGAAGGAGTTTGTCCTCATTACCCACTAAATGTCAGCAGTGGGGAAGGCAGATTTATTTGCCTGTTAGGATTTCATTAGAGGGCCAACTCTCAATTAAATTGGAGATTGATGATCACCAAACATTCCTGCAGCATATGTGGGAAAGCAGCAAATCCAGGGGGCAAATCAGTCCAAGGGGCATCCTGAGCCAAGCAAAATGAATTGAGAAACCTGAGTCAATGAGCTCTGGCTAATTTGAATTTGACATTTTGTCACCAGAGCAGCCAGGGGATGCATCCCAGTGCCAGTGTTTACCTGGAAACATCCATCCATGGAGCTCTCCACACTGAGGGGAGGCAGAGAATGGCTTCATGGCTTTGCTTAAAAGATAACTCTGAGATTTGAATGCTGGGAATGGGATTCCAGAATTGGATTTGGTTTGGAGAACCAGAATGGGTGTCTGGAAATGAGCAAAGGATGTTTAATCTCAGTTAATAAGAAACATCATTTTTAATGCCAAGTGAGGCTGCAGCATCCTGAAAGTTGTAGCTTTAGAGTGACAACCATTCCCCTGAATCTACAACTGGGGAAAACCATATCTGGTCAAGTAAGAATGGGAAGAATAGAATCTGTATAATCCCCTTTCAGTTCCACTCTGTTTTCTGGGATAGTGAAATTAAAGAAGGAAGTCAGTTTTGCTGCGCTGAAACTAAAGATATCTGTGGCATGAATTAATGTGGATCAAATGTTTGAGTTGCATTCAGAATGAGTAGTGGAAATAGGCTTGATTGCATGGCAAGTGAGTTGGCACTTAAAATAAAACGTGTTTGACTTGTCTGCTAAATATACTGCAGGAGCTGAGGCGTGTTCTTTCACTGTATTCCTGTTCAAATGTGGCTCTCCCAGTCTGTAGTAATGTTAATAAATGGTGTGAAAATGCAGCGGCCTCAGGAGGGGGTTTCAGCTTCCCCTCACTCCTTGGATGGAGAAAAGACAAAACATCTCTTTGGGGGTTTTTTTCTCCCCTCTTAGGTGTTTAACAAAACTCTTCAAGAGAGAATTTCTGCAGTTGGTGCATCTTCTGAAAACTCATGTCTGGTTTTTCTTGTGCTGGGAAAAAGCTGGGAAAGGCTGGTCCCAGCTCAGCAGTGCCACGTGGAGAAGGCAGTGCTGCTCAGCTCGTGGTGATGCCAAAATCTGGTCAATGAGCAGTGATTTCACATTCTCCAAATGGGTTCTGCAGCTGAGGAGGCTCCTGCTGGAGGCACAGCAGGGTCCCTTTCTTCTAAGATGTAATCACAGGTTGGTCTCTGCTCGTCCTGAGCAGGGCAGGTGTTCAACCCAGAGCTTCTTGTGTTCGGAACATTTCTTTATTTCCTCAACTTAATGCCTTGGGAATAACAGGGAACTTGAGGCTCATCTCCTCAACAAATTCAGACCTCTCATTTTTGTGGATCCAGAGTCCTAAAGGTATTAAAAAACTCCATCCCAGTGGAGTGCTGAGCAGCACAGGTGCCTGGGAATGTTTTATTCCAGTCTCTGGACTGCAGGATCCCATTCACTGATGGGAAGCCAGTTGTGCTCAGGAGCAGGATCAAGGCATGGAGAACCTACATCTTTAAAACCCCTTTAAAATGCCCTCCAGTTGCTGGTGGGAGTATGAGAACAAAACAGCTTTTCTGCACATAGGTCACAGATTGAAATATAAGCAGATTTTAATTCTATTAGTCCAGCAAATCATCATTTTTCTTGCAACACAAACTTGTGATAATATTCCAGAAGGCTGTGCCAGGTAGGAAAAGTCTCTTATGGCCAAAGATCATAATTAGATGAGATTCACAGAACTCAGGTAGCACTTGCAGGACTTCTCTCCCTAAAAGGCTCACAATAACTTTGAAATCTGGGAGTTATTGTAGCTGAATTTTCAATCTACACTACATGTACTTGCAGCTGTGCAAAAACCTTCTTGCCTGATTAGTGACTGCTTTTTTTAATTATAAAATAATTCAATTATAAAATACTCAGGCAAGGTACCACCAGTCAGAAAAGCAAATATAAAAATGTCATGTGTTCTTTTAAGGATACATTTTCATGGATCACTTGTTTTGTAGTCTGGCTTAAGAGTGCATCCCTTCTGAGAAGTTTCTATTTCGTCCTGATTTCCTGGTTTTTTCAACAGTCAATAAGTTATTAAGTGGGAAAAAATGTTTTGTTGGATTGAATGGTGTTGAAATGTCACTGTGTCAACACTGCATGGCTTTCCAGATCTCCTCTGAGAACTGGGAATAATGGTTTATCTGAGAAAAGGCTTTTAGGGTGGTGTTGTGATTGAAGCTAATTAAAACTTCCATTAATTTTCAGAAAATTGACGCCCAGGCCATTGAAGAATTCTATGGTTTAACATCAGACATTTCCAAAAACTCCGAATCTGGATACATCCTCTTCTACCAGTCCAGGGACTGAGACAAGAGACACAAGATGGACACAAGGAAAAAGGGATCAAGCTATGTCCGAGTGGAACGGATTTGTGCCAGCAGAAGCAGCTCCTCGGTGTTGCTGTAGGACCAGGACAGACCCAGGGGGGAGGAGAGAGCTCCCTCCCTGCCCTTTTTGGAGGATTAGTGCTGAACTGCCGTAACAAGAAGAGCTTTTGTTCCAGTTTTCTTTCTGGGCTTTTTTTTTTACGTGCTATCTTCCAAAATCTGTGTTACCTCTACTTGAAACCCGGCTGCTTATTTGTTCATGAACTCAAGAAGAGATTTCAAAGTAGCATTGTAGGATTTTTACCATTTAAAGTTGGCCTGAGGCTATACCTTGGTTTCTGCCATCGTTTTTCTGTATTTTAGCAGAACGATTTCAATATTCAGTGTCAGCTGAAGGCATATTTTAGGATATGAGCAGCAGCTGGTTGCTGGATATTTTTGGTGACTCAGACTTGAGAAGCAGTACAAAGCTAAGACATATTGGAAATGTCAAGTCTGTAATTTTTATAAAGAAAAAGCAGACAAACCCCTCTCTCTGCAGCATTGTAAACCTCCCCATCCTGCATTCTCTTGGCTTTAGAGAACACCAACAGCACTGCTTCTTTTTGTACTGCTCTGATTTGTGCTGTTTGTTTCTCCTGCAGAAGGCAGAGAACTGTCTCCATATCCAGCCTCTCCTGCTGTGCATTTCCCTTTGGAAGCAGCAGTTTTGCCTCCAGGCCCCGTTGCTGCAGGTTCCAGGGGAGCAGAGCAGCCCTTACCTGTCAAAGACCATCTCTGCCGTAGAAAAGTTGGGAGTTCCAGCCTTTCTTGGAGCTGTTGCATAAACCAAAAGTGCCCTCATTCTGAAGCAGGATCTGTTCCACATTTCACTCAATTCCCAGGAAACTGATGCCAAGTTGCATTTTGAATCTATGCTAATCCACAGAAACAGCACTAATGGGGAAGGGTTAACCAAGGGAAGGGGTGTTTGGGGAACTAATCCAGGAGTTCTGAGTCTTCAAGGTAATGAACAGGTGAGAAGGAAAACCAACCAACCAACCCACCAGCCATTACCTGGTCAGTGTTCCAGTCACTGGTGGTGATGTTTGTCTCCATCTGGGAACCTAACACCCCCTAAAACGCTTCTGATTGATTTACCTCTCTAGGCCTTGCTTCCCAGGGGAAATTGTTGGTCTTTTGAAGACTGAAATGAAGCAATTCTTATCCGTTACTGTGTATATATTATAATCTCAAGGATAACTAGGAAGAAAAGACTAAGGAAGTTTGTGAGAAATCTCAGCAAATCTTGTGCAAGTTTCTTTTGGAGCTTGTCACAGCTGGCTCCAGCCTCCCAGTGGGAATGGGTTTTGCTGTCCTCACCTGCTGGGTCCCTGAGCTGTGTGTCCTCAGTGTGGCTGTTCCAGCACAGCCCCTCATCTGTCCCCAGTGCTCGTTGTTCTTGAGGATCTTTAACTTATGCAATTCTGTGGCTTGTGCAGGATATTCAATATTTTACCAAAACACTGTCCTCAGGAAAGCAGCGTTCCACAGTTCCTCGTGCTGCCTGTGTCTGTTCCTTCCTCTCATGACCACAAACGTGATGTTTAGCAATTAACTCCTGCCTTCAAAATGCAAATGAACCATTGCCATCGTATTCCAGCTGGGTGCAGCTTCCATTCTCCTGGCACGTAAAATATGGACGTTGGGTTTTTTAAATTTTTTTTTATTATACAGAGTTCTGTCATTTTGAGAGACACATTCAACAGCAGCAAATGTTCTTGTCATCTTGTTCCTGTTGTGTGACAATTGTTCCTGGCTAAGAGTCTTCTCCCCTTCTCCACACACAAGCTGTGAGTCCTCTCCTGGTGATGGCACCAGAAGATTATCACTGAGTCTTGCAAAAAAATGAAGAAAAAAAAAAAAATGAGAGAGCACTGAGTTAAAAAGAATCTAAACAGTAAATGCAGAAAGTAATGTAGTACACTAGACATGTATTTTGTATATCTGGTGATACCTTTTTACAAATAAAATACCTGACTGAGAGATAATATTGAAAGATATATGCTATAGATTAAAACCTGTTAAAAGTGCACTTTTGCTACAGATTTATAAGGAGACTAAAAGGAATTAAATGGGAAGAGAATGGCGTGATGTTACTTCTGTATAATAAATGACCCCACCTGTCTCCAATAAAGGTCATTATGGTCAAACCCAAAGGCTGCTCCTTGAATGTCACTCCAAGGCAAAATTTCAGCCCTCAACTTCTCCCATCCTGAGAGATCCTGGCTCTCCTGGGTCTGCATCCGTGTAACCTGTGCAGAAGTGGGTGAGAGCAGGAGACTTTAACAATTGAGTGTCAGAGATTGTAACTGCTGTGCTGGGAAAGCAGCGAGGGGTTACCCAGGGCCTCTCCCTGCCCCCCTCCCACTGCTGCTGCTCCTCCATCCCTCCACACCCCCTGGAGCTCTGCTGCTGCCTTTCCCTGGGATTTCTTCCCCCTCTTCCCCCCTGTGTTGGACTCCCTAAGACTCTGTTGCAAATATTGTCTGACTGACCTGGAACAGAGACATTTAAAAGCAAAAACAGGAGCCTGTGCTTGGAGCTGTTGAGGTTCACCGCAGGACAGGTCTTCATTTCTGCGTGGTTCACTGCAGTTCACCTTTGCACAGGGAAAATGGGATCAGTGTCTGCTCCCACGGGTAGGAATTTATGGGAATATAATGCAGTAGGAGCAGGGGAGATTGGAAAATGGCAGCTCCTCTGTACAACCACGTTGTAAATCCCAAATGCTGTCTGGTCCTTGTCCTGCTGGGTCACACCTTAGCAATAAATGAATTTTATTCACTGGAGCTAATTTTAACTCCACTGAACGTGAGTTGGGCTTGCAGGAAGAGCGTTCCCCAGAAAGAACTTCACTGGGAGAAAACAGCCAAAGTCAGAAGGGCTGAAAGCAAAGTGCTCCGAGTGTCAGCAGGGCAGGACTGCTGCTGGGATTTGGGAGCTGGGTTTGTCACTGCAGCTCTTCTCCAGAACCTGCACTGGAGTGAGGGTGGAGACCATCCCATGGTTGTTATTTCTCTACGAAATAATATTTTGCCTCAAATTCCAGGGATCCTGCGGTGTTTGTGGAGAGGCTGTGCCCTCAGGTCTGCAGCACAGAGGTGCTTTCTGACCTGCTGGGGGTGCTCAGCATGTTCTGGTTACCAGCAGGGGCTTTTAAAGTCCCAGTGCCAGCTCGGTTTAGGAGATATTTAAAACAAATCCCGTTTGATTGGTACAAGAAAGAAAATAGACTGACAAAGGCCCCTGAGACAAGTCAGACCTTCCCATTGTGGCATTTAGCAAAAGGAAACAATCCCTGAAACGTGATTAATTCCCAACATGTAAAGTCCTGCTGGCGTTTGCTTTCGCTGCACTAATGAACCTCGGGGCTGCTTCTGCCCTGCTTCCCTCCTGCTCCTGCAAACCCAGGCCTGGCTACGGAATTTGTGTGGTCCCCAGAGCAGAATCCGGGTGGGATGAGATGTCTGGGAGTGAGAGCTCAGGGCAGGGAAGGTTAGAAACGAAGCAGTGGCAGTGGGGAGGTGCCAGGGTCATGCTGTCCTTGTGTTCTGCAGGCAGAACTGCAGAGGAAATGGTTTGATCCTTTAGACATCATTTGCGTCAGAATTAATGGCCTCAAAGTGACACAGGGGCAGTTTAGATGGGATATTGGGAGGGAATGGTTCCCTGGGAGGGTGGGCAGGCCCTGGCACAGGGTGCCCAGAGCAGCTGGGGCTGCCCCTGGATCCCTGGCAGTGCCCAAGGCCAGGCTGGACATTGGGGCTGGGAGCAGCCTGGGACAGTGGGAGGTGTCCCTGCCATGGCAGGGGATGGACTGGGATGATCCTTAAGGTCCCTTCCAATCCCTTCCCTCCCTGATGGTGCTTGTAGGGATCTGCTGGAGTGTGGGAGATGTTTCTGCACCCAGCAGGAGAGAGCAAGCTGGGAAGGGAAGGATGAATTAATTGCACAGCAGCAGCAGCCTGTTAAATATTTGAGTTGCTAATAATGAGCGCATTTAGTGGCTGTCAGTTGTTTTAAAAGCTCCTAAATACAAATAACAAGCACAAATACAAAGCACTGCAGTTGCTGCAACACTTCAGCTTGTGTAAAATCAATTAAAAATATTCAAATAGTCCCAGCTGGGTCTTCCCTGGTGGTTTCCAAGTCCCAGGCAGTGTGAAGGAAGGGCAGAAGGGCAAAGATAGGGGTGCAGAACTGTGTTTGGAGTCGGGAACATCCCAGATCTACCAGAGTTCATTTTGTTTTCAAGGTGTTTTTTCTCTGGAGTGAGCTGCTTTAGCAGAACGTGTTGTGTGAGGGATGCTGAGGTGGAAAAGAGACATTTCCTTGGACTTAAGGCCTGGAATTAGAAGCGACAAGCCAAGAGCTGGACTGAGCCTGGGGCTGCTGCTGCCACCAGCCCGTGGGCAGGCTGAGGATGAAGCCAAATGCAGCTGAAGTTTGTGTGTCCATGAAGTAGCAGGTGGAGTTCAGCAGGAGCTGAGCGAGTTTGGTAGTGATTAAGTGCCCTAATTAACTCTCTATTAAGTGCTTTTGTTTCCTTCTCTGAGAAGCAGCCACAGCTACTCCAGCAAATCATTGCCAGGTGGAAAGCAGGGAAGTGCTGTGGAGGATGGGATGGGATGGGATGGGATGGGATGGGATGCCCCAAAGGAAGGGGAATCCCATCTGTCAGTGCTGCTGTGCAGAACCAGCTGTGTCCAGAGGCACTTGGGACCACAGGGTTGGTGTCTTGGAGATCTTTGTGGGATAGACACCAGTCACAGCCAGCAGGGAATCTCACACTGATGACAACACAGATTTCAGACCTTGTGGGACCTCCTTGTCTGGAGTCCTTTGCGTCCCACACAGTCTGGGTCTGTTGGTCCTTTCTGATGATTTGAAGTGCCCTGGATACTTTGGAAGCATCAGCTGCACAGCAGTGTCCTTGCAGGTTGTGGGGAATCTGTGGCAGGGGGGAAGCTCCATCTCTGCATCCCAGAGAGTCCCTGGATGGTGAAACCCGTGTAGGTCCAACCCTTCCCCATCACTGGGACAAGCTGAGGTGAAACACCCCAGTGCCAAAAGACTGCTCCATCAGGGACTGCTCCAGGTCCCTTTGCTCACACCCTCAGCTCCTCCTCAGCAAATTCCCAGGGAATTGCACGAGGCAGCACGTGGGGGTGATGAGGAAAAAGGGTTATTCTTGGCCATCCTTCCCGAGTCCTCTTTTTTGTGTGTGTGTTTTTCTTTTATTTTTTTTTTGAACGTTAAACTGTTCATTTTCAGATTTTGAGTCACAATATTTCTCCAAGCGAAAGGCCACGAGTCTGGAAAAAATCCAGTTTATTCCTTCAGAATTCTCTGCCATCATTTCAGCATGAAAGAGCCAAAGCAGAGCTGGGACCTGCTGCTGATGGGGATGGAGGGACAGCCCTGACACCTCCGGGGTGCTGAGGGTGCTCATCTCCTTCCAGAGCCTCCTGCCAGGTGCTTGGGGTGTCCCCTGGAATGTGGGGACAGATGTGGGTTGGTGAGGGTCAGGAAGGGGCATCAAGGGATGTCTGAAGCCACCAGAGCAAAATGGAATTACTTTCATTAAGTCATCCCTGGGGAGTAGTAAAGTAAAAACATGAATGGAGATTTTACCCCTTTTTTTCCCTGGTTTCTCATGGATGGTATAAAACTGAACCCAAACCCAGGTTTAAATGGTTGGGGCCTCTCAGTTTCTTGAACCTCAGACCCAGCAGAAAAGCCCAGCTTTGGTTTTGTTAGTCTCCCATTCCTCCCCCAGCGGGATGAGGTTGCTGGATTTGGGAAAACCAATTTCTCCGCGCCAGTCTGAGCCGAGTGCTCCGCGAGCAATGACTCGGGGACAGGAGGATTCCCGGGAGAGCTGGCAGCCGCGTTATCTTCTAAAAATATCTCCAACAAAAGCTCAAACCGCTCCGAAATAACGCAGGGAAGGAGCGGGATGCGATCCCGGGCTGCGGCTGCGGGTCAGAGCCGCGGGGCTGGAATTGGAGCAGGGGGCGATGAGCCCGTCCTTGGAGCGGCGGCGGCACAGAGGTGCCAAACCCCGGGATAAACGGGCTGTGCTGGGACGGAGCGGCAGCAGGAGCATCCTCTGTGCAGCGGGGAGCGGTGGGAAAATGGGAAAGGAAAAACAAGAGCCGGGGTGATTTTTGTGCGGTCGCATCCCAGCCGTGGCTCCGGGATCTTGGCGATCCCATCTCCTGGCCGTGGCTCCCAGTATCCCGTGCTGGGAGGAGCCGTGGCTGGCTGGGAGGTGTCTCCCTCATCCCTCCTCGGGCGCTGCCGAGGCGTCTTCTGCTCCCTGAGGCTGCAAAGTGGCTCCTGGAGTTGCTTTTATTTTTTTTTTTTTTTCCCCTTCGCAGGGAGGAAAGAAAATATTCCCTGTCCCCTGCACCTTCCCCGGGCGCGTTTAATCGTTCGCCTGTTAGTCACATTCCCAAGAAAAGCAAACGCTGCGGGATGCTGAGTGACAGCTTCTGGAGAACTGGCGCTAATTTTATCTCAGCACTGGGAAAAAAACCACCCAGGGCTGGTGGGAAGGAAAAAAACCCAGGGCTGGGAGGAAGCCGGCTCTGCTCCGAGCGTTCCTGGGAGCGGCTGGGATGCCCCAAAACCACGGAGCGGCCGCTCTGCGGACCCACAGACCCCTCCTCCATCTCTCCACTGCTGATTATCGTCAGAGAATCATCATGGGATGGTTTGGAGTGGGAGGGACCTTAAAAATCATCTCGTTCCAGGAGCAGGGACACCTTTTCCTATCCCAGGTGGCTCCAAGCCCCATCCAACCACTTCCATGGATGGCGAGTCATCTTGCCTTGGGTTTCACCACATCCATTTCCACCCTGATTTTCCTCCAGGCCTGCTGGCAGCTGTTTAGGGAGGTCTCTCTTCCCCTTGAGCATCTTTGATGGATTTGCTGCTCTCCCCCTTGGCAGCCAACTCTCCCTGATTTGGCTCTGTCAGCTCCGCTGTGCCCAGCACTGCTCCAGGGGCATCTCCTCTCCCTCAGGTGCTGGGAGAAGCTGGACTTCTTCTTTTTCCCATTTCCCTCACTTCAGCACGACTTGGGGCTCTCTCAGAAGCCGTGCAGAGCCAGGAGCAGCGGGTGGAGGGTCGGGCTAGCTGAGGAGTTTTCCAGAGGCTCTTGTGGTGCATTAACTCTCTTTAATTTATCCTGCTGAGCTGGTTGCCCTGCTCAGACACAGCCCTGCTCCCCACCAGGGTTTTGTCCCTTGCCAGGGCACCCGTGGTAGCCAAAACAGCCTGATTTGGGGTCATTTCTCCCTCCTGGCTGGGCAGCAGAGCCAGGCACCAGCACCCACCCCACTGAAGGGCACAGGGAAGGTGAGGCCTTGGCGCTGGACTGTGCTGCTGTGGGTGCTGGGGTTATGACACCTTGAAAGGTTTTGAGGGTGAAAATACCGTATTTAGGGGGGAAAATACACCCCTGGCTTTGCCTGGTCCGAGTGCAGCGACAGGGAGGAAGGAGCACGCAGGGACACCTTGGGGTGCCTCTGCTGGGCTGCCCCACGGGCACAGGGATGGAATCCAGCCCATGGGGGATGCTCCAAACCCAAAACAGACCCGAGGGCTGAGCCAGGCTGCTGGGGGGGTTCTGGCCGTGCCCTGGGCTCGGGGACAGCTGTGACCCCACTTGCCCTGGGTGCTCTGCAAACCAACCCCGCTGCCTTCGCTTCCCTCCCTTTCCTCACCCACTAATTGAGCTGAGGCACTAATTAATGCCACAGCACCGGCTGGGCACTGAGAGGATGCTCTGATCTCCCTGTTTCCCGTTTAACAGAGTCTGGAAATGCCAACACCCTGTGCCTTGGGGTGAAATCCCTGATATTTCCCTAAATTTGCAGCGAGCCCGGGCTGGGGGTCCGGTCCCCACGCCCAGCACAGCTCCTGCAAGTGCCAGAGGACGCAGGGATGCTCCACAGAGAGCACAGGGTGCTCCCAAGGACCGGGATTTGGGCTCGGTTTATTTTTCCCAATATCCCAGGGATGTTTTTCCTGGATGGGGTTTTGTTTTCTTAAAAAGCCAAGCAGCTAAAAATAGCCGTGTGCTCGCTCGCCCGCGGTGTCCCGGCGTGAATCCGTGTGCGGAGCCGACCTTCAGCACGGCGGCTCCAGCAGCTCCCACCCCGGGAGCTGCCTCTTGTGCTGCGCTATTTAAAGAACCTCTCCTGCCTCTTGTGTGCCTCAAGAAACACCTGGTGGGGAAAACGGGATTTTTTGCCTTGCTGGAAGAGCCACCCGGCCTCAGATTATCCCAGGGCGGGTGATTTTGGGTCGGATTTAATTAAGCACGGGGCTGTAATAATTGCGTTGTGTGGCTATGGAGCATCCCCCCCTTCCCCAAGGTTGGGGTTGAGCACCTTGGGGTGCAGGAGGGCAGCGGGACTTGCTCCGGGACTTGCTGTGTTACAGGTTTTCCTGGGACACACGGAGGGGATTCATGGAGCAGAGGTAATTCCAGTAATTCCCCCTCCACGGGTGTGGTGTTGCCAGCGTGAAGAACTCCCAAAATGCTTGTGCAGTTTGCCACGTTGGGTTTGGTGGGGCCATGGTGGCTTGGAGAGGATGGAGATGATGGCACAGAGCCTTCCCCAGGGCTGGCACTGTGGCATCAGAGCACCCAAACCCGTGCTCTGCTGTGATGCCCCCGCAGAGGTTTGGGTCTCTCCCAGTGGCATCTTCTTATTTTTCCCACCTTTTATTTTTCCCAGTGGGTTTGTGAAGGGGAGAAGATGCTCCTCTCTGAAACCCGCAGCTCACTGAGGAGCTCCTCAAACCCCGCTCGTGCGGGAGGGAACAAATAAATGCAAACTGCTCTGCAGAGCACAGCTGAAGGCTGGAGGTTTCTTCCCTCTCTCCTCCCCGTCACGAAGAGGCACCAAATTCTCCTGATCCACAGGAAAAAGTGTGAGTGGGCAAACTGCATCCCTGTCGGGAGCAGGGAGATGAACTTCGCCCGGGTACACAGAGCGGGAGCGCCGCGGTGGAACGGGGCCAATGAACAATGGCGAGGTAATTAGCGAGTCCCTAATGAAGAACTGGGGGTGTCCCGGGGAAAGCAGCGTCTCTGCCGAGCACCACGCAGGGGCTGGGGGCTACCGAGGGTCTGCAGGGATGGAGCTGGCAGAATTCCCCCTCCACATCCAAGTGGGGATTCAGACTCCTCTGGGTCTGAATTGGGGAATAAATCGCCCAGGCAGGCACGGGAGAGGGGAAGGGGAAACGAGGGGTGCAGGGAGTGACAGAGCACCCCTGGGAGGTGCCTGACTGCGGGATGGGGGTGGCAAAATCCAGGGGGATAAAGGCTGGCGGTCACCGTGCCGGGAGGAGATGGGTCACGGTGACATTGGCGAGTGTCCTCGGTGACCCGGTGGCCTCATTTCCAAAGGTGACAACAGCCACAGCTCCCCCAGTCCGGCCCACATCTCACCTTTCCAAGCAGGGCAGCTGCTCCATTGCAGAGGGATGAGGCACTCCCGGGAGTGCTGTGATGCCCTGGGATACAGGGAAAAGCCTGGAGGAGGGATGGGGAGCTCTGCCACCCCAAAGCCCCTGGAGCTCCCAGTTCCCCGTGGTGCCCAAGGCCATCATCGAGCACAGCGCTCATCCAGACCCCTCCCTGGTCTTTTCCCAGCCCTGTGATGTTCCCACACTCCAGGATGTCCCATGCTCAGGGTCCTGCCTGGCCATCCCTGCAGCCCGGACACCGAACTGTGAAAGAGTTACAGCCAAGGGGGGGTTTAGCCTGGAATTGTTGCCTTTTCCCTTTGATCAGGGTAAGGGAGGGATCCTCTCCCCTCTGCTGCCATCCCTATAGCAACCAGCAGCCTCTTCCTGTTAAACAAGCGACTCATCAAACACCATTACACTCATATCAGGGACGCTGCCTGTGACTTCGAGCTCTGACAGGAGTGCTGACCTTTCAGGAGGGGAAAAAATAATTCAGAAAACCCCCAGGGCAATAGCTCAAATCTGATTGGGAAGGTGCAGTCCTGGGTCTCATCCTCCCCATCCATCCTGCTGCCTTCATCTCCCCCAAATCCTTCAAATTCGGCAGTTTTAAAGTGTTTGGAGGGTTTTCCCTTGTCGCTGCTTTCCCCACTCCCTCTGCCAAGTGCCCTTTCTGCCATGAATTCATCCCTGGGGGTCTCGGGGGGAGGATGTTTCTCAGCCAGGCCACCTCCAGCATCACCCAGGGGAGAGGCCCAGCACAGCTCTGGGGTGAAATCCCCGGGGCAGAGGGAATTCCTGAGGACCAGAGGACTTCCCTGCTTTAAACCCCAGCCTGGAGGATGGAGAAGGCAGATTCCCAGGATGTTCAGCAGCTCTCCACTCCAGCTGGGTGTTCACACGCCTGGAAACGTCTCTTTTATCCTGGAGGAGTCGCCGAGAACTGAAGGAGAAATTGCAATGCCCAGAGAGGGAAAAACCCTTCCACACCCCCAAAATCCAGGTGGGTGGAGCCCAGGCTGAAGGTTGGGATGTGACCACGTTGCTGCCAAGCCCCACTCATGGCTCTCTTTAACTCAAACAGATTTTTTTCCAAGCCAAGCACTTGCTTGATACAAATTATTTCACTCCCAACCAGCAGCTGTGAGCTTTTCTGTTGATGTCCTAACCCACCCCGCCTTGGAGAGCGGGGCTCTGGATCCAGGCACTGTGGTTCCCCAGCGTAATTCCCGGGAATGTGCCTGTGCTCAGGAGGGGACCCCGGCACCGTGACTCCACACAGGATCCTGTTTAAATGTCACAAGCCTAAGTTAAAATCAATAAATAGAGAGGACCAGCTGTGCTCGGGCGAGGGGGTGTCGAGCTGCCTTTTGCTCCACTTCAAAGCTGAGGACTTGTTCCCCGGGATTTCTGGAACCCAGCATCCTTCCTGCCCAGCGGGAAAGGAGCCGGGAAGGCTGGAGGTGCTTTCAGAGCTGCCACAGGGGGCTTTTCCCCGCGGGGTGGGTGGGCTGCCTCATGTTCCCCCTGTGCCAATCCCCCAGGAGGGATCACCAGGGGGTTTTGGGATTGAAATGGAGCAGCAGAGCCATCCCTGCCAGTACGCAGCGCCTGTGGATTCCCGTTGGTGCTGGTTTATCCTCGGCTCGGGGCAGCCGAGGGCTTTTCCACACAGACCCGGGACCATCCTGGTGCTCAGAGCTGCATCTCTGCTGTGGTTCCAGTTTGGTGCTCCCGAGCAGCTTGCTCCAAGCCTGGTTTTGGAAAACTCACATTGGTGGCAGCAGGTGGCAGGGACACAGCAGGGAGGGACGGCTGCCCAGCACTCAGCCAAAAAACCTCCGGATTTTCTATTTTTTTTTTAAAGTAGCTTTCCTATTTTTCCCCATCCAAACCCACAGAAAACCGTCCTTACCTCTGTGCCACATCAGGTAAATTGGGTTATCATTAATTATTGATTATCACACTCATATGCCTGAATATTTTGCCTCATATCCTGCATCCTGTCAGTGTTCCCTGTGGCTGGAGGAATGACAGTTCAGGGAAACACAGTCCCTCCTGATGAGGCACCCAGCCAGAGCAGCACATATGTCCTGGGAGAAGGAGCAAAACACGGTGCAAAAGTCCTTTATTTTGGGAAAAAACCCTCTTTCCAGAAGCCCTGCTCAGTGACATATGGTGCCGTGGCATGTGCCAGCAAAGGTGCTCCAAAACGTGTCCCTCTGGCTCAGGAGAGGACTTGGAGTGAAACCATTCCTGTGGGGATGATATCAGTGATGGAAGGAGGAAAAATCCTCCCCCTGGTTTCGCCTGTTTGTTTGGTGGGAATCAGGAGGAGAAGTCGGAGCGAGCCTTGGAATGGCACAGGGCTGCTCCTTCCCTCCTGGCACAGCCGGGCATTGTCCCCCGAAACGGGGCACGTTCCCTGGAGGTGTAACAGCAGCAGGGCAGTGAGACACGGTGTCCCCACTGTCCCCAGGCTGGATGACGCAGAGGGAGCTCATCTGGGGGCAGGAAGGTGTTCCCTGGTGCTGGAAGAGCCGAAGATCCACCCGTGGCTCTCCCAGAGGTAAAATCAGGGTTGCAGCAGTGCTGCTGCAGGGGGTGGCAAAGGTCACCCCTGCAAGCCAGGACCTGGAAGGGGCCCATTCCAGACCCCTGGAGAGAGGCTTTTCAGGCAAATCAGCTGTTTCTCCCCAGAGACTGATGGTTTTATCAGCCACACTCCTGCCTGCCACCCTCCAACTCCCCCGGTGCCTGGCTTTGGCATCAGCACCTCAACCACTCCAACCCACCACAGCTCTCTTCCCACCAGGCTGGGATGCTGCAGCCGGAGCAGTGCTGGGAGAATTCCCACCTTTCCAGTGGCAGCAGAGAGAAAATGGCCTCATTTCCACGGAGAATTATGCAAAGCCTTTGAATGTAGGGCTTCACGCGCTCCCCAGCGGCGCGCGGCCCCCGACGGCCCCGTTTTGGGGAGGCTGGCAGGCTCCGAGCGCTTGTTTGCCACCCTGATTAGTCAGCACTGCTAATTATAGCTGTGCTTTTCCTTCTTGGAGCTCCTCAAGCACCGTTGGAGTAACAGGGAACAACGGAGGTGCTGGAATAAGGCTGGATGCGCTCACTGCGGAAAAGATGCCGGGGTAAATACGTGGGGGAACGTTCCAGCAGCGCGGCTTTGAGCCTGACTCGGGGGTCACAAGGCAGTGAGCTCATGGATTTGTCAGCTCAGCCACAGGATGCTCCCACAGGAGGGTGGGAAAAGCTTATGGGATGCCGGGAGGTGATGACGTTTCCCCAAGGAAAAGATGTAAAGCCGATTTTAGCACTTCTGGTGGTAAAAATGACGGAGAATTGGAATTGTGGTTCTTCCTCTGTACCACCAGTGTGCCCTTAAACAGCAGCCCTTGTTCCAGCTTTGCTTCCCAGTGGGCCGGGCCTGCGACAGCCACGTCAATAATGATTGCCACCCAGGATTTAACTTGCCACCCACTTGTTTTATCCAAAAAAGCACAGATTCTAAGGCAGGATGTGCCTCAGGTCAAGCCCTGCTGTGGGCTGGGAGCACGCATCATCCTCACAGGGCAGTGCCACAGGAAAACCTGTCTTGTTCAGCACCGAGCTTTCTCCCAAGGGTCAAAATCCGAGGAGGATGATGAGGAATGAAGGTGGGAGACTTTTCCATGCTGAACAGCATTGCCAAGTGAGGCTGGTGGCCTCTTGCTCTGTAATTACAGCGTCCGGCTTGTGGCTTTGTTTAGCTTGGGTCTTTGCTCCTCACTCTTAAGTCTGTAATTTAAATATAGATAAAGCATATCTGACACAAATATTGTCAGAATGCTCCTGCAGCTACTCAGGGAGCTCAGAACATTAAATACAACTTCAAGAAGTAGATCCTCAGGCATTGAAAACAGGGTGGGCAGTGGCTCATCCTCTCATGTGCAACAGGGCAGCTCTGGGGACAGCGAGCCCTGGTTTAAAAGGGGCCAGACAATGTCATTTTTGTCACCAGAAAATCTCAGCATTCTTGGGGTACCCCAGCCGGTGCTTTGCCGATCCACTGCACCCCTTTGCACAGGTGCAACCCCAAAAAACTCATTGGAGACATGTGGCTGCTTTTCCCTGGGCAGGAGGACCCCATCACTGGCTGAAATCCACTGGGATGTGTGTATGGAAAAGGGGCACTTCTGGAGCCAAGAGGGGTAACATCTGCCAGGGACTGGTATCTGCTGTAGGAGGTAGGAAAAGCATCCTGGGATTGTGGCAAACTTGTGCTGGGATGTGGAGGGGAGGAACTGAAGGTGGGAAGGAAGGGACTGCTGTGGGAGTGCCAGGTGTTGGAGAGGGTCTCTGCAGGGAGAGTGCAGGAGGAGTGGGGTGCTGGATGGAGCAGGACGTCCAAGGCAACTCCAGCGAGCCCGTGGGGTTTGGGATCAGCTGGGACCCTCTGGAGTGTGTGTTTCCGTGCAAGGGGCAGCTACAGGTGACCAGGGCCAGACTGGGGCCACTGGTGTGTGCTGCGTGTGCCCATCCTCGCTCAGCCTTGCTGCCGGCTGGACCTGGTGCCCGGGGGCTGCAGCCACCGGCTGGAGTCAGCAGGGACATCCCTGCTCAGCCCTGCAGCCGCTCGTGGCCGGTCCTGGGTGGGCTCTGACCCCACAGATCTCCGCGCACGGCCGGCGCATCCCCTCTGCCGCCACCGCTGCTTGCAGCGCCGCTCCCGCACCCCGCTCCTGCCAGGCAGAGCTCGTCGCCCGCCTCCCCTTTCCCCCGGCGGTGCGTAATTACCGGGAGCGGGAGCGAATTCATTCAGCTCCTCGCCCGGCTTTCCTCCGCCCCTTCTGATGCCGCTGCTGTCTCCCGGCTCACGGCGCTCGGTCACGCGCCCGGCGGCCCCAGGTAGATGACGATTCGAGTCCCCTGGGATGGGGTTTGGCCTGATCAGGAGCCCAGATGCTCCAAACTGGGGCGGTTGGGTTCAGCCAAAATCGCTGGTATTCGCCTAAGTATCTCTGCACATCAGGAGCTGGAAATCCTTCCCAGCGCTGAGCTGGCGGCACCGCAAAGCTCCAGCCTGGAAGAGAAAGGGGGATGAAAGAGGGAAGCTGGAGTGTTACAAAACCAGTAGGGAAAAGGGGAGAAGGTGTAGCTGAAATCCTGTGGATCCAGGAGCTGAGCATCCCTGCCTTGATGATCCTGCTCCCAAGATGAATCACGGAGCGAGCCATTTATGTCTGGAAAAATAATCGTGTCTTTGGGATTCGTTCCTTTCCAGGCTGCTCCTTTCCCAAACAGTCGGGAAGGAAGCTCTGGGGACGGGTGGGTGCTGCTGTGAGGGGACAGACCCGCACACCCAGCGTCCTTGGTGGGCAGCCCACGCAAAGCTCCCAAGGTGTTGATCCTCCTCACCCCAGCTTTTCGCTGGCTGGAGGGAAGCCCGTGTGGGGCGAAGGGTCTGGGGTGCGGCGTTTCCCTGTGGAGGGATGCCCCAGCCCCAGCTGCCGTGTCCTGGAGGCGCAGGGGGACCGGTGCCGCTGTCCTGGGCATTGTCCTTGAGGAGCGCGGAGCCACGCCGGATCACCGCCCTCCCTTCGCATCCCCGCGTCCCTCGGCACAAGCGGTAAAAATAAACCCTGCGAGGCGCCGGGGCCTGGCTGGTGCCCAAGCTGCATCCGCAGGGACGCAGGTGCAGCGGGCCCGACCTTGGGGAGGTGCGTCGGGGTGGCGGCAGAGCTCATGAATGAACGATCGGCGGGGCGGGTGCGCGCACCCCCCGCGTGCCTGCGGGTGTGGATGGGGATGTGGAGCAGGGAGCCAGCCTTGTTGTTATTCTGATCACAGCGGCTCTGATTCACAGACTTGGATCATGAATATAAGTGAAGACTTTGACGTCAGAGTTGAGATTTATCAGCAGATCCAATGGGGCAGGAATATTAAGTGCAAGTCGATGCCAGCTCTCTGCCAACGCTATTAGCGATGCTCGCCGAGGAATGAGGCTTCGCACCAAGGGCTGGAAGGACCGGGAAGGAAAAAAATAAAAACGGGGTGGGGGGAGCAAGCTGATCCTCGAGCATTAAAACCAGGTAAAACAACAACCCCCGGCGTGGCGGCTGCATGCGGGAAGGGGCAATGGTGGCGGCGGGGGATGGCAGCGGGCTGCGGGCACAGCCCCCGACCTTTCACACCTCGGCTGCCCACCCCGGGCGGGGGGATTTGCTCCGCCGAGCAGGGCAGGATGTTGCCGCCGGCTGGGAGCATCTTGCACCAGCCTTTTCCAAAGGAGGGAAAGGCAGGGAGGAAGGAGAAACTTAACGTAGGCTGTTCCTTGCCGCTGCCTTCTCCTTCCATCAGCGGCTCCGCATACAGGCGCTGGCCTATTAATAGTGTTTATTTTACTCACTGCACGCAAAAAAGAAAAGGCTGCGGGAGGGGGGGTGCTGAGGGGTTGCGCTATAATAGGTAGCAAAGGTGGCCGTGCCCCGGGGAGGGGAGGAGGGGGCGGCCGGTTCTTCACCCGGTGCGCAGTGGCTGCGGACCCTGCATGGAGCCGAGCGCATGGAGGCGGCTGCGGGCAGCGGGGTGATGAGTTTGTGCTCCCCTCGGGAGGAGCGGGAGATAGCGGCCAGGGGTGCGTGTGCGGCGGCGGGACGGCGAACCGGGGGTGGGGGGGCTCGATCCCAAGGAAGCTGCAGTGGGGCTGGGGGGGGGGAGCGGGCGGGGATGCGGCGGGCGGGGGCGGCCGGGTGCGGGGCGCGGTGTCCCCGGGCGGGGGCTCCGGAACGCCGTGTGGGGCTCGGGGCGGGGCGGGGGGCTCCGGAAGGCGGTGCAGGCTCGGTGAGGGTCTCCCCGAGCTCGGTCCGGCGCTGGGCGCGGGTCGAGGTGCGGGGCTCGGCGCGGGGCTCGGGGGCTCTCCGGGGGCTCGGGGTCCGTCCCCGCCGCGCCGCCCCTCACCGCCCCCTTCTCCTTCTCTCCCCAGCGATGCTGCACGGCCCCGCCGCCATGGGGGAGCCGTGGCCGCCGCAGCCGCAGCAGCAGCGGCTCCCGGGGCTCGGCAACGCCTCGGAGCCCCCCGCCTGGCCCTCGGCGGCGGCCGGACCGGGCACGGCGGCGCCGGGCGGCGGGGCCGCGGCCGCGGGGTCCGTGAGCCCCTGGGACATCGCGCTGTGCGCCACGGGCACGGCGGTGGCGGGGGAGAACGCGCTGGTGCTGGCCGTGCTGTTCTACACGCCGAGCCTGCGGGCGCCCATGTTCCTGCTGATCGGCAGCCTGGCGCTGGCCGACCTGCTGGCCGGGCTGGGGCTGGTGGCCAACTTCGCCGTGCGCTACCTGCTGCGGCCGCCCAGCGAGGCGGCGGAGCTGGCGGCGGCGGGGCTGCTGCTGGCCGCCTTCTCCGCCTCCGTCTGCAGCCTCCTGGCCATCACCGTGGACCGCTACCTGTCGCTGTACAACGCGCTCACCTACCACAGCGAGCGCACGCTGGGCTTCACCTGCGCCATGGTGCTGCTGATGTGGCTGCTGTGCCTGGGCGTGGGGCTGCTGCCCCTCCTGGGCTGGAACTGCCTGCGGGACCAGAGCGCCTGCAGCATCCTGCGGCCCGTCACCAAGGACAACGCGGCCGTGCTGGCCGTCACCTTCCTGCTCCTCTTCGCCCTCATGATGCAGCTCTACCTGCAGATCTGCAAGATCGCCTTCCGGCACGCCCAGCAGATCGCCGTGCAGCACCAGTTCATCGCCACGGCGCAGGCCACCTCCACCCGCAAAGGGCTCTCCACGCTGTCGCTCATCCTCGGCACCTTCGCGCTGTGCTGGATCCCCTTCGCCATCTACTCCCTGGTGGCCGATTCCAGCTACCCCGCGGTCTACACCTACTCGCTGGCGCTGCCCGCCACCTGCAACTCGCTCATCAACCCCATCATTTACGCCTTCAGAAACCCAGACATCCAGAAGTCGCTCTGGCTGGCCTGCTGCGGGTGCATCCCTTCCACGTTCTCCTCCAGACCAAGGACATCCAGCGACGTGTGAGGACTGAGCACGGAGCCGGAGGTGCTCGCTGGCTCTCCTCCTCCTTCTCTTTTTCCCCTCTGTCGTTATTGTTTCCTACCGGGAGGAGCCCCCCCGCCCCGGTCAGCACATCTCGTTCCATGGCAAGATGGCCAAAAAGAGGAGAAAAAAAAAAAAAAAAAAAGAAAAAAAAAAAGGGAAAGGGAAAAAGAAGGGGGAAAGAAAGAGAGAGATTAGAATGATAATGGTTTCCTTTAGAAATGTTATTTTCTTACACATTTTATTTTTTATTTAAAAACACAAAACACCAAAAAAAAAAAAAAAAAGAAAGAAAAAAAGAAAAAGAAAAGATAAAGGATCCTCGTAGGATGGCGTTTGTCTGCTCTCGGGGTAAGGAGCCAGGGGAGCCGTGGGCCCCATCCGGGCGGTCCCACGCCTCTGGGGCACATCCCATGGGAAGGCCACAGGAACGGAGGGGGTGGGGAGGGAGGCGTCGTGTCCCCCCCCCCGGCGGGGCTGGTCCCCACGCGTGGGGTGGTTGTGCCCATCCCCCTGAAATCAGGGCCTGCGATGCTATGCAATAACGGGGGGGCCGCGTTCCGCACCGCGGGGGAGGAGAGCTCCGGCCGGGGGGGCCGGGGAGGAGGGACACGGGCGCTCTCTGTGTCTCTGTGGTTTGCGAAGCACTTTGAGAACCTGCGGGGTGAAAAGACACTTTAGGTGTGGCTTGTTTGGGCTGTCGCAGGGATGGGGGTACCCAGGGAATCCATTCCCTCCTTCCCCCCTCCCCGAAAATGTGACTGGGGCAGGGCTTGCGGTGCGGGGGTGGCGAGGGCAGCTGGGGTGCCCTGCACCCCGAAGTCTGGGAGGCCAAGGAAGGGCTCTCCTTGTCCAGCTGGGACAATGGGGTGCTGCTTTCTCCCCTTCCACACGGATTGTTTACATGGGGTGGGATTTTCGTCCAAAGAGGGGTCCGGGCTTGCTGGAGTCCCCGAGAGGGAATTACCACACGTGTCGCTGCTGATGCTGCCAGCTTACCTTGCTTCGTTAGAGAAGCGCCAGGCCCCGACTCTCCTGTACTGTGTGATGTGCTTTGTGGTGTTAGTGAGACCATGATGAAGTGTCCTTTATCCTGTGCTTTCTTTTGGCCGGGAGGTGGAATCGTGCATTCCCTGAAAAAGCAAGCAAGAATCCAAGCAGCCCCCAGAGAGATGGCAGGGCTGGGAATGGGACAGCCAGGGTGGCTCAGGGCACAGGGGGGGTGTTGCCCGGGGTCCTGGCATGGGAGGCTTGGGTGACCCTCCAGCAGCTGAGTCTGGCACCCAAACATTCTGCTTTGCTGTAGAGAAATTGTTGTGATGTGGGAAAGGGACTTTGAACGAGGGTATCTAGTGACAGGACAAGGAATGGCTTCCCAGTGCCAGAGGGCAGGGCTGGATGGGATTTTGGGAAGGAATTGTTCCCTGGGAGGGTGGGCAGGCCCTGGCACAGGGTGCCCAGAGCAGCTGGGGCTGCCCCTGGATCCCTGGCAGTGCCCAAGGCCAGGCTGGACATTGGGGCTTGGAGCAGCCTGGGACAGCAGAAGGAATGTTCTCGCTTTGTGAGGCTGCAGAGGGTACAAAGTCACTTTAAGGCTGGATACAGACAGACCCACGTGGATTTTGTCTCTGGATCTGTGCAATGAATCTCTCGCTCCTCGGAGCTAAGTGCACATGAGAAAGCTCTGAATCTCCCAAGTGTGCCTGGGGCTTGGACTTGTTGTCTACCTGTGAAAGGTGGCCAGTCTCTGAGTTTTTATGTTTTGTGGGTTTGGGTTTGGTTTTTTTTTTTCATTTCCTTTCTCTGATGAATACCTTGGAGAACGGGCAGTAGGCACAATGTTGAATCAATGTAAGTTTAAAAGTAAATATATATACAAAGAAGACTAATATTTATACAAACACTTTACTCATTCTCTACACTTTCTTCTGGTTTCTTAAGCGCAGCCGGGTCCCTGCAGTTCCTCAGTGTGAAAACTCAATAGCTTAAACCCTTTTTGAAACATTGTGAGCATTTGAAATGTTTTTATACAACCACCCTAGCTAGAAGACAGGATTTGTTTCTCTGGACAGCTCATTTTATATCTTTAGATGAAAGGTAGTTTAATCAATCAGCTCTAGAGAAACCTGGACACGAAAAAAGTTGTATTTTCTTGGCTTTCCACTAAATGCCCTGTTGCTGAAGAGCTTGATTTTAACAATGTTCTTTTTAGAGTTTAGCTGCTTACTTAAAACACGTCTCGCTTTGAGGGATACATTGATAAGCTTTGCCAAAGTCAGATAAGGATCAATGGAAAAAAATATCTCCCGGTGGCCCTCCACAGCGAGAGGAGAAGGATTTGGGATGTGAGGAGCTAAAGCTGAGGTCACAGCCCCTGCCAGGCTGAGGTTAACAGCAGGTGGGGGTGTCCTCACAGGGTGCTCACCCAAACACATTTTCAGCCACTTTGGCAAAGACAAACTCTGAATTCTGGCCCCTGAGCTATTCCGTGCTCAGAGTTACTGTAAAATAATGATCGCGTTTCTTTTCATGTGACGGTCTAGCACCTCTCTCTTTGAGATGTTAAACTGCCCGTGGAAGTCGTTAAAAACACTTGTTAGGTTTCAAGAAGAGTCTCAAGAAATCTCCTCTAAAAAAACCATTTTGATAAATTGGCATTTTTGCAGTCATCCCTCTAAATAGAAACAGTGCCATTTCCAGGTGGTTTTATCCTTTGCTGTTTTCCCTCTCCTATTTTACCAGTGGAAAGGCAGGGGGGGAAATGAGAAGAGAGGAAGAAGATAAAGAGTTTTAGGTTCACCTGCCATGCATTGCTGGAAACCTCTGACCACTTTAGTGCACCTTTGCTTCGGTGCTTTGGTTTGGGGTTGGTTTTGCTCTGGTTTCGTTTTGCATAGAGAAAACCTTGTACTGGAAAAGTTTGGAGTGGCAATGTTGGACATCAGTGAGGATGATGGACTTGGGAGCCTCTTTATGCTGAACATCAGGAGAGTTAATTTAAAACCTTGAATCAGCAAGGCAGTGCTGCTGTGTGGGGGGTGGGAATGTCCTGGTGTTTGGGGCTGGCTTTGGGACATGTTTGGTGTGGAATGCAGGGCCTTTGGATGAGGTTCCAGTGCCATAAACAGGGAGCAGCTCCCAGGAATGTAATGGCATCACATGTGGATGAGGTCCCAATGGTGAGGGAATCCCTGGTAAACAAAATGGGGTTTCCAGCTGGTTTTCAGTACAGTGAATCCTCTGTGGATTCACTGAGGATCCAAAACTTGGTAAAAAGAGCCCAGCAGCCCCTGTCCACCTCCTGGGCACCACCAGAAGGACACAGAGAACTGGAGTACATCCCAGTGCTCCCTGTTTTCTGGTGTTGGATGTACTGGGAGGCCTCCTCCAGGTGGGATTCTGTATTAAACCAAGATCTCTAAAAGCCTCTGATTTCCTGATTGTGCTTTCCAGCTGATACAAGGGGGCAGTGGCAGTCCTGCAAAGCACAGGGTCTTTGGCTCGTTGGAAATTTGCAGGTGTCCTTTGATTTCCATGGAGTCCCCACGGCCACTCCAGGTGGGAGGTGGAGAGGGCTGGTGGGTGTTTGCTTGGGAAGAACTCCCCATCCTCACCCTGGCCAGGATCTTGCCACTGTATCTTCATACTCCAGGCTTTGCAAATAGATTTTGATAAAGGATGAAGGGCCAGAGCTTAGATTCTTGTCACTTCTGGACTCTCCAGGAGCTGGTCTGGATCCACAGCAGCAGAAATGGGTAGAAAACTGGTCCTGAGTGATTACAGGTGGTATCCAACCAGCCCTGAGCCTATGGCAGGGATCAGGGCAGACAGGGAAATGAACCCACTGCTTATGTGCGGATTTATTCACAGGTTTCTGGGTGTCTTTGGCTTTTCCACCACGAGCTGGTGGCCAGAATGTAGATGTGAAAAGCTTTTGGTGTTGGTGCTTGGCTGGTTGAGGGGATGAGGAAGAGAAAGAAGGAGAAAACCTTCCTGGAATACACTGTGACAAGGCCAGGGCCACTGTGGGGTGGGCTGTAAGCGCAGCTGCCCTGAGGTTTGTGGAGAGGTGCCAGGGTTGGGGGGGAGCTTGTGCATTTGCAACAGGCCCTTGTCCCCGTCCTAGCACGAGAAATTTTTAAAAACCCCACAAAATTCCCCCTATTAAAATGTACAGACTCTACCAACAAAGCTGCTTAGTTTCATTTTGGGGTTTGTTTTCTTTTTCCCTTTTCCATTTTGGTCAGTTTGGGACTTGGAGCAGTGAAAATGTCTCTCTTTAGCCAACTTCGTGTCAGTAACCAGCAGTAAAGATCTCAAGGGTCTCAGTGCTGATGTGGCAGCCCCAGTCTGTTCATATCAGAGAGTTTTAATTGAACCTCGAATGAACCCCCAAGAAACCATTACTGTTCTCATTAGGTGATGAAGTACCTCTTTCTTGTAGAAGCATCAAATTTGGGGTGGGGAGACCTTTCAAAAGCCATTGTTGCTCACTTGTATTGGTGTGTCCTGACCAGCATCGAGCCTCGAGTCGTTGTTAACGATGAATTAATCACTTCTAATTGTCAGGAGTAATTGTTGACTGCACATGGTATTTCCTTGTAAATCCTCTCGTTCATGCTCAACCTTCCCTGTGGTGAGGTGAGGCAGCTTCACCTGGACCATTTGTACCTCTTCTGTTGTCGGTGCAGCTGCCCACTCCAAAATCCCCCCCAGCCCACCCTTCCTGCTGTCCCTGCTACCCTGGGAATGGACCTTTCCCATTCCCACTGGAAAACTCTGCAATACAGAGCATTACAGAGAGCAAATGGGGTTTGCAGCAGAGCAGCCCTGAGTCAGACAGGTGCAGAGCTCTTTAGTCCCTGACTCTGAGGGATGTGCATAAATCGTCTCCAGCTCCAAGGGTAACAGTTGCCTTCACAGACTCCGTTTGATGCCAGGTGCAGCTGTGTCTGTTCCAAGGTTATCCCTTCCCAACGTGAGGATGCTGCAGCGGGCAGGGCGCTGGATGTCTGACAGCACCTCGTGTCCCTGGCTACTGAAACCACAAGCACAGGTTTATGGCCTTATTGCAGGCTCTGGGAGCTGGAAAGCAGCTGGCTCGTCCCAGGAAAAGCTTTTTTTCCAGCTGGCCAGCGTCTGCCTGAGGATGAGGGGCAGTGCTGGCTGCAGCCCTGGGCTCTGCCTTGCCTTTCCTCTGCACCACAGGGACAAGGACTGGGCTGGTGTCTGATGTCCCCTGGGAGCAGGTCAGAGCACATCAGCCCCCGGGGATAAAGAGCATCCTCCCTGCAAAGGGAATCCTCCAGCCTGGAGGCAGGGATGAGTTTCTGGTGGCAAAGCCCAGCAGGAAACTCCCCCAGAGCCAGAGCCTGCTCTGTGCTCACCCTCCTGGGGCTCTGAACCCCAGCTCACGCTGGCCAGGCTTCTGGAGTCGCTGTCAGCAGCACAGACGGACAGGATGGGAATCAACCATCCCCATTCCCTGCCTCCCATCCTACCCGATCCCCCAGGAACGAGGCCATTCCACAGCAATCAGGACAGCGCCTTGTTTTGCTGTTGGTGTTGTCATGAGCCTTTTAACTTGACTGGGAAAGTTGATCTCAAAGGAAAATGTAAGTTATCTTTCAATTATGGTTAAATCAAGCCCCTTCGATGCACTTTATGACCGAGTGAAAACAAATCAATGCTGTTATTGCACTGTATCTCTATTGTGTATAATATTATACATTCATCTGTAAGAGTAATTTATTTTTATTACTGTAAATAAAACTGTTGGAGTGATTTGTCAAGAGGATATCCAAAAATTGGGGGGGGGGGGGTTGTAAAATTAAAACCTTTGAAGATCTGGGCTCCTGTCCCAGGTACGTGCCACGCTCTGTGTGTCTGTGTTTTTATTTCAGAGTCCAGAACAGGTCTCTGCTTTCCCTCACCCGGGGTCTGGGTTTCCCCTGGGATCAGGAGGAGCTGGATGAGGACAAGAACTGCTGGAGACACTCCAAGCACAGACAAAGCTTTCCCATCAGCAAACCAGCCCCTGCCCTCTGATCACCCAGGCAGTCAGGGATTAAATACGCTTGGGAATTAATTGATCTTTGAGGGTTTCATTCTCCAAACGAAGGGTTTTTTAGAGATCACAGCTTTCTGCTGCTCCTTCTGTGCCCCGGCCTCCAAGAGAGGAGGGAGCATCACAGGGCTGATTAACTCGCAGCAAAGGACAAGCAGACAAGAAGCCAAACCCGAATCTATTGTAACCTCTTAAAATCTTTATTTATTTTTTTCCTTTTTTTTTTTTTAATTTAATTAGCACATGCATAAAGTGTCAACAGTTTGGGGTTAAGATGACATTTCTTGAACAAATGTAGTTACAAGCGGTGCCTCGGATCGCTCCAGGTTTCCTCTCTACCCTGTACAGAGGGAAGCTCGAGCTGCGACCGACGTCGTCCCTACCTTTCCATCCTCGTGTCACCACAGGCAGAACCCACAACACTGGGGAGAAATACACTTGTTCACACATAGCAACTGGGTAGGGGAGATAGAGACGGGCAGCAACATCTACTCACCTACTGACTAAGTGCACATGGTTAAAGACCCCACCAGACAGTGAACATCTCCTTCGTTAATCTCGGCTTTATAATAACGGGAATCAATCGCGGCCTGGAGTGGGTGACCCTCCCTTGGGAAGGTGCCTGTCTCCCATCAGCTCCTTCCACCAGGTGGCAAATCTAAGGAGATACGGTAATTCTTCTGCTGTGATTAAAGAACGAGCCTTTCGCAGGAGCATCGGGGCAGCCCCGCTGATGCTGAGGTGTCCCCGTCCCCTCTGTGCCACCCCTGCACAAAGAGCTGGAGCCAAGCTCCACAAAGAGCAGCCCAAGCCCTGGCTCCAGGCCCTGCGTGTGATCAGTTGGTGCCAAAAGGGGAGAAAACTGCTTTGAAAATGCCCATCTGGAGCTGGCAGCTCTCTGATGCTCTGTTTTGGGAGGATTGGTGCCCCAGTGCTCCAGGAGGTCTCCTGAGCTCAGAGTTTGGGTAGTGCAGGAGGGGGTTTGGGGGTCTGAGGTGCCTTGGTCTGCAGGGCACAGGAGATGATCCTCACCTGCCATCAATTCCCCCCAAAATAACCCTCCTACAGCACCTGGCCTCACCCAGAGGTGTTTGTGCTCCTGCTGGCTCAAAAGGGGATGGAAAACTGGAATGAGGTGGCTCCTGTCCTGCTGCAGCAGCTGGCGTTGTCCCAGCAGCCCTGGGCTGGGACAGCAGCAGCAGGAGGAGGAGGAGGAGGAGGAGGAGGAAGGCTCTCCTGAATGCTTGCTCCATGACTGCAGCAGCCCACAGCCCAGGCATGTCCCACAGCAAAGCAGTGACAGGAGGGTTTGTCCCCTCCCCACACCTCCCACGTCCTCTGGGGACCGTCCCCGTGCCAGAGGTGCAGCATTGCCGCGTGTCCCCGGTTTCCAGAGCAGGTTTCCTTGGGCTGGCCAAGACTGGAGTGAAAAGCTCCCCAAGCCACTCCTGTGGAAGGAGGAATCCCAGAGGATCCCGTGGGGTCTGGGCAGCTCCAGGTTTCCACCCCAGGTGAGTTCTGCCCATTCCCAGCACAGCAACGCCACCCACCCCAAGCAGCCCCCTGGCCATGCCAGAGGGACCTCCAGGAAAGGCACTTGTGTCATGAGGAGCTGCCCTGGCCCCACGGTGTTCCCAGCAGGAATGCTGGATCCAGGCCCTCTGTGTGACATCTGAAAGCAGAGGGGAGGAAGGTGCCAGCACAGCTCAGCACCACCCCAAACTCCTGCTGGGGACACCCTGCTTCGGATCCCCCCAACGAGCCAGGCAGCCCCAAAATTAAGGGAGTCTATTAAGGTGAGGAGCCATCAGCCCCAAAATGTCCTGAAAATGCATTTTGAAGAAAAGGGTTAATTTGTGGGGATTTGAGCAGGTTGGATGGGACTTGGGGCAAGCTGGGCTCATGGAAGGTGTCCCTGCCCATGGCAGGGGGCGGAAACCAGACTGGAAATCCAAAAAATTCTGGCATTCTGTGATTTTCTTTCTTTCCCTGATCTGCTCTGACCCGAGACAAAAAACACGACAAAGACCAGTCTGATTTGAAAACTGGCCAGAACTACAGCTAGAGCTGAAACATCTCAGTGTAAAATTAAATTTGGAGGGAGGGCAGTGATGGGGATGTTGATGCTCATGACTACAATTTCTGGAGACATGGCCAGGCTCTGCTAAAGCTGCTCCTGCTGCCAGCAGGAAATCACCAGCTCTCCACGGGCATCACAGGAATGTCCCCAGCTCCAAGGCCTCTTCCTTTCTAACACAAGACTTTCATGGTTTTTCCATGGCAAGAAATGCTCTTCCATGGAGTCAGCGGTCCCAGCTGAGGCATCAGGCTTACACCAGCACTGGGAAGAGGTGAAAATCAATGGGATTTGAAACACTAGAGCTGGGGAGGGGCCTCCAGGGACAAAACCACCTCCTACAGAGGCAGGAGACCCTCTCCCTGCTGGGGGTGATGTGCTTATTGCTTTTCCTTAAACACCAGTTTCCTGGGATCTGATTTTTGGAAGTGGTTCTGGTGGCACCTGCTTCATTCCGTTGCTGAGTGACTGGGAAGTGTTGCTGTGTCCGACCTTCCCTCGAGGTCTGAGGGAAGGAAAGGGAACAGTTTATCCTTCTGGAAATCACATGTGAGTTGTTTGTTTGCTTTTTAGTTTTATGTGTGGGTTTTTTTTTTTTTTGTTTGTTTATTTTTAGATTTTTAAAAAATCTCATTTTACTTTTAGATTTCTCAACTGAGCCACCCCAAATCAAAGGGTCAATTTTAAATTGTCCACCTTAATGGTTTACTCAGTACAGCCTGTGGATCATGAATGGCCCAGAGGAGCTGCTGCCTTTTAAGTACTGAAATGCAGCAGTAACAGCTGTGAGTTCACATCCTTCCCTCTCAGGTGGTTGTTCTGCAGCATGTTTTATCTTTATTGTATTTGAGGGTCAACACCAAAACTGAGAGGGAGCAAAAGCAGCTGCCCTGGCTGCTGGGGGATGCTTTGGGCTGTAACCCCCTGGGACAGACCCCCAAGGAGGGCATGAGGCAGAGCTACAAACGTGCCAGAAATGCCCTGTGGGCACCTCCATCGCTCCCTGGCTGCACACAAGGTCATGAGCTTCTCCCAAAGCCCTCCCATGGCAGAGGCTCCATGAGCTGAGTTTCTCCATCCTCACCTTGAGAAAGCTTTCCCTGAGACCTGACTCAGCTCCTCTCTGCCACAACTCAACCCCACACTGACCTGGAGAACAGATTTATTCCCCTCACTCCCTTTGTGGCTTTGCACAGGGTTTGACCTGCCTGAGGTTTCCCCTGTGCAGGCTGCTGTGAGCATGGCCAACCTAAAACGCTGGGCTGGTTTCTTTCTGCCTCATTTTCCCCTCTCTGCACTCTCAACCTTACACAGAACCAAGCACTGGAATTACCACTGAGCTGAAAATCCCCCCAGGCCAGCCCAGTCCCCTGGCATTGCCACTGTGGGAAACGTGGGCAGGGAAAGGCTCCTTTCACACACACTTGGGCTCACAACAACCAGCAAGAGGTTTAATGCTGTTCCTGGGAGGAGGGAGAGGTTAGAGGCACCTCTGGGAGGTGGCACCTGTGGGAAGATCCCTACAGGGAGATGCCTACGGGAGGGTGAAGCATCAGTGGTGACATCTGTGGTCTCAGGGTCCTGTCAGTCTGTAATTCAGACATCAATTTGGGTAATGCCACATCTGCTCTGCCTTCAGGGGACGCCGTTTTCCATCAGCTCTTGCCTGGGGGTTTCCCTCAGCAAGAGCCCATCCCTTGCTGCAGGCTCTGCCTCAGCCTGGTGACACCACCAGGACCTGTCCTCCCTTGGGGACATCCTATTGTCCTCCTCCCACCCCGCCTGTGGGGTTTGGGGCAAACACCTCCTCCCTGAAGTTCTCAACTGTGGGCTTCGGTTTGGTTTTTTAAATTCCTTCCACCAGCAAAATACAGGCACAATTTTCACCCAGAGAAGGTGGAGCTTGAGAGAGTGAGCCTAGAAAAACCTGGGGTTTGTCCAAGAAAGATCAGATTCACACACAAAAAACCCCTTTTTGACTCTCAAAAAGATTGAACTACTTCGAAGTCTAGGTTTGGGCTGTAAGTGTCTGGACAAGGACGTTTTCCAGAGGCTGTCACATGAATTGGTGGCAGCCCTAAGGGTCACCAGGTGCCTGCAGTGGTGCTCCCAGGCACAATTCCCACCCCATTCCTGGTCATCCCAGAGAGCACAGCTGTGTGGGGGCTGGGAAAGGCCCACCCCGAGGGCACAGGGACCCATTCAGGGATAAACCCAGCCTGGCTTGGCTCTCCTGGACTTTGCTCAGGCACTTCTGCGTGGGGGAGTGGAGGGGCAGGAGAGCCCCGCCGCTGTCACCAGCGGGGGACGCGGTTGTGGCGCTGGTCAGGGGTCACCTAAGGAAGGGACAACGGTCCTCAAGGTGCTGCTGCCCAGTCGAGGGTAAATTCATGGGTGAGTGAGCATTTGAGGCTTCTAAAGTGCAGTGCAGGTTACATGGTCTTTGCTGTAGACTGTAAACTCCTCAGGACAGACTCCTTGCCCTAACTTTTATTTATTTATTTTTTTAATCTGTAAAGTGACATTCTGGCTGAGAAAACCTTACCCCTAAATAACTACTACTACAGGAAAAACAGGAATCTCGGTGAAAGGAACAGCCTGTGCTCCCCTTGTCAGCATCCCATTGCTACAACCTGCCTCCCTCCAAGCAAAACTTCCGCTTATCATTAAAGCTGAGGTGTTAATTCAGGCTCAGGGGAGTCTGCAAAGTTTCTGTTCAGGCTTTTGGGTGTCTGGAAAGGGAGAGAGAGATGGAAAAGTTGCTGGGAGGAAATCTGAGGGCTCTTCTGTGGAAAGAGCTCTCTGAAGAAGCCAAGTTCAGCCTTAAGTTTGTCGCTGGAATAAAACCTTCCCAAGGTGAAACAGCTACAAAAGCAGGAGCTCTCGTGGGATGGGATGACTGCTCCTCTCTAGGTCTCTTCCCAGGGTGGAAAATTAGAAATTAGAAACTGCCCAATCCCTTTTTCCTTCAGGACAGTGACCCCCTAAGAGCCACCAGCACCACCAGCCAGCTCCAGTGGTCACTCTCAGTCAGGGAGACACTGAGTGCAGTGCCAGGAGTGAGCACTGCAGGACTTCCACCAACCTTCAGAAACCTGAGCAGGACCAGCCTTCACACCTGGTGCAGCTTCACAGGTGTGCCATGGGCACTGTGGTCCCCACTTTTCAGATGAACCTGGGATGTCCAAGAGGTTCCTGACGGACCTCAAGGGTGACAGCCTCGCATTAACACCTCCAAGCAGAACCAAAATGGCTCATTCGCTGTTCCACTGACTCCACCCCAACCCATCTGTATGCACATGGGATATTTTTCTCCCCTCTCCATTGACAGTCATATTTATTATTTTTAATCTATGCCCATAAATTGGCAAGTAGGGGGAAGCAGATAAAATGGAAAGAGGAACTCTCAGGAGATCGGTTGGGCTCCTTAAATGTTTGGCACTCTGTGATTATCTGTTGGCAGTGAAATGCCACTGCTGTATTTTAACAGGGAACACAATACCTTAATGTACAGGAGAATCTCCTCAGCCCAATTCTGGTACTCTTGAGAGAGGAGAAAATTCAATCATCTGTGACCTGGATTGTATTTTTTAATGTCTGCCGGGCTAGATAAAATATTTAAATATTCACTTTTATATCAGCCCACATGAGGATTTGAGCATTTCAGGTTGTGTAACACAGCCTGGCCTACTTTGGGGAGAATGTACAGAAATAGGCACATATGTACAAAACACTGAGTGTGCAGCATGTGGGGCAGACAGACAGTGTTAATTAGCGTGGCACAGTCCCAGCAGCACCAGCCCAGGGCAGCCAAGGAATTGGTGTCACTTCTGTTGGATTTCAAAGGGCACCTGAGCAAAAACCAGGTGAATCTGCCTCAAATAAAGGTGGTCAAGCATGGCTGAGTCCCTCAAGTGAAGGCACTGAGGATGGAATGGCTGTCATGGGATTGGGGCTCCCAGTGCCACCATGTGGCGTTAATGCTCCAGCTTGGGGATCCTGGAGGTCTTTTCCCACCTGAATGATTCCCAGTGCTTGCCTGCCTGGTGGTGCTGTTGGGAGAGCAGGGTCACACCAGAAATGGGTGTCCAAACCCACCCTGAGGTCTCCACCAGCTCCACCAGACACCTCTCTGGGATGAGGATGGGGGATCCCACCCCTGCTACCAAGACAACTTAAGGGTTTCCATGGCAGTTCTGATCCCTGGAAGAGGAGGATCGTGGTGTTTCCAACCAGCTGGAGGTGCTGGGAGGTCATGGTGCTGCTGGCTGGCTTTGCAGTTGAGAATGTGAAATGGGTTTGTGCTATCAGGGGATTTCCTTCAGCAGAATAGGATGGGTGAGGATGTGCTGGGATTGCTGGGGTGCCCGATGGGGACCTGGTGTAAGAACATAAAGGTGTGAGGAAATGGGGGTGAGCCTTTCCTGCCCCCCTGGGGCTGCCAGCTGTGCATCTGCTCTGCAGCTGTGGCTTGTGCACAGGTCCGAGTGACCTAAATGACCTTTAGGGTCCCTTCCAACCCTCCTATGATTGTCAATGGCATCAACCCTGACAGCAGCAGGGTTGACTGACAGCTGCCAGTCCCAGCACAGCACAGTGAGGGGACAGGGCAGCGGGAGGCTCCAGGGACAGCCCTCACCTGCCACACATCAATGGAGTCCTGCCCCAGTTACCACGGCCCCATGTGACACACGCACAAAGCAACTGGTGCGTGAAAAGAAGGGACTTGATCTTTGAGGGGCACTGGGCTGCTCTCCAGTTCCCACCAGGACTGGCTCAGCTTTGCAGAACTGGGACAGTCACAGAGCCAAGGGATGAGCCAGTCCCGTGTGTCCCTGAGCCCTTTCCCGGGGCCAGTGGGACTTTTCAGCTCTGCTGGGTCCCCACAGTGACTCTGCATCCCCTCGACCTCTGTAACAGGTAAGAGCAGCTCCACCAGCCCCTGATATTTTCTATCTCTCACAAAGGGTTATCAGTCTTTCTAAATTATCTAAATAAACCAAATTTCTCTTTGCTTACAAACAGTTTTGTGATTGTGTCTATGTTAACAACGCTCCACCAGAAACACCACCTTAAATGTTGCCCTGAATTTTTACACCCCTTCCTTCTGAAGCTGCTCCAGGCCAAACTCCAGCTGCCTTCCCAAGGAAAGCACGTCCTGGGCATTGCAGGGGCTCTCTGTCTTGGCCAGCCTTTGGAAAAATGCTCTTGCAGCCATTTCCCTGTATCTCAGAGGGTCAACATCAGAACTGAGAGCTCTCGGTGAGCACCAGGAATTTCCTGGCCACCTGCAGGGCACTGTGTCTCCCTGCTTCCTCTGGTCACTCCTGCTCCTTTGGTTTTGCAGATGAGCTATTCCATGCTGCTTCTTGCCTTGCCCTCTCCCACATCCCAAATCCATTCTACCCCTCTGCTCAAGCCCACTCGGCACCACAGCTACCAGCCCAGGTGTGGAGGTGTGGAAGGTGTCACACCCAAGGGAAAAGAGACCATTTCGTGCCACTCAAGAGGAGGGAGAGCTTCTGGGGGGCATTTCCCAGCAGCTGGGCAGAGGATTCACCACATCTGGCCATGAAGGATTTGTCACTGGGGGCAAATGTGCAGATGTTGGGACTTTGCTCAACACCAGCGTTCCCCAGGAAAGCAGCAACCTGGTCCAGTGGAAGGTGTCCCTGCCCTTGGCAGGGGGTTGGAATGAGATGGTCTCTAAGGTCCCTTTCATCCCAAACTATTCTAGGATTCTGTGAATTTAAGGATCAGCATTTGGGTCTCAGCCTTATTCTCCCACCCCTTTTAGAGGTCTGGCTGCTGCTACATAGTCGAAGTACTGATCACCTACAGGGCTACTGGGAGAGGCAGAGAATTGGGCACAGAGCCCAGGCTTTCCCCATTCCGGGACTTGTGGTATAGGGGAACACAAAAGAGAGCCTGGGGACACCACGCTGGTAAATCCATGGATGGTCCTGGCCCATTTTCCACAGGTGGGGAACCTCTCCCAGCTCTCTGCAGGTTTTCACACCTGACTGTGATATTTCCAGTATTCCCCACCCCTTTGCTCTGCCTTCCTGTGCCTCCTCCCTTCGTTCTGTGAAAAGTCTTCCATGAATCCCACTTTGTTTTGATGGGACAACAGGTATTTTCAGTGCTGTCATAGGGGCCTGTTCTCCATCTCCTCCATCAGTGCCCAGCTGTGGGACAGCGGATGGAGCAGGATCAGGTAGGGGGTATCAGTGCCTGGGTCTGAGCTGATCTCAGCTGGACAGGCACAGTTTGTGGGGCTGCAAAGTGCACATTGAGAGTTTACCTGAAAGCAGCAGATTGTCTGATTCACTTTTTCTCAAATAACACTGAAATGGTGTCACACTAAGGCCAAGGAGAGCTGGGCTTGGGGAAGCTCCCTGGACCCCTCCACTGCCCTGCTGGAAAAGGCAAGACAAGCCTAGACAAGGCTGTGTCTCCCTGCCAGCCACACAAGCCTTGCCTTCCCCCTTTGCTCCCGGAAAACCAGCTCCGGGAATGGATACAGGCTCAGGTCACCAATACCTTTGTCTGCTCATGCAACCTGGCATAGTGCAAGGTGTCCCAGTTCTAGCTGGACTAGATGGGCTTTAAAGGTGCCTTCCAACCCAAACCATGCCATGATTGTCCAGGGAGCAACAACGCAGTGGTGTAACTGCTGCTAAACGTGGTGTGTCACTCTGCAGGGAAGGACGCTCCTGCCCACACGCAGCCTTTGGAGCTGCCTGACCCCAAAACCACCAGCAGCAGAGTGTCCCCAAGCCCACACGGCCACCTCTGCACTCCCGTGGTGGCACCAGCTGTGCAAACAAGGCTTCTTCTCCAGGAGCTCCTCATTATCACTGCTGCCTCTGGGGCTCCCTTCTCTCGCAAAGCACACTCAGGGCCAGTCTCCGGTCTTGCTCCAGGTGTAAATCTGGAGTAATCCTAGGAACCTGCCTTCAGAGAATTTTGGAAGTCATTAACTGTGAAAGTGCTGCTAATTTCTGGTCTCACTGCCTCCGAGGTGTATCCTACCAGTGCTGCTGCTGCTGCTGCTGCTGCTGCCCAAGGGGTTTTTGACATAGTGTAAAAGCAAAGCTCCTGACCGAGCGGGGCCACCCACGCCCGCTGGCAGCGACGTTGGGGAAGGCGCCTATACACACCTGGAACGGAGATGGGAGCTCCCCCCAGCCCAGCCCGGGGCCCCTCAGTCCGACCACTCGTTATCGTCCAGCTCGGAGTCGTCGTCGGACTCGCTGTACTCCACCGCGATCCGGCGCGACAGGATCGTCGCCACGTCATTGCCCACAGGCTCTTTTTTGGCCTCTTGTTCCCACTGCTCCTGGACTTTCCGGAGTTGGATTCCTATGGGAAAGGGAGGAAGGCTTTAGGGGCAACCCCTGAATGTACCCAATGTGCAGTGTCCCCCCCGGTCATAAAGTATTGGCTGAGATGAGAGGGCTGCTGCCCTGGTGATTATAAAGTTCCATGGGATAATAGGATAGGATTGGTAGGACAAGGGGGAATGGCTTTAAACTGAGAGAGAGTAGGTTCAGATTGGATGTCAGGGAGAAATTCTTCCCTGTGAGGGTGGTAAGGCTCTGGCACAGGTGCCCAGAGAAGCTGTGGCTGCCCCTGGATCCCTGCAAGTGTCCAAGGCCAGGCTGGACGGGGCTTGGAGCAGCCTGGGACAGCAGAAGGCATCCCTGCCCATGGCAGGGGGTATAATGGGATGAGCTTTAAGGTCCCTTCCAACCCAAACCATCCTGTGATTTTATGAAGGTGTGTGATTACAAAGCTGTATCATAAATAAAGCTCCTCCTCTGCTTCCACTCAGCCTGAAGATGCGGAACCTTCTGGAAGGTTAAATTCACCATTTGACCTGAAGATTTGCCGGAAAGGGAAATACGGGCGACCTTGGAGCGCATCATCCACTACAGCCTGGGAGGAAGCCACGTGCCCGAGAGCTGCCAGCGATCCGTGGGGCTTCATTCCACCTCCAGCTACGGTCCCCCACCTCTATGCTGCACTTATTCCCTCCCCCCCAAGGTCCCACCATCCTCACCCATCACCTGGCCACCAAGGGCTCACGTTGGCGGGCCGGGGCCCCGCACTCACCCCTGCGGATGGCTGCCAGCAGGTCGCTCCGGGCGTCGCTCATGGGCATCAGTGGGATCTGCGGCTTCCGCGGCTCCACGGCGGGGGCGGGCGGCGATGCGGAGTGCGCCGGCGAGGCGGACACGGCCGGGGGCCCGGGCGGCGGTGGCGGCGGAGCCACCGGGGGTCCCATGGGGCCGGTCTGCGGCGGGGACGCGGAGTAGGGGCCGGGGGGCGCGGGAGGCGGTGATGGGGCGTAGGACGGGGGTCCGGCCGAGCCGGGGGCCAGCGCGGGGGGAGCCGAGATGGGGCTGTCGAAGGCGGTCTGTGCCGACGGGATGACGGGCGGCGGCGGCGGCGGGGCCGGCGGCACGAAGTACTCGGCCATGGGCACCGGCTGCGGGCTGCAACGGGGGAAAAGGGGTCAGTGCCACGAGGATGGCAGAGTCACGGCATGTGCTGAGTGGGAACGGACCCACAGGGATCATCCAGTCCAACTCTGGGCCCTGCACAGGACCATCCCCAACAATCCCATCCTGTCCCTGAGAGCGGTGCCCAAACACTCCTGGAGCTCCGGCAGCCTCGGGGCCGTGCCCATTCCCTGGGGAGCCTGGGCAGTGCCCAGCACCCTCTGGGGGAAGAACTGCTCCCTGATATCCAACCTAAACCTCCCCTGACACAACTTCAGGCCATTCCCTTGGGTCATGTCACTGATCACCACAAGGAAGAGACCAGCATCTGCACCTCCACTTCCCCTTAGGAATCTGCAGACTGCAATGAGGTCTCCCCTCAGTCTCCTCTTCTCCGGCTGAACACACCAAATGCCCTCAGCCACTCCTCACATGGCTTCCCCTCAAGGCCCTTCACCATCTTCATGGCCTCCTCTGGACACTCTCTAATACCTTAACATCTTTTTCATATTGTGGTGCCCAAAACTGCCCCTGGTATCCAAGGTGAGGCTACCTCAGTGCTGAGCAGAGCAGGACAATCCCCCCCTTGGCCCAGCCAGTGATGCTGGGCTGATGCCCTCCAGGA
The DNA here is from genome assembly GCF_000738735.6 of Corvus cornix cornix. Lineage (NCBI taxonomy): Eukaryota > Metazoa > Chordata > Aves > Passeriformes > Corvidae > Corvus > Corvus cornix. The sequence continues at coordinate 18,583,425 of NC_047058.1, read as the reverse complement.
CATAGCTGGCCCTCCTGGCTGCCCAGGCACTGCTGACTGAAGGACGGCACCCGTTTACTCATCCCAGCACCACCACCCATCCCAGCACCCAACTGGCTCCGCTCTGGCTTGGTTTGCTCTGAACCCCAAAGAAAGCTCTGTCCCAGAGTCAGAATGGTGGTGGGGCTCTGCTGGTGGGATGGGCTATGGGGCATGCTGTGAGGCAAGGCAGGCAACAGCCCAGGGAAAAACCCTCCATCCACCCCATCCCTTATCGGGGATGACGTTACCCCAAAAGCGGTCCTGACTGATTTCGCCTTGAGTCTCACTGGCAGTTTTGGACCGTAAAAGCTGCAGAAGAGGGCTCTCCCTGCTCCATCAGCCCAGAAATGGGGGATCAGACCTCCACCAAGCCTCCCTTCCCTTGGACACCCCTCCACCAGCGAGCAGGCTGAAGCCTTACCCGTAATCCTTGACTAGGTGGGGTCTGGGCCCGTTGAGGACGGCCTCGGGGGCGGCGGCACGTGGGGCTGCTGCAGTCGGGTCAGGCTGTTCTGCCGGCTGCCCGCGGCCGGCCGGAACACGTGCTCTGGGGGGTTGGTGGCTGCCAGCACCCCCTCCTTGTGCTCTGCCGGGGCCAGGTGGGACGCCGGGGCCAGCAGCTGCGCGGGGTGGTTGGGGCTGGCCGGGTACGAGTGGTCGGCAGCGTCCGACGCGTAGGATCTGCAGCACAGGAAAACCCGACTGTTGTACTCCTGGGAGGGAGCTCAGGGGGTGTGGGTTTGGGAGTATTTTGGGGTTGAGACAACAAAACAAGAAAAGGCCACAAAAATATCGATGTACGAGACAGCAGAGCGATGATAGCAGAGGGGAGGAGGACACAACAGAGCTGAACCGCTCTCTTCCCGTAGCTGCGAAATGGGAAGTGCTCCAGTTTTATATCCCAGTGCCAAGGCTGCTCCTGAGGTCCAGGATGACACCCTGGGGACACCAGCTATCCATGAAGCTACTACAGGCTTACGGCTGAGCACCCCAACCCTGCTGTGGGCAACACGTCCCCCGCAACAACGGAGAGGGAGAACAAAGCAAAGGAGAGCCGTGAGCTGAAGGTGTAGGAGGTAGAACCTGCCTATTATCTGGGGACAGTGATCCTTCCGATGACGCCATGTGATAGGGGGATGGTGAGAACCTGTTATCCGGCCGGAACTCTTTATCATACGCCATCATGTTCCACTCCAGGCGCCGGTTGCGGGCTTTCCTCACTTTCTTCACCTCCCGGGTGGAGTCCTCCACCAGCCGCTGCTCCTGCAGGAACACAAAGCCATGGCTGCACCTCCAGCCCGGCTCCTCCAGACCAGGAGAGAATCACCCAGCCCTGTGAGATGCACCCAATAAAAGGGAGGGGAGCACGCAGGATGCACCAGGAGGTGACTGTCCCCATGTCCTGAGCACCCCCGGCTCCGGCCGCCTGTGTCCCCCAGCTGCCCCCACCCACCTTCTGCCTGCGCTTCTCCTTTCTCTTGTCTTCTGTCGCCTGCAGCATCTTCTCCTTCCATAAGTTGAAGAAGTAGGAGGGGTCGGTGTAGAATTTGAGGCCGTCCTTCTTGTCATCCCTGGGGATTGGGAAGGGAGGAGGGAGGGTTACCAGCCACAGGAGAAGACCCCCCTTTTCCCCGGCCCAAGGGCTTTGGTAGGATCGTGACCATGAGCTGCTGCCCCACCACAAACCCATCCAACACAGCGGTCACCACCTGCAGCGTGTGGGCACACATTCCAAGCCTCCCACGCAATGGGGGTGCAAATGGGGGGGACACCTGATGCTTCCTGTGGAAAGGACCCCCTTGGACCCCCAGGAAGCGCCATGCCCCATACCTGTAGGGCGTGAGGATGTTGAGCGGCGGGGGTTTGTCGCAGCGCTGGTACATCTCCATCACCGGGTTGGGGATGGAGTTGCGGGACACAACCTGCTGGTTCTGCACCGTGGAGCTCTTGAAGGCTTTCCTCATGTTGATGTCCTGCAGTGAAACTGGGGGCACAGGAAGAACAAGGGATGCAGGAGTGGCCTCAGCCCGCCGAGCAAGGCATGGCGGGGGCCTGGTCCCGAGAACACATCTGGACATCACCCCAAAACAGCCCCGGCCCCTCACCTTCCTCCACGGTGGAGTCCAGCTGCGTCACCTTGATGACCAGCAGGTCCACCCTCTCCTGCAGCGAGTTCATGCGCATGTAGAAGCTGTTGGCTTCATTGAACAGCTCTCCGAAGATGTCCTCCGCGTGCCTGCCTGCCAGGGGACAACGCGCCTGTCACCGCAGCAGGTGGCTCACCCAGCTCAGCCCAGCCCCTGGACCACCCACCTCCCCACTGACTCCATGGGGTGCTCTCCCCAGCCTGGATTTTTGGGAGCTGAGCCTCATCCTGTCCCAAAGCGCTGCAAGGAGGCTGGGGAGCCCAAACCAGCACTCTTTCCAGTGAGAGCGGTACCCACAGGGGCACGGAACATCCACGGTGCCCCAAAAAGCCCTTGGATCCATCAGATGAGCCCAAAAAATGACCATCACACAGCATGGCCTGGGGAAATTCAGCCCAGGTGGAAAGCCAAGAGCAGGGCAGTGGGGACAGTGCCACAGCAGGGAGAATCCACAGTTTGTTTCACTTCATCAGTTATTTTCCTGCATCGCTCAGTGCTTCCCTACAATAGCTTATTTATTTGGGGTTATTTATTTAGGGTTATTTAGCTTATTTATTAGGGTTATTCCTATCACGGAGCTGAGCGAGGTGTCTGGCAGACAATTGCTGATACCTGTAGACTACAGCACCCATCCCACCCTATCCCATCCTATCCCAGCACCCCAAATCCTCAGGATTTCCTCCAAACCCACACATCAAAACCATGGCACTTGTAAAACCTTCTCAGACCATTCACCAGCTCGGTCACATCTGATTCCCTTTTCCCTGGACTAGGAAGCCACGGCCTGAGCACACGTGGGTGCTGCTCATGTGAGCCCCTGCACTTCCAGCAGCTCCCTAAATACTGGGTTTATTTTTCTGGGAGTATTTTAGAAAAGAATCTACTTCTGGAGGGGTGTAAAAGACGGGGGGAGCCCTGAATAGCTTCTCTCTGTTTTAAGTGGATATTCAGCATGAAATAGATTGCCCCTGTTAAACCTTTGCACTGGTGTGTGCAGTGCTCTCCTCTGCCCCTTTTCTGCTGAGATCAGTCCCAGGGCAGGAAGACAGCTGAGGATTCAGACCTTTGATAGACCTCTCTTCCTCAAAAAGCTCTAACTTCAAAAAGAACAGCTTGGAGTATTTTCAATCTTCACCTGACCTTCTTATTTCTGGCCAAGTGGAGAAGCAAAGGGCTCCTGAAGGCTTTCTGTCCCCCACTGCACAGACCAGCTGTGGGAGGGAAATGGGTCTTAAAACATCACCAAGTCCCCATTTTGAGCTTGGTCCTGAGCATCCTCCTGTTTTCAATAAACTGGATAATTCCCACTGAATTAGGAGTGGCTGCAGCCCACAGGGCTCTCACACAGCCCCTGTTCCTCTGTGTTTGCAGCTGGTGGAAGTGACGGTGCCATCCCCCTGCCATCCCAGTGCCATCCCAGGCCAGCGTTGCTGTGCTGTGACTTACTGAGGCTGCCCAGCTGCTTGATGATGGCAGCCAGCGTGCTGTTGGTGACACACTCCAGCTCACTCGTCACCCCATCGGGAAGGGCCCCCCGGCACAGGTGCCGGGGCTCGATGTTCCTCTTCACCAGCGGCATGGCGAGTCCTCACGCCTCTCCTGGGAAATGGAGAAAGAAAGGAAAGATGAAAACACACAGCTTTTACCATTTGCCTGTTTCTCCCCCACCACACTTCCTCAGCTTTCCGCCCAGGAGATCCTTCCTGCCCACGCTGGTGACAGCAGGGCTTTTCCAAGCAGGGGATGCTCTGGGGGGGCAAACCTTGGGGTGCTGGTGAGCACATGGATGCCAGGGTGGAGGTGAGGACCTTGTCCCTACCTTTGAGCTCCGCTGCCAAGCCTCCTTGTCCTCTCCCACTCACTTCCCAGAGCTGTGCTGCAACCAGGAGCAAACTCCCCTGTGCTGCAGCCCTTCAGCTGGCCCTGAAAAGCCTCATCCAGCCCAAACAGAAGCGAGGAAGCGCTTGTAATGCCATTATTTCCAGCTCACTGCAGCCTCTCCAGGGTTTTATTTGTGCACACACTACACTGAGACAAGCTGCTGTGGCCAGCTCATCCCAGCTCCCTGCATGGCCACCCCCAGCATCCCTGGGGGTGCCCCCACAGCATCTTTGGGTGCCCCCACAGCATCCCTGGCTGTCCCCCCAGCATTTCTGTGTGTCTCCTGCTCCACTGTCCCCACCCCTGAACTGGGGATGCTTCATTTTCTACAGGGTTTAAGAGGATGTAGGAAGGTGCCCACACCCAAAGGCCTCATCTCCCCTGAGGGCACCCATGGCAGCTGCAGGGAAGGATGAAGGATGGGCACCATGGGGTGTGGGGTCCTGGAGACACATTACCGCGCTGATTTAAAGGGTGAATGGTGGGAAACAGGCTGGGAAAAGAGGCAGAGAAGGAGCATTTATCGTCCCCCGGTGGTGTCTCCTGGGGTGCTGCAGCCTGGGACTGGGACACGGGCACAGACCCTGGGACTGGGACAAGGACAGGCGGCGACCCCGCAGGCTCTTAGGTGCCACGAGTGCATCCGGGCTCAGCTCAGCTCCCAAAGCACAGGCAAGCTGATGGCTGGGCTGATAAGGACCGGAGAGCACCGACAGCATTCCCAGCGAGCAGAATCCCCCCCGTTTCACGTCCCGAGCACTCCCCACCCACCCCATCTTTCACAAAACTTTGGCAGCGAAGGAAAAGCCGCTTCCGTTCATCGCTGGGAGCGGAGCCGCCGGGCGCCGGCATCGGAGCCAGCGATTCTGCCGTGAGCGGAGCCAGCAATCTGCAGAGTTCACATTTTTTGGCCTCGGGAGCGTTAGACGGAAGAGTTTCCCATTGACAGCGCCCGGCCAGCGCTCCCAGCAGCAGCAGCAGCTCCTCCGCTGTTTTCAAATGCAAATTCGAGCTCCCTCCATGAAGGAGCCCAAAGCCTTTCCCCCGGGGCTGCGCTCTGCCCAGGGCACCCGGGGTGCCAAGGGAAGGACGCCGGTCCTGAACCCTCCGCGGGGTTGTGCGATGCTTCGGGCTCAGAGCAAACTCTCTGTCCTCCAGTGCTTCCCAGAGTCGCTGCTCAGGGATGTGGTGTAATCCCTGGCTCCCGAACCCCAAGATTTCCTCCTGCCCGCTGTTTGTTCCTCTGCGGCAGCATTTGAGGGGGAGGCTCTGGATCTCTGCTCTGGCCATGCACAGCCCCCCTTTCCGGGCACCCCCCGAGCTCCCCAAGCTGTGTAAAGAGCTGAGCAACGCTGGCAGCTTCACCCCAAGCTTGTTTTATGTGTCACCCCAAAATCTGCCCTCAAAGGCTGAGCCCCAGCACGTCCCAGGGCTGCGGGGACTGGAGGGCACAGGGCAGAGCCCTTAACGAGCTGCCTGGGCCCAGCAATTAGAAACAGGGAACAAAGAGCCATTCTCAGCATCCCTCTGGGCCACAGCCACAGGACACAGCCACTGGACGCAGCCACTGGCACCCGGGGCTTTTTGTCCCTGCACAGGGGACCTGGGGGGAATTGGGGCCACCTGAGCCTGCAGCCCCCATGGGGACCCTGCAGCAGAATGAGGAGAAAAAGGGATTTGTGGTTTGAAACTTCCCAGCAGGGACAGATTTGAAGAGAGGCAGACAAGGGGTGAGGGGTGTGATAGCAGCATTTGAGACTGTGCCATGGGAGAGCACCCCTGGAGGAGGAAAATCCCTTAAATTTCACCCCAAAAAGGCCAAACAAGACTCAGAGCTTGCAGCAGAAGGAACCAAGGAGGATTTGGGCACATTTTTATGCAAGGAGAGGCTGGAAAGGCAATTTTGACTGAACCACAGGAGAAGCTGCTTTCCAACACCCCCTCCACCCCAAATTAATGGAGCACAGGGATCAGAATCCCCTGCCAGCCCCTCCCCTGACCAGCGTTCCCCCAACCTGCTGCACCAACAGCACCAAACCTCTGGCTTCTGCCTTGAAATCCCAACTTCTCACCTAAAACTTCTCATCCCTAAGCCTGGCCTGGCTCGTGGGACCAAAATTTTCTGGGTGGGGGTGGGCTGCATGTGACTCCAGAGATGCCAACCTCATTTCTGTCCTCGCTGGCACATCTTGCTCACGCACACCAAGGGGCTGCACACAAATCCTGTGCGCTGATGGCCTGGCCAGAGCCTCAGCAAGGGGATGCTGAGCTATGCCCAGCACTGCTCCTGCTCTTGCTGGCATTTCAGGCAGTTTCCAAGACTTCCAGGGGCTGATTTTGGGTGGCAGGTCCTCAGACCTTCACGAAGAGGCTCCCAAGGGCAGGGATCTGCTGGGTGCAGGGGTGGCCAGGCTCTAGGATCACTTACATGGACTAAAACCCATGGGATTTTGCTGTCTCCTGAGTGGAAGCGACAAGCCCTCAGTGGGAGGTGGTGTCAGGATGCAGGAGGTGGAAAATGGGAGCCATGAACTCTGCAGGAATTTCCTGGAGGTGGAAGGCAGGAGGAACAGGACCAGCCAGGGGCCAATTCAGGTTTCAGGTGCACTGTGGGGATTCTCCCGTCACTCAGCTTTTCCCTGTGACTGGAAAGAGCCAATAGTTCTAAATCCTGTACTGGGAAATGCCACAGGTGAGGGGAGACACTCACCAGCTTCCCACCTGCTTCCCAAACCCAACAGTGGAGCTTGGAAGGGAATCACATCCAGCTGGTGACCAGGCAGGGGAGGGGGTGAGGCAGAAATGAGCTGTTTATTGTGTCCTAAGCAGCTGATTTCCCCCAAGGAAATCAAATCCCAAATCCAGAGCTGCTGGCAGCACTGAGGAGCGGCCCCTCCTGTCCCAGACCAGGCTGTTCTGGGGAATAAAGACTGCCCCAGTCCCTGTAGACCAGGCTGGGGGTGTGATTCGCAGCTGCTGGCCCACGAGGCGACCCCTCCAGCTGGCTCCTTCCAGATGTTTTCCTTCACCTCAGCAGCCACCAACATCTGGCAGCTTAGATCCTCGGGGTCCATCAGGGGCAGAAAAGCAGCTCTCATTTTGTAACGGTCCAAAAAAATGAGTTTTGTGTCCAGACATTGCTCCTTTAAGTTCTTTGCAACAGCTTTTCACGTGCATAACTGTGCCCTCATCCCCTCTCTGCCCCCAAACCCACTCTCTCCCTCTGGGCTGTGATTTACAGCCCTGTAGGCAGATCCTAAGTGGCCTGAAGGACCAGGTGTGCTCTGGGTGGCCAGGAGGGGACGGGCTGCTGACCACAGGTTTCTCAGGTGCTGGTTAATCCCTGTGACAGATGTTTGGGTTGGTCAGTGCCCGACACCTGCAGCCCTGGAGCCCTGCTGGATGTTGCATGAGAGAGCAGGGAGAAGTGTCCTGGCTCCCACCTTCTTTCACTGGGCCATGGTGGAGCAGAAAACAGTTTTGGGGCTTGTTTTCCATGGGTGTTCCCTGCAGGAGGAACCTGGAGTGGGAGTGGAGCCACGGCAGCGATGGGCAGCACCGGTGGGAAGGATGTCCATGCTGCAAATCAAGGCACCACCAATATTTCTGACGGAATTGGATGGCACATGGAGCAGCAGGAATGAGGGAAACCTCATTCGCTGTGCATCAGCCAGCCAGGAAAAACCCCGAGCTTGGACCTGGGAGAATGTGGGTGTGTGGTGAATCAAATGCCTCAAGGCTGGGAGCTGGGGTCAGCCCTGCACTAAGCTCAGTTCTAGGCCAAGCTTTGGGGCAGTCTGTTTGCTCAGCCCTTGCAATCGAAGCTCTTTCCCAGTTTGGGCTTCCCAGGGTCCTCTGAGCCCTGAGGAGCAGACACTGCCAGGAACTGAAGGCTTTTGCAAGGGAGCAAATCTTTGGTTGGATGCCAGGAGCCAGAGCAGTGCAAAAAACAAGAGATACGTTGGAAAATCTGTTAACCTTGAACAAAAAAAAGTTTATAAACGGATATTAAGCAAACAAGAAGTGCCAGATCTCGTGGTGGCAGCTCAGGACCCTGTTCTGGTGCAGGATCCTTGGAAAGGAGAGGTGAGGAAGGGCTGGAGACAGGAGGGAGGCACAAAGCAGTCCTGAAATAGCGAAAGGAGCAACAAACCACTGACTCTGAAGTCAGGGAAAGGACAAGAGGCAGAGCTGACACCCAGTGGGGTTTGCAGGTGCCTGAAGGAGCTCATCCTGTGGAGTTTGGCAGGATGGATCTGGTACAGAAGAGGGCTGGGAAGGATCTGGGGGTGTGTGATGCTTCTGAGCAGACAGAAATAGGTGGTAGGTGTGAAAGCAGCAGGTTCTCAAGGTGCTGGTTTGCGGAGCTCTGCCACAGCGTGGTGGAAACCAGTGTGGGATGGTTCAAAGAGCAACAGAACAAACCTGCAGAGGACAGAGAGGCCACCAGCAGCCACCTCATGGTTGAAGGGCAACCTCTGGCTCACGTGGCCCTAAACTCCTATTTTCCTACTGGTGTGGGCCATGGGGAGAGCAGAGCCTGTTGCCTACAGGGGCTGAAGCTTTGTTGTCTCAGGAAAAAAGCAGCCAGGAAAAACTGTGCAGGCGGCTCTTTGTGGTGCAGGGAAAAACCTGCCTGGGAGAGCTGGGCCAGATCTGCTGCTTTCCTCCCCACAAAATGGAGCGTGAGCTGCACCGCAAGGACTCGTTGCTCTCATTTACAAAATGCATCTGTGACCACTTCTTCATTTGCTGCCAGCCCAAATGCCTGAGAACAGCACCAGCACGACAAATGTCTCCCCGCGTGACAAATGCCACTGCTCCCCGTGAAGGTGATCACTGCTCCAGAGCCACTGTCCAGGGGCTCATTCCATACGTTAAAACCGGCTGGATCCTGAGTGCTCCCCTCGCTCAAAATGAAGCAGAGGGCAGGACTTCAGTGAGAGGAACTTCTCAGGGTGGCACTGAGGGCTGGAGGTGGGCATGGGAGAAGCGATGCCACTGCCTGCCCCTTCCTCGACACCTCTGCATCCCGAAGGAGTCTGGCTTTAGGAGCAGTCTGGGGCCATGGGAAGCATCCCAGCCCCACTGGAGGGTCAGCAAAGCATCAGGTGACAAAATGCCTCGGGGACTGCAAAGCCCCAGGGTGTGAGATGCTGATTTTGTCCCCCACCCCCGGGACACCAGCCCGGGGAGGCTGGAAGCCAGGGCTGTGGGCTCGCTGTGAAATGAGCGGAGAGGTCTCAGCCCCGCGGGGCACAGAGGGATTTTTGCTGCCGGCCAGGAACAGATTTGGGTGGAGCTGGGAAAGTGCCAGGCCCTCCTGCCAACGGGGGGAAGAGAGCTGTGTCCGGCTGGCCCCGGGGCACAGCTCCGTGGCTGCCTGGCCGGGGCTGGAGCAGTGAGCTGTGTCCCACCGGGAAGGCGCATCCCGGGAGCGCTGCCCCCGCCTCTCCTCCGGCCCATCTGCGGCTCCTCCTCTGCGCGCTCCGCCAAGGCAGCTCCGCCACGGCAACTGCCAGGAGGCTTCAGCGAGCGAACACTTCGCAGCAAAGTGCACCACAACGTTAAATCACAGCTAAAAATATTCCTCAGGAGCTTTATTAGTAAATGCCACAGTTGGTGGTTTGGTTTGGTTGGGGTTTTTTTTTTCCCCCCCTTCTACAGTAGAATGTTTCAGCTCTAGGAACAGCACTTGACTAAACTGTCTCTAAATCACCTCCACCTCCGAGGGCTGGGCTCTGCAGCACCAGCCCTGCTTAGGAGGATGCCGTAAATGCAACTGCCTCAGCCTGGGGTCAGTACAAACCCTCATCCTGCTGCGAGTCTGGTTTAAAACAAACAGGTTCCTGGATGGGTGTTAGGTGAATGATGTTTCTTTACAGGTAGGCAAGAGCAAATGCTATAAATCACAGAATCACAGGAGGGTTTGGGTTGGAAGGGACCTTTAAGATGATCTAGTTCAACCCCCCCTGCCACTATCCCAGGCTGCTCCAAGCCCCATCCAACCTGACCTTGGGCACTTCCAGGGATCCAGGGGCAGCCACAGCTTCCCTGGGCACCCTGTGCCAGGGCCTCCCTGCCCTCATAGCCAGGACTTTCTTCCCAGTGTCCCGTCTCCTTCCTAGCATTTAATCTAAATCTCTCCTCTTTTAGTTCAAAACCGTTCCCCACTGGCCTATCACTATTTCCCCCTATAAAAAGTCTTTCCCTCCTTTTGATAAGCCCCCTTTAGGCACTGGAAAGGGCTCTGAGGTGTCCCCAGAGCCTTCTCTTCTCCAGGCTGAACAACCCCATCTCTGCCAAGTGGGTTTTCAGGCAGTAGCTTTCCTTGGGGTTTAGTTAACGTGGAGTTGGGGTTCTGTTTGATTTCTCAGACATGGGGAGCCCTCAGTGTCCCCTGGCTCTGGTCATGGAGCTGAGGGCCACTTCTTCAGGTCCTTCCCATTCACCTTTTGGCTCCATCTCTGCTACGGATACAGAGCAGAGTATCCGTATCCATGCAAAATCCATGCAAAAAAAGGACATCCATCCCGATTCCCTAACGCTGAAGGGAAAAAGGAGGGGGAAAGTTGTGGATGAAACCACGCATGACCCTCCTCCATCATCCCTTGGCTGCTCCGTGCCTGGTTCCAGGGCGAGGAATGCCCGGGAGCAGCGGCACTGCCTTGATCTTCAGAGGAGGAGTCAGGGGATGGGGCTGTGGGAACACAGCACAGATCCCGGCTCTGTTTTGGCTGCAAAAGATCCCTGCTGGCCCAGGAATCATGTGTTGTTTTTAATGACTCTATCACCAAAGGAAAATCTTCAATGACGGCTTTTTTTTCCCCTTTTGTGCCCAGCTCATTACCAGAAGGATCTCCCTCACTCGCTGCAGGCTTGTGTGAGCAGGACGCTGCTGAACAAACCGGCCTTTTTCTCCCCAATATAGAAGGCGCTTTGATAAACCCGGGAAACCCTCGGCCAGCAGCGAGGGGCTTTCTGGAAAGCCGCTGCTGCTGCCTTTGGGAACAGCCGCAGGACTGGCATCTCCAGCCACGGAGCAGAGCGCTCCCAGCCAGCTCCAACCTGCTCCCTGCAGGGCTGGGCTCTGCCTGATGCTCCCCAGAGCGTCCATGTGGGTTTTCCCACCAGTGCTGGACATGCACCCTGCAAAACTCCGGGTGGATGTGGGCAAGTGGGGGCAGACGGCAGCCCGGAGCTGGCTGCAGCCTCTCAGCTCAGAGGCGTGCAAAATGCCGCGGCTCTTGCCCGCGGGGTGCAGCTCAGAGGGTGCCTTTTTGGATGAGCAGCTCTGCAAAAAAAAAAAAAAAAAAAAAAGCGTTCTTGCTTTTCTTTTTTTATTCCTTAACACTTCTGGCTCGAGGGCTGTTGTTCGTAACTTGTCAAGATCTTGGCATCGGCGGCTGATTTGTCATCCGCCATAAAATGGAGGATGAGCATCTTTGGTTCAGAACTGGGCCAAGGGAGATGACAGCTCAAAGCGAAATATGCTTCATCTCGAGTTTTCTCCCTGGGCTTCAGCTCCCAGGAGAAGGAGCGGACATTTGGGGTCTGAGTTGCATCACAGCGTTCTGTGTGAGAGCCCTTCTCCTGCTCTGCGTTTGCGACAGCACAGCCCGGTGCACATTAACCCTCCACCTGCCAGAGCTGCTTGTGCTGGACCGATGCTGCCATCACCCTGCCCTCCTCACCGAGCTCTGCAACCTGTCACCCTGGGAGCTACTGGGATACACAAATACCACCAAAACACCATTTCTAAAAAAAAAAAATTATACCAGCAATCTCTTTAAAACCCAGGCAATGAGCTGCAGCATGAGGGGTGTGCCTTGGCAGGCTGAAGTTTGGAAGATGAATTATTAATCCTGCCATTCCCGAGCTGCCCGCACATCCCAGTGCTGCGCTCCCATCATCCGGCTGGTGTCCGGCAGCGTGTCCGGCCGCTGGCTCCGCTGTGCCGGGCACACAAAGCAGCCACAAACTCCGATAAAAAGCATCTCAATCCGTAGGGATATCATCGCGCTGACACCACCACGAGGCAGCAAGAACTCGAGTTTGAAGCGATAAAATTAAAGCTCCCTGCAAGTAGCTGAATCACTGAGCGTGGAGGCCCAGGCTTGGCACCTTGGGGGGCTCCGGGCCTACCTGAAGCTCTGCCCATGGGGGTGCCCCGGGCTGGGGGGGGACCACCAAGGGGGCTCTGAACCCAGCGGGGCTCCAGATCCCAGGGAGGCCACCAGGATGGGGGGGGGAGGAGGGGGCCATGCATGACAGGTGACACCAGGTTGTGCCCTGCTCAGCGCTGTCCCCTCTGCGCCCCCAGCCTCACACTGGGCTGCAGAGCCCCCCGGAGCCCTCCCCCAATTCCCCAGCCAGGGGGTGATGAGTCCTGCCCTGCGCTGGCTGTGGGTGCACAGGCACCCGTGGGCCCAGTTCATCCCCCACGGCGATGTAAAGATGAAGGATCCTCCCTCCCCAGGATGCGAGGAAGTCAAGTGAAGCCCCCCGCCCCCACTCCGCCCCCATGCAAGGGTGCAGAGCAGCCGGGTCCCCCCTCCCTCTCCATGTAGGAATGCGAAGTGACAGCACACACACCCCCTCCCCAGCGCAGGGGTGCAGAGAGGCCCGGAGCACCGCGCTGCAAATGTGCCAAGTGCTCCGGGATCCCTGCCCCCCCGCCATGAAAACGTGCAGAGCAGCCTGGCCCCCTCCCCTCCAGGCAAAGGTGCAAAACGTGGAGGATTCCCCCCCCCCGCCCCACCACGAATAGCTGCGAAGTGGAGGGACCCCCCACGCAAGGATGCGAAGCAGCTTGGACAGCCCCTTCCCACAGCAAGGCTGTGAAGGGATGGAGGACAGCCCCCCGCCCCCATGCACGGATGCAAAGCTGGGGGGGATGCAGCAATACGGGGATGCAGAGCGGCCCTCCCCGCCCCCCCCCCCCCGCAAGGATGCGAAGGGATGGAGGAACCCCCCTGAAAGGATGTAAAGGGATGGAGAACCCCCCCTGAAAGGATGTAAAGGGATGGAGGATCCCCCCTGAAAGGATGTAAAGGGATGGAGGATCCCCTTGAAAGGGTGTAAAGGGATGGAGAACCCCCCCGCCGGGACGATGTAAAGCAGCATAGGACCACCCACCCCCCATGCAAGGATGCAGAGAGGTGGGGGATCCCCTCCACGCAACGATGTCCCCCCCAAAAGGATGCCAAGATATGGGAGACCCCCACAAAAAGGCTGCAAAGCCCTCAATGCCCCGCCAAGGGATGTCCCCCACCATGCGCGCTCACACCTGGGGGAACAGGGACCCCCCACTTTCCCCGCGCCGTGTCGTCCCCGCATCCCCTGCGCTCACCTCCGCCGGTCTGGGGGGGCCGGGGTGCGTCTCGGCGGGGCCCGGCGGGGCCGTGCGGGGCCGTGCGGGGCCGTGCGGGGCTGCGGCCGCCGCCGCCGCTGCCCGCGCCCCGCGCCCCGCTCCGCTGGCGCTGCCCGCGCTGCCCGCGCCGCTCCGCAGTGCGCGCACGGCGCATGTGCCCCCGCGCCGCCCCCGCCCCGCTCCGCCCCGCGCCGCCAGCCCGGGGCTCCCCGAGCGGCCCCGACACCCCGGAGCCGCCCTTACAACTTCGCCTTGGGGTTTTAATAAATCCCTAATTCCCCGCGGCTTTCCGGCCTCTCGCCGTGAGCTGCGGGTTTGGAGCATCCCGCTGGAAATGCTTCCGCTGGCGCGGTCGGGAGGGGAAGCGATGCTCCGGTGAGAGGGAGCGGTTTGGGCATCGTCTTCTCCAGGTGTGGCATTGCCACCATCTTCCTCCTGCTTCCCCCGTGCCCCGTGGAGTCCCTGGGTGTCTCCCCACGGATCAGATCCATGCCAAGGTGTTGGTCTGGGGCATTGCTGAAGCCCCAGGCAAAGCATTGTCCTGCCCAGCTTGTCACTGACACCAACCGCTGGTGCCTGAGGATTTGGGGTCCTCTCCTTGGTCATGCCGCGGAGATACTCCAAGGGCTGGAGCAGCTCTGCTCTGGAACCCGGCTGGGAGAGCTGGGAGTGTTCACCTGGAGAAGGGAAAGCTCCAGGGACACCTCAGAGCCCCTTTCAGTGCCTAAAGGGGCTCCAGGAAAGATGGTGACAATGTTTTTAGCAGGACCTGTTGTTACAGTGCAGTAAGTGATGGTTTTAAAGTAAAGGAGGGTCGATTTAAACCAGATATGAGGAAGAAGGTTTGTACAATGAGGGTGGGCAGGCCCTGGCACACGTTGTGCAGAGAAGCTGTGGCTGCCCCTGGATCCCTGGCAGTGTCCAAGGCCAGGTTGGATGGGGCTTGGAGCAACCTGGGATAGTGGAAGGTGTCCCTGCCCATGGCAGGGGGTTGGACTAAAAGACTTTTAAAGATGCCCTCCGACCCAAACCATGCCGTGATTCTGTGTCCCAGCACGAGCACTGGACCGTGCTGAGTGCAAACATTTGCAGGAGTTTCGTCGGTCTGGAGGGTCTAACAAAATCCAAGCCTGGGAGTCCTAGAATCCCAAAATGGTTTGGGTTGGAAGTGACCTTAAAGACCATCCAATTCCAACACCCCTGCCAGGGGCAGGGACACCTTCCACTAGACCCCACCTCAGGGCTCTGCCCTTCTCAGGTCACTCCAGCCCACACCAAATCCATTCCAGGCTGTGTCCACACTCCAGCCCCAGGCTGGCTGAGGAGTGACGTGAATTGCCCCATTCAGGGGCTGAGACTGCAGGACAACCACACAGCTCTGCCCATGGCAGCTGCATGTCCGTGCCAGGGATGCCAGCAGAGCCAGGGCAGGCTCCAGTGACCCCACACCCCTTCCTCAAATCCCTGGCAATGCCCTTGCACAGCCAGGGCAGCCAAGGGGCACTCTGGGCTGGAGGCTGGTGGTGCAGCAGAGCAAGGCACCCACAGAAATAGAACCTCAAATCCTGGGGGCAGCTCTGGGCCCCTCACTACAAGAAAGACATCAAGGGGCTGGAAGGTGTCCAGGGCAGGGAACGGAGCTGGGAAGGGGCTGGAGCAGCAGGAGTGGCTGAGGGAGCTGGGAAAGGGGCTCAGCCTGGAGCAAAGGAGGCTCAGGGGGGACCTTGTGGCTCTGCACAAGTCCCTGACAGGAGGGGGCAGCCGGGGGGTCGGGCTCTGCTCCCAGGGAACAGGGACAGGAGGAGAGGGAACGGCCTCAGGCTGGGCCCGGGGAGGTTTAGGTTGGATGTTAAGGAAAATTTCTTCACTGCAGGGTCAGTCCAGCCCTGGCACAGCTGCCCAGGGCAGGGATGGAGTCACCGCCCCTGGGGGGATTTAAAGGACGTGTAGATGTGGCACTTGGGGACCTGGATTAATGTTGGGCTTGGCAGTGCTGTGGGAATGGTTGGGCTCGATGAAGGCTTTTCCACCCTGAACGATTCCACGATTCCACGATTCCATGATTCTATGACTGCTGTAAATCCAGCCGCTACTAGAGGGCAGAGCGAGCCAGGAGAGACAGGTGGTTTGAGCCGTGCGGGAGCTGGGATGCGGGAAACGTGTTTGCTTCCCCTTGCACTGAGGCGTGTGGGGGAAGAAAGAACCTCAGCAGCACGAGGGATAATCTGTGACACGGTCTGAGGTTTGGAGGGAGATGACTCACGCTTTGATTTCTTTACGGAGCGCTCCAGGGCGGGATTAAGCCGTGTTTGTCAGGAAGGCGCCGCATCCAGCAGCGTGGAGGCAGCGGGGAAGGCTCCTCATTCCAGCACATCAGGCTGCTGCTCCCCAGCCCCGAGCGCAGCTCCCGGTGCTCGTCAGGAAGAGAAAACCGGCATGGATGAATGGCGAGGGCACCTCAAAAGGGACAGCTGCCATCTCCCGAGCACTCACTGCGCTGGACCTGGGGGTCTGGCACAAGGCTGCGTCCCAGCCCAGAGCCCGTCTCTTTTGCAGGCAGCGGTGTAAGGGCAGCTCTGTCGTGCCTGGAGGTTTTCGGGCAGCTCTGCAGCCCCGGCTGCTGCACCCTCACTCCGGTCCCTCCTGCCGGTGTCCCCAGCGACCTTCCTCGAGCAGCCAGCACAGCGCGGATGTTCAGGCTGGACACTTGGGATTCATCCTGGACTGCCTTGGGCAGCTGTCCTACCTCTGTGCTGGTGCTAGCAGAGGCGTTCTCATCTCAAAAAATGAAGGAAAAGTTTTCCCTGACCCAAACAGAGCCAGAAGTGCAGCTGGTCAGGGCGAGAAGGTTGATGCTGCTCCCAGGATCATCACAGCCTGCGACAGCACCAGGCAGGGATTTGGGGGACTCACGCTTGGATGGGAGGGGTGAGCAGCCCCTCTGCCGTGGTACTCTGTGCCCAAGGACACAGGCAGCCCTCGGTGCCCTCCAGCCCTCGCTCGGAGCAGCCCCAGCGCTCTCAGCGCTGCCAGGAGCAAGCCCAAAGGGTGTCACAGCTGCCCCAGGCCTCAGCCCCTGGAGCCCCCAGACCATCCCTGCATCGCTGGGTGCTCTCAGCACGCACACACCTGAGCTTGGGGGGCACAGGCAATGTGCCTGGGGTGCCCCACAGAGCTTGGCAGGGTGAGGGAAGGCAGCAGCACCCTCAGCCCAGGCCCTTCCCAGCTCTGTGCACAGCACACGCGGGGTTTTACCCGAATTTTTTCTGGCTGTCAGACCAGCAGTGCACTCTGCTCACGCTCAGGGGCACAAAACAGCTGCACCAAGGCTTCTCTGCTCCCTGAGCCTCTCCCCCTGGAGGTGTTTGGGCTGGATCTGTCCTGCGCTGTTGGACAGGAGCCTGCAGAACTCCTGGCCATGCAGCTCCTGGAGATGTCTCGGGTTTGCCATGAGCCAACTTTGTGCCATGCTGGAGGTGGGCAGTGCCCCCCACCCTCCAAAGTGAGGAGCTGATGGGGGATTCTCTTGGCCCAGGGAATTCATTCTGTCACTGGATAAACTATGCAAATGTCAGTTAATAGCAGTAAATTAATGAACCATAGGAAAAACTTACCCTGGGGGTGCATCCACAAACTTTTTGCCAGTGATTCCCTGAACCCCTCGGGGTTTTAAGCAGCTTGGGGTCAAGGATGGCTCCCACATCAATGACACTGGGGACAAACAGGCCCAGTGGGGCCCAGGTGAGCGCCCAGCCCCAAACCCCACGATTCCACCAGCCCTCCATCCACCCCACTCAGCTCAGCAAGCCAAAGGCTGTGCAATCTGGAGCAGGATGCCAGGAGGCTGCCAAAGCTCTTTGTTTTGGGTTGTGGACCCCCAGCTGGCACAGGAGGAGGTGGCGGGTGCCGTGCCACCGCCGCACGCGCCCGCCTCCCGCGCAGGCTGCTGCGAGGGCTGAGGTAATCCTGGGTAATTCCTGACTGCCATGGAAATGCCTCCGGGCCACGATGATTATCGCTGTAATTAGCCTCTCTGATTTTTCTTGGTGTTCTATAAAATATTAATTTACAGCTGGATCCTTGCCTCCTTTGTGTGCCGGCTCGCGCTCTGCCCATCAGCAGAGCATCTCTGGCACCTCGTGCCGAGGTCCTGTGGGGTTACACGGCAAGGCTGAGGCGGCCGCTGGCGGCTGCGTCGTGGTTGGGGTTGGTGGGGCTGGGCAGGAACTTCCACTTCCCCACAGGAACATGCCCTTGTAGCTCCTAGTTCAAAGGAAATATGGAAAACCGGTGAGGCACGCTCAGAAAATGCCCTCCACACCTCTTCAGCTGGATGGTGGAAGGTGAGCAGGAAGCTGTGTGGCTCCAGGAGCCCTTTAACACAACACAGACCCACCCTGTTCCTCTGTTTGGGCCAGAAATAGTGGTTTCACTCAACTGCATGAAAAATCAGGTAGGGCAGCAGCATCTGAGCAGCACCATGTTCCCCACCCAGCCTGGAGTGACCGGAGTGGACACGGTGCTGTGATTTCCACTGCCAAAATGAAGCCAAATGTGGGATTCGGTGGCACGTGGTGCCCTGAAAACCCACTGCTCACACCAGCACTTGTAAGTTGCCTCCTTTTTCAGCCAGACTAAGTAGAATCGACTCTAATCTTGCTGAAAAGGTGGAAAATGCCACCTCTAATATTTTTGATCCCAAACATTGGGAAGGTCAGGCAGAGGAAGGATGTTGCAGTGTGCTGATCCTCTCTCTGCCTTCTCCCTAGGACAAGCCTTGGGCTCCAGACATTGCATTCCAGCATCCCTGCCAGGGGGTGAGTGCTGCCACACCCCTAAGGCTGCCCCCGAGCGACTTACTCCTCTGGGACAGTGTCTCTGCCAGGCCAGATGTAGCAGCTGCCTTAACTACAGCTCAAGTCTAAAGAAAGGAGCACTGCTAATGACAGGAAGGGGTTGTGCCCAGCATGTGAATGTCTCTGCTTGCCACCAGAGATGTTTTCCCAGAGCTTTTGGCCAAGCAGCAGATGCTGCCAGCGAGGTTTTGTCCTCAACACAACCCTACATGTCCCCATGTCACTAAAACAAAGCCAGGTTGCAGAGCCACTGGGAATTTGTATTCTCTGAGGCCACGTCCCCTGCAACATTTCCAAGGTGTTTGCACAGATATTTCCATTCGGTCACTCCTTCCCTCCTGCTAAACCAGGCACACACATCGTGCAGGAGCCAATCCCTTTGGCAGAGGCCCTGGCACCATGGTTTGGAGCCAAGCACACGCTGCTGACAGCCATGCCTCACCCCGGTGGCCAGGGGCTCGTCAGCTGCGACACGAGGTGCTCCCTGTCAGCTCTCCAGGGATGCCAGATGTGGATCTGGAGAGCCTGGCTGTGCTGCCGCCATCCACCACATCCCTCACCGAGCTGGCAGGCTCAGGGCTTTGAGGAAAACCATGTGGCACACACAGAAGGGTGTTTCAGCAGAGAGTTCAACCAGGGAAGAGCAGCTTTATCTGGTTTTTCTCAGTGTTTCTTTCATCTTGTGGTTATGAAGCCACAGAGCCTCCAGGAGGGATGCTCCATGGTCTCACAGCAGTTCCTGCCTGAGCTTCCCAGAGCTTTCCAGGCTGCACCTCCCTCCTGGATGAAACCTCCATCATCTCACCCAGCCCAGACTTTTAACCCCCACTTTTTTGCCCCCTCTGTGATTTTACTCCCCAGTCTCACTGGTGCAGTCCAGCCCAGTGATGCCTGGGCCAAAAACCCTCTGTCCAGTCACCGTGCAGCCAACATCCTGGAGAGATGCTGCTCCCTGGGTTTTGTGTCTGCCTCAAGGTCCACATGAATATGAACCTCCTGCTTTGCACTCTGTGAGAGCCTCCTACATCTCTGGAGGGAAGAAGTCGCCATGAGATGAAGTCTCCATTTCTGCGGCAGCGGGCTCTCCCACCTCTCTCACTGCTGTTTCTAATCCAGCCTTGCTTTGCTGCTGTGGAGAATTAACATTTTGGGGGGCAGCTTCCCTGTGCACCACCTGAGGTACCCCAGATCCCCTCTCTCTCAGCTTGCAGGGGCTTAACAAAATAAAACCAGCAGGCCGGGAACCTCAGCCGGCTTTCTGGTGATACGGATATTAAAATTGAGCTGCTCGTTGTGTCGGCAGAGGGCAGTGGAAGATGCTTCCAAACCTCCCAAGCCTCCCCCGGCCGCGCTGTGGAGATGGGGATCCGGGGAGGAGACTCCACCAGAGAGGAAGGGAAATAAAAATGCAGTTCCTCCAGCAGCGAGGCTGACCTGAGCGCGGCGTTACCGCCGGGCACCCCACCGGGGAAGGGGGATTTGGGCTCATCCATCGGCGCCGCGCTCAAGCGGGAAGGCGAAGGAAGGAGACCGCGTTCCCCACCGGCGCATCCCTCCAGCTCGGGTCTCGCCGACGCTCACAGAGGCTGCTCAGAGCCAGGCAGAGCCACTGCTCCTCATGCTCTGGCTGGGAGGAAGCGGATGGCGATGGAGCTGGCAGTGATTTGCCGGCGGGAGCAGGCGCGAAGGCCGAGGAGAGGTTTTCCTGGCTGTAGTCGTGTCCTAGAAGGGTTCTCCAAGCCCGGCGAGCCGCAGCACGTAGACAAAAGTCTTCCCAGCCCGCAGCCCGTGCCGGGTGCTGCTCTCCGGCTGCGGGAGAGGCAGGGCGATGGTGCGGCCCTGCCGCCGCCTCCCTGCCGGCTCCGCACCCTGCCCTGTAATTTATATCCCTGGAGGTAAAGAAAGAGCAGCGGGAGGTTGGGATGTATTATTTTACTCTGATAGGAATCTGACACTGACACAAGCCATTAGGGGAAAGAAAGAATAATAACTCAAGACTTGGCATATATGAAAGTGTAAATACCTTCAGCGTGTGAAAAGACAGGCTTTAATATATTGGTGGGTTTGTAATTATTTATTGAAAGAAGAGAAAAGGCAGAGCTTGCTGCAAAACAAGGCAGAGACGAGGGAACAGCTCCCAAAATCATTGAATTTGAGTGGCCGCCGCTATCCCGCCCGGAGAAGGCAGCGTGGGGTGCCCCGTGGCCCCGGGAACAACCCCGCTGCCGGAGTGATGTTGGCGGCTCCCCCCAGCAAGAAGCCGCGTTGGTGTCACACAAACGCTCCCCGAACTTTTCGGGGTAGGGCACGCTAAAAATCCCACCGGGATCCCCGGCGTGGAAGGAAGCGCATCCCCTCGCCGGGTGCTCGCCACCTGCTCGGGCGGCTCCCGGGGCTTCGATGCGGGGCGGAGGGGAGAGGCAGCATCCCCCGCCCGGGCCACCGAGAGCCCCCCGGCCGCGCCAGCGGGATGCCCCCGCACCGGGGGGGAGCTGTGCGGGGCCGGGGAGCAGCGGCTCCCCCATCGCTCCCCGCCGCCCCCCGCGCCCCGCCGGGCCCCGCGGGGGCGGCGCTGGCGGGGGCCCGCCCCGGGCCGGGCCCGCTGCAGGATGCGGCGGCGGGGGCGGCGCGGCGGCTCGGCGGGCGATGCGGGGCCGCGGCCGGGCCCGGGGCCGCCTTTGAGCGCCGCGGGGGGACGGGAGGGGGGCGCGGGCGGGTGGGCGGCCCCCGCCGCAGGTAGGGACGAGGGGGCCGAGCGGCGCGATGGAGGAGGAGGAGGAGGAGGATGGAGGCGGCGGAGGGGAGGCGGGGAGTGAGGCTGCGGCAGGAGGGGGCGGGCGGGGGGGCCGGCCGGGGGGGGCGGCGGGCATGTGGGACCGGCTGCGGGGCAGTCGGGCGGCGGGCGGCGGCCGGAGCGCGGCCGCGATGGCGCAACGCGACGAGAAGGTGCCGGCGGCGGCGGCGGGCGAGAGCGAGCCCGGGGCCGGGGCCGGGGCCGGGGCCGGGGCCGCGGCTGAGCGGGGACAGAGCGGGGCCGCCGCGCCCTTCCAGCCCCCCGAGGGCGGCTTCGGCTGGGTGGTGGTCTTCGCCGCCGCCTGGTGCAACGGCTCCATCTTCGGCATCCACAACTCCTTCGGGATCCTCTACATGATGCTGCAGAGCGACCTGGGCGAGGGGGAGAAGGACCCGGCGCTAGAGTTTAAAACAGGTACGGGCTCCGCGGCCCCTTCCCCGGGCAGGGCAGGGCGGGCGGGGGGTGCCCGAGCGGAGCGGGGATGCCCGAGCGGAGCGGGGGAAGGTGCGGCGGCGCGGCCGGCGCTGCCTCCCGGAGCTGGAAGCTCCTTCTCGGCTGTGTTAAACCTCGATTGCTCCCTGCCCCCTCCATCCTCGTAGCCGTGGCTATATTTATCTCCGACAGCATCATGTGTTTCTAAGCTCCGATGTACTCAATTAAAAGTAATTCGGCTGAAAAACACGCCCTTAGCTTGTCCTGCCGGTGTGTCTTGGGGTAAAGCAGAGCAGCGCTGGTGAATCAGCTGCTGGGTGTGAGCCACCCCCTCTAGTTTTCTTTATTATTGTTCTCTTTTATGGGTTTTCAAGCTTTCTATCTGGCTGCCTTATGGGCCGGGGGTGGCTGCAGGAGAGCATCTGCCTGGCTGCCACGCTTCCTCCGAGCCGGGTCCATTCAGAGGGACAGCCGGCACAGGGCAGGGCTGGCAGCGCCGCCTGCGCGGTCACTCCGAGGGCAGCGCGGGGTCTCCAGCACTTAACATCCCTGAAAAGCAAGATCCGTGGGCAGCAGCCAGCTGTGTGTTTCAGTAGGACCCACAGGCCCGGCCACGATGCAGACTGGGTAGGGTTAACGTGGAGAAAAGGGATGTTTCTTGCTGCCAAGAGCCTGCTGTTGAAGTAGACTTGGCAGAGGGACACCAGCCTGCTTGTGTGGTGGTCCCAGCTGGACACCGGTGTCGGGAGGCCCGGCCTTGTCCCAGGCCCTGCTATCCTCCCTGGAAGATCATATCCATCCCTGTGATGGACACCTGTGGCCCACCTTGCTCTCATCTGCGGGGTGGAGACGAGCACTTGGCATTGAGGGAACCTGCTTGTGGTGCTGTCCTGGCTCTGGGGGGGACGTGGGCAGCAGCCAGGAACCAGGACTGTGCTGGGGAGAGATGAGTGCCAGGGGTGTGTGAGGACCTTAAAGCCTTGTTTTGGGGACCAGCGTTGCCTGCGTTCCCTCCGTCAGCTGCCGGCGAGTGCGGCGGGGAGCGCGCCGGGATGAAATTCATTACAGGATCCACCACATCTACAATCCCAAATTAACTCTGTGATACTGTCACCAGGCAAACGATGCGACCATGTAATTACGGGCAGTAACGGAGTGCCACAGAGAGCTGTGGACGTGTGGCCAGTCGTAATTAGGGTGATTGATGGGCTGGGAGTGAGTGTGTGCGCGCGTGTGATGCCCAGGAAGCTCATAGTGTAGCTCTCTGTTTCCTGCTGCCTGTGATTGTATCTAGAAAGCCTAAGGCAGGGCTCTAAAGGTAGAAGCGGTAACAAAAGAAATTAAATACTGCAAGTTCTGGTGGTTTAAAGGCTCTGTGCCCAAGACAGAGGTTGTAGGAGTCAGCATCTGCCTCTTGCTCCTGCCATCTATTTATTTAAGGCTATGACCGAACAGAGGCCTCGAGAAAGAAGGGCGTGTGGGTGTGCGAGGTGAACCCAGGCTGGGTAATTAAATTGCCTGGGTGACGAATATATGCATTTTGGTCTGGGTGCTTAATGAAGAGGCCGTTAATGAGTCGTGGCTCCGGGGTTGCGGTGCCGAGGCTCCGGCGGCGGCGATGGAGCCCATCTGCGGCACCTCCGGGGCTGCAGCTGCACTGGCTGGGGCTGAGGGCAGCGGGATGCAGCCTGGGGCCCCCCTCCAGCCCTTCCTCCCTTGCTCCCACCCCTCCCCGCTCAGCATTGCATAATTTCCCCGCGGCGCTCGTTTGCGTGCAAACATAATCAGGAAAATATTGTAGCTCCTTTCCAAGGGCTAAGTGATATGGCCTTCCTGAAAAGACCGGTGCTGTCTGTTTGTCCTCCGACGTCACTCTGAGCCCGCCAGCTGCAGGCAACAGCCGGACCCCAGGGAGCCCCTCATCCCCCACCAACCCGGAGCAGGTTGGGAGGATGAGGATCCGCTCCCTGCTCCAACAGCGGCATCCAGTATGGCTGTGGGCATGGCTCAGCCTTTTGTCTCTGCTCTTAAATCTCCTCCAGGTCTCGGGGAGGTGGGTTTGTATCAAAGAGGGGCTTTGGAGGCAGAATGGGGAGTAATGGTGTCAGCTGGTCAGGCATCCCTTTAAAAATAGGGTTCTGTTTATGCTAAAGCGGGTGCTAGTCGGCACTGAACAATAGCCGCCCCGGCTATAATTATCAAGGTTTATTTCTTGTTTGCATTGGTCACGTTTTCTTGCGTTTGATCTTGAGAAACGCAGGATCCGTGGAGTTCAGGTCTGGGGTCAGGCTTTGAAAACAAACCCTGTAGCAGCAATGCATCGAATGCATAGGCTCGGCTCTTTAGAGAAATATACTGTGCTGCCTATGTCAACAAGCACGGCGGGCTGGGGCGGGCGGGCTGCTGCGACCACCGCGTGCCCCTTCCCGCGGGACGCCAGCGCCGGGGCCTTTGCGAGGCACACTCTGTGCTTTCGGGTTTGTTTTCTTGCGGGGGGAGTGGAGGAATGCTGAGACCGGAATTAAAAAAAAAAGTAATAATATACATGTGAGCACTCAGCCAGGGAAGAAATCCAGCTTTGCTGGAGAGGTGTTGAGCGATGCTTGAGGGTGTTTGCTGGGAGAAGAGTGGTGATGTTTTCCTCCGGTTGTACAAGGCTCGTTCCACTGCTGAGGGATCCACGGATCCATGGCTGCCCCTGTGCTGGTCCCGCAGTGAGGGCTGACCCTGAGCCAAGGGACAGAGCAGCCATCCCAGCACGCTCATCTTCCCCAGCTCCAACAGCCCTTCTGAGTGGCAGCGCAGTCCTGGGGAGCATTAACTGGGCATTGACCTTCTTACATCACTGCTCTGGCGCTTCTTACATCACTGTCTGCTGCCCCAGCCTTGGGAGAGGGGACCACAAAGTGACCTTGTCCCTGTCCAGGGCTGTGCCCTCAGCCAGAGAGGTCCTGCTTGCACTGAGCCACCTGAGGGTCCCAGAGGGTGGTCCAGCTAGCCGGGGAGAGCTGGGAGGGTGACACTTTTTGGTGCATCTTGTTCCTCCAAACACATCCTTGGTGCCGTGCCCGAGGTCTGGAAAGCCCTTCTGGGACAGCCTGCAGAGACACATAGATTTTTTTTTTTTAAAAAAGGGTCTATTTATCTTTTTCTTCCCCCCTCCTCTGCTTTGTGTCAATATCCCAGGTATAGATTAACTCTCTTCGCTTAATATTTAATGTTTTGGTTCCTGGAAATGGAACTGAAAGCAATCAGAGAGGTGGCCTGAGGAGCTGGTCTGGTTTGGCTGCAGCTCCTCTGAGTGCATCCCTGTGTCCATCAACATCCTCTGATCTGTGTGCAAGAATCTGGGGAGCAGCTTCCCCCCTTTAGTCCAGCTCCAGACAGGGAGCAGAAGCTGCTGGAGCTCCCTGTGCTTAGGGAAGCTGGATGGTGCATGGCCCACAGTCCTTGGCTGACCAGATCCTGAGGCCAAGGCAGGGCTGATGCCGCCTTTACTCCTGAATTCCCATCTGTTCTGCCGGGGAATTTCTTTGTGCTGATTTCACATCGTTAGGACAGGTGAGCACAGGTGGAAAAGGCTATTTTTACTCCAGTGTTGTAATGCAGGCTCGGTAAGAAAGAGTGAGTTTGTTTTCTGAAATAAAGCATTTCAGTGCTAACAGTCACATGAAAGAGGGGGAGGAGAAGTCATGGGCTCCTCTCTGGGCTGAGGAAGATTCCGTGGGTGGGTGAGCATGGCTGGAGCTCCAGCAGCTGGGAAGAGAAATCCCAAGGTGAGGGTAAATCACAGAGTGCCTTGTGTTGGAAGGGGCCTTAAAAATCACCACATCCCACCCCCTGCCACGGGAAGGGACAGCTCCCACTGTCCCAGGCTGCTCCCAGCCCGTGTCCAGCCTGGCCTTGGGCACTGCCAGGGATCCAGGGGCAGCCCCAGCTGCTCTGGGCACCCTGTGCCAGGGCCTGCCCACCCTCCCAGGGAACAATTCCTGCCCGATATCCCATCCATCCCTGCCCTCTGGCAGTGGGAAGCCATTCCCTGTGTCCTGTCCCTGTTCAGCTCTCTTGGAGCCCCTTTAGAGGAGGGGGAGAATCCCCTCCCTCCACATTGTTTTTGATTGCAAGAGGTAATTCTTGGAAATGATCCCAACTAAATTGGGATGATGGGGTCATCGTGCAGTGCTGGCACTGGGAGGCTCCCATCTTCTGGAGGTGACACTGTGGTTGTCACCTTCTTACCCAAATCTGCAGGATTTGGAGCTTTTATTAACTGCCAGGGTGCTGTGCTGGCCCCGTTTCACGGCTTTGTTGGCCGAGGGTGCCGTGGAGCTCAGCATTCCTGGGGCCTTTCCCATGTCCATCCGGGTTTCCAACCCTCCTCTAACCCCAGGGAGGGATGCACTGATATGAACTATATTTACATAGCCCAGATGGGGATGTAAATCCAGCAAAAAGAGATAAAAAGGACGTTTTTACTACCTTGCCCTGCCAGCTGGGGAGTACAAAGGGCACCATGGAGCTTTCCCAGATTTACTGGGGGTTTCCCATGGTGGGATGCCAAGGTGCCAGCACCAGGCTCTGCCCCAGCTCAGCTGCCTCTGTTTTGGAAGCTGGAGTTTGTGATTGCAGGGAAACGGGGGAGTTTCAGAGGAACTGGGGTTTTGCCTGAGCTGATTGCAAGGTGCCCTGTGAGATAAAGCAGCCTGAAAAGCAAACAAAGCCCAGTCATGTTGTTAAACCTGGTTCTTGGGAGCGATTAAGGTTATTAGGAGGCCGGAGTGCTGTTTCTAAGGGAGGTTCTTGTTTTTCAAGACTGCAGGGGCCCTCTCAGCCAGCACATTTGCCATTTTAGTGGTTTTTAATTTACTTTTAAGTGTCCTTCACCAGCCAGCCAAGAAGATGAAGGGTTGTATTTCCTGGTGGCCATTGTCCTTGAGTGGTGGCAGCTCCTGTGACCTTGCTGTGGCACAGGAAGAAGTGAGACATGGAGTTGTGCAGTTGGTTTGGAGTTTTTTGGTCCTTTCAGTTGCAACTAAATGAACAAAACCACCTCCACTTTGTGGGGTTTGGATCGTAGGTTAAATTTGGAAGGTGCTGAGTTGCAGCTCCATCACTGAGACTGGGCTGGGAGCAGGAAGAGGATGAGGCTGAGGAGGGATTGGAGGGTGAAGAGGTGAATGTTGCAGGTCACAGGGCTGGGATGGATGTGGAGGCACGAGGTGAGATGGGGTGTGATGCAGTGCAAGGCTGTGGGGCTGCAAAGGAACCGTTTCTTTTCCTGTTTTGGGGAGAAACCCACAAGTTTGGCAAATCACCCTTTAATTTCCTTTAAACCCCTCAGCAGCTGGAAGCCGACCATCAGCTGGGATAGTTCACATCCAACACCTTAAAATAGACCTAACTCATCAGCTTGGGCCAAACCCCGCGGCCGGGAGGTGCCGCTGACCTCGCTGGCAGTGCCCGGGGCCGGCTGTGCATAGCTCAGGTGGGCGTTGTCACCTGCCAGTGTCCCTGGGACAGCCCCTGTGGCTCTCCCTCCTTACCCAGAGTCTCCAGACACGTCTGTTCACAGGGATTATCCCACTTACGAGGCAGCACCATCAATCATCCCATCCTGCCTCATATCAGTCTTCCAGAAAATCTGGTGGTGTGATGGGGACCGTCAGGATTGGTGGATGTGGAGCCGAATTCCCTGTAGGGCAATTTGGGGAAGGAGGAATTACCTGGGTTTCCACTTTCCCAAGGCTGAATTTTGTATCCCATGGTGTGCACGGGGGAAATGCCCTGGGTGGCAGCAGACCAGCCCCGCTCCTGCCGTGCTGACGGGGAGGTGACCCCAGCGGGATGGTTTCACTGCCGCTGTGCCTGGCAGGATTTGGCACCATCTGGATGCGAGCCCAGAGTAGCCTTTTGCTGTTGTATCCCAGGGCCCTCAGCCAGCGTGGCACATGCCAGCAGCAGGGGGCCAGCGCAGCCCGGTGAGGTGACACGCGGCACGTGGGGACATTGGCGGCGTTTGGGGTGGTGCCATGGGCAGTTCCAAAGCTGTGCCCCCTTGCTGGACACAAATGAGGCTCCACCCTGGCTCCGTAATCATGGAATAGGTTGGAAAAGGCCTCTAAGAGCATCGGGTCCAACCATATTGGGGTTCTGCCCACCGTTGGCTGCTGTCTGGGTGCCATACGGAATTCTCTGGCACATCACCAAATACCTCGGTCTCTCCCACTCCCTTTTTTTGGAACGATCACCCCTCAGGTTGATCTCTTATGAGCGGGTCAGAGCATGGAGGAGGACACCAGAACTTCCCAGCTGAGACAGAGGCCACACACCCACATCCTGCAGCCGGTGGTTTCCCCAAGGAATCACTTTTTCCTGCGGAATCACTTTTCCCTGCATCTCCACAACCTTGAGCCTGTGCATCCCATGGCATCACCACGGCAATGGGCAGCAACAGGACCGGACACCAGCACAGCACGTGTGCAAATACGCTGCTGCACCCATTACAGCAGCGATTTGTTGGGTTTTCCCTTCCTCTTCCTCGAAGGATTGATTATTGTCTATTGCCAGGCAAGGAGATGCTGCCCTCTGGCACTCAGCCCTGCTGAAAGAGGCCTGGTGGAGAGGGCTGTGCCAGGCTGGGCATGGCCGGGGGCCGTGCCCGGCTGTCCCGCCGGGCGTTGCCGTGCCCGCCGCGGGCACCGGAGCGCTCGGTTCTCCGCGGGCCCTTTCCGC
This sequence comes from Corvus cornix cornix, assembly GCF_000738735.6. Lineage (NCBI taxonomy): Eukaryota > Metazoa > Chordata > Aves > Passeriformes > Corvidae > Corvus > Corvus cornix. Next base: position 18,555,189 of record NC_047058.1, on the reverse strand, counting down.
GCATCCACCCCGAGACGGTCGGGGCGGTTGCAAAACCCGCATGACGTGCGCTGGGAATTGCTGCAACACGCTCGCAGGCGCGAGCCATTCCAGCCTCTCCCCGGCACCTCGCACAACAGGTCCTGCCAGCTCCGGGGCCGGCGGGGACGCGGCGCTGCCCGCACGCCCTGCCCGCTGCGCTGCGCTGCCCGCCCGGAGCTCCGGCCGCGGCCAGCGCCGCTCCGGCCTCCCTCGGATACCTCCCGCGGGCAGGGTGCCACAGCCCTGCATTCCAGCAGCACGTTTGCGGGGTTTTCCCTCCGCCCCCGCCCTTGCCCTTTTAGTCGTAGATCCCTAAAAAATTACGCGATGCACCAGCTTGCCCCCTGTCCCCAGCACATCCTTCGAGAGCTGGAGAGGGGTGAAACACGGGGGAAAACCCTCGGGAACAGCTGCCGGGTCACAGCCCCGTGCCCGTGGCCAGTTGTTTTGCTGGAACTCATCTTGGGTATGCTTGGCAACCGTGCTGTGCCGTGCCGTGCCACCCTCCGTGCAAGGAGCGGCCCAGCGTGCTCTGAGCAACCTCCCGGCCGCATGTGGGATCACCGAGAGGACGCTGTGGCAGGATGGCAGCCCCAGCACCCCTCTGCGTACCCCAGGGGTGCTCCATCTCGGGGATACCCTGCACCTCCATCCCTGCACCCCGCAGGGTGCTGGCAGAGGAGGATTGCACCACCCTGCTGCAACGGGAGCTCCCGGCGCCGTGGCCCGGTGCAGGCACCCCAGTGCCAGGTGGGGAGGGTGCTTTGGGGTCAGTGCTGCCAGCGGTGTGGTTTTGGGAGAATCTGGTCTGCAAAACCTCACGCTGGAGGAGATGAGCTCACCAAACCCTGCTCCTCCGCATCTTTGGGAATTTTTTGGCTCTGAGGTTGGATTTAGCAGCTCAGTGACGGGTTTTGCTCGCTTTGCCAAGGCCGTGTTGGACAGGGCTTTGAGCAGCTGGTCCAGTGAAGGTGTCCCTGCCCATGGCAGGGGGGTTGGACCAGGATGGTCCCTTCCCACCCAAACCATTCCATGATTCCCTGCAGAGCAGCTGCCTCTCCCGGGGCGGGAAGCCCCGCGTGCTCCGGAGCGGCTCAGGCGCTCAGTGCATGGGCTGACTTGTTGGGGTTCGCCCCGGGCAAACACCGGGGCCCTTCTCAGGGAGCAGAAACAACCCTACCACAGCGCCTGCAGCCAAGGAACCTGCTCTGAGCACCCACCCACCACCCCATCCCGGGGACCAGCTGGGCCGGGTACTCCAGAGCATGCGGCTGCCCTGCCCGGTGGCATCCCCAAAGGCCCTTTTCTTGGTCATCTCACATCAGGCACCAAAACAAAGCTTTTGTTTCAAGCTCTTGGCCTTAATCTGTCCGCCTGCAGATCCTGTGCGTAAAAGGGAGGCAAAATCCTTCCCTCTCGGGGGATGTGGGTGTTTGCCAGGGAGCCGGAGGGTTTTTTTTCCACAAACCCTGTGCAAAGCAGTGGGAGCTCAGTGGATAAACCTGGAGTTCACTGAAGTGGGAATCACATCTGATGGCAACTCCTTCAGTGAGGATTGTGTGTCCCATGCTCCGTCTGATTCGAGTCCGACAGAAAAGTATCATCTGTGATTAAAGATTGACGGTAATTACATAATGGGTAGGCACCAGATGATGCCCAGACAAGCTCCCTCCTGGGATTTCCCAACTTTTGGAGTGTTTGCAATCATCCTAAAGAGCTTCCTTCTACCAACGGGGGGGTGGGAATTATTGATTTTACGGCAGCACCCAGCACAAGGCTCAGCAGCGGCACTGTGGTCACCAGAGCCTGGCTGTGGCCACCCTGCCTGCCCTGATAGCTCTGGGACATGTTCAGGCACAAGAGATGGATCCCCCCCAGCCTCGCAATGGCAATAAAAATATAATAAAATAAGAGAGAACAAAAAAATAAGTGAGTAAAGCTGCTTTTTGGGTCTTCTGGCAAAGCGAGCAGAGCGGTTGTAGCCGTGTGCTTACACTGTGACCGGTGACGAAAAGGCAACGTCACGATGTTCTCGATGGTGGTGATGCCATGAAGGTTTTTTGCCTTTTCTTTTATACCTGTTATATCTTTTTTACAGCTTCTGTCTCAGTGCTTTTTGCCTACATTCTTGGACTTGTTTGTCAAGCTAAGAGACTAAACATTTTAGAAGCTTCGTAGTTAGGGATCAGTGTGCCCCAGAGCCCAAGGTCCTCTCCAGAACACATTCTGTAAACCAAGATAGAACAATCCAGGGGAAGGTTCCTTGGGGAGGGGGGCTCACTTGAGCCTCTCATTGGGGAATTTTTGATAGATCTGCTAATTAGTAACACCTATAATGTTACACCAGATCTTTTGGGTGCATTTTTGCGGAGTGCATTTTACTTGACCTGGACGTGTGCACCTAAGGATCCTTAAAATAAATACCGAGGTAAAATCCCTTTTCCCCTTCTAACTGTGTTTGACTCTTGATTTTAAGACCAGGAAAAGGCATCAGTGGGCCAGCTATTAATCTGTGTATTTCAGCAAAACCCAGTTTGTTTCTAAAGAGTTGTGGGAGCAGGGACAAGTGGGGGTGTGGGGAGCTTGTCTGGGATTAAACCTGCCTGAGAGCCAAGCACGCCAAGCTCGCGAGCCCAGGGAGAGCTTAATTAAAGTCAACGGAGAAGCATTTCCAAGAAAATAATACAGGGTATTTAAACGGGGTATTTTCATTCTGGGCCCAGAACGTCTCCTTTTTCCCCCTGTTCGGTGTCAACTTTAATAAAACAAAATGAGATCTCCAAGAAAAACAAATTGGCGCTCTTAAAAGGCGCTGCGGAGATAAAAATCAGTAACAGTGTTGCTGGTAACACCTTGGGTTATTAAAACGGAAAGAATGCTAACGATGCAAATCGCACCAGCCTTTCTTGTGGCTGCTCCCCAGCGGGAGCCTGCTCGCCCTGCGAGGGGGGCACGGGCACGGTGCCCCTCACCGTGGCCCCCGGGCTGGGGCTGCAGGGGCAGGGAGGCTTTGCCCTTCACTGGCCAGGGGGATCGGGGCATGCTTGGGAAATGCTCGCACAGGGGAGGATTTTGGAGTTTTCTTTCCCGAGGTTCTGGTGGCAGCTCCCCAGGGTCAGGGGAGGTGCTGAGGTCAAACAGGAAAAGGCTTGGAAAAATTGCAAGGATCAGGATTCAGGGGACACCAAACTTAAAAACAGCTGAAATCGGGGCTGGTGTTGTTGGGAAGATGCCACAGCCCATCAGAGCTCCTTTAGAGGTGATGAACTTGTGGATGGAAATACCAAGTTGGGCTTTTTATAGCCTGAGAGCAGCTGGGTGTGGCTTTGCTCCCCATGCCAAGGCACCCCAGTGGAAAACTGGGGTCACCTCCTCCAAAACCAGTGCCCCGATCCCACTGGTGCAGCTGGATCCCACACCGAAGGGCTGCTCTCACAGTGCCCTGGCCCGTGGCAGGCTCTCCCGGCTGCCTGGCCTCGTGTTCCTCCCCAGGATGCTGGAGCAGGGATGTGGGAAGGGCTGGGAGAGGCATTGGTGACGGGGGTTTGGTCCCTCCACCATCTGCTTCTGCCTTCCCACAGCCAGAGTGGCTCCAGAGCTGCTCCTTTCACTCCATGTGCTCCCATCCTGGCCAGGGCTGATCATCTCCTGCCTGGGAGCTGGCGGTGGAAGTGGGGCAGTGCACAGGCACAGGGGTGATGCTGCTGGCCTGGGTTTGGGGGGGGAGGAAGCTGCTGTAGGGTCCTATCTGTCCACAAAGCAGGAGAATCCTTTTGGGCAGGGTGCCTTTAAAATGCCCAGGGTGATGCAGTGGAGGCCAGCTCCTGCTTTGCTGCTTTGCCCAGCTGCCTCAGATAAGGCAATTACAGCTTTATCACTTAATTGCAGAGGATAATAGTAAGAGAGGTATCGGGATAGGCCGTTGCCAAGGAGGCAATATCGGCCGTGTTGGGCTCTTGTTTTTTTTTTTTTTTTTTTTTTTAATGTAAATGTAATGTAAATGCACTGGATCCCCAGCACTGCTGCAGGTTTGAGGTCTTTGCAAGGCTCCTCCTGCCTTTTCCCCTCCATTCTCCTACCCAGGGGGAAATTCAGCATTGAATGAAAGCTGTGCTGGCTGCTCTGATGCCAGGGAAGCTTCTTCAGAATTGGTGAGAAACCAGCCTGGGAGGGGAAGGGGTGAGGACTGACAGGGATGTTGTCAAACACTTTGTGGGCAGCTTTTCCCTCGCACCTTGGGAATGAGATTTCCATCCCTTGCAGGTTTTTCCTGTCCTGCTCAGCAGGTGTGGGGTGCACGCTCACAGCCGCACGAGGGCATGGGGCCAGTGCTGGGGGTCTGGATGCCCTTGGGAGGGACAGCTGGGAATGAATCCTAAAGCCCTTGTACCAGGCTTTTCCAATCTCAGTGTCACGTGCAAAGTGCTCGATTGCTTCCCTGGAACCCAGATGGGAAAATGAAAATTTTATATTTGGCAACTCTTCCGCAGCCTGCTGGGGTGGTGTGGGAGAGGTGAGAGACATCGGCTGCGATATCCAGAGCTCTGCTTGTCTCTGACTCACGTGGTCCCAGTTTTCCACTGTCCCAGTGGAACTGTGGAGGAGGCTGAGCACTCCCAGCGTCAGGATTTGGGGCATTTCCCCACCCAAACTGGCCTGGCTGGTGCTTTTGTGCCTTGAAAATGGGAATTTTCAAGACCCAGGGTGGGTTTCTCACCAAGAACTAAAAGTTTTGCCTTGCTTGCCCTGATGTCTGCAGGGTCAGGTGATAAAAACTCAGGTGTTCTGGGGGCAAGGGATGGTGTCACAGGCTTTTAACTGAGAGAGCTAAAACTCCCTCAGGATCTGCACTGTAGGGGAGGGCCTTTATTAAGGGAGATCCATATAAAATCCAGTGTGTTGCCCAAAGCTAAGAAATCGTGGCAGATTTTTTTTTAAGCTGTTAAACTCTGCCCCGCTTCAGTTCATCAACCAAAGCGTGAACCAAAGAGAGGAGGCACTTCAGGTCCTGGTCTGACCTCTGTGCCTGGCTGTTAACTCCTGCTGGCCCATCCTAATCTCCATCTGGAGATAAGATTAGCCCCAGAGCTCATTTCCTTCCCTTGGGACAGCATCCTCCCAACCCCAGGGTTCCCAGCCCCACCATCTGCAGCCTCCCCCTGCCACAGTTTGTGCTCCCCATGCCTCATAAACAAAAATGACGAAAAAGAAAAACCAAAAAACCCACAGAAAACAGTTTTTACAGCAGGGAGAGTTTTTCCACTCCACAAAAGCAGTTGTTTAGATTTTTATTGCCGGATGAAGAAGGACGGAGATAAAAAACAACCCTAAAAGCTGTTGGGAAGATGATGCGAGGCAGAGCAGCATGGAAAGCCTTGTCTCTGAAGGCTTTAATGTTTCCTCTGCTTCCGAATCAGGAATCAGCTATTGCTAAATGCCCAGCATTGCCGGGTGATTCCAGCCCCTGGCCACGTGCCGACACTTTCTGCAGCAGGTAACTCCTGCTTTATCACCCGACTGCACCGGGGCAAAGCTTCCCCTGAGTGCTGGAGTTCGGGAAGACGATGAAGAACCAAGCGAGCAGGATGTGGCGGGGCTGGTGGGGAAGCAGCAGGTTGCTGGCCCTGTTCCCCATTAGTCAGGGTGACGAGTCGATCTCCTTTCCCATTTTCTTATGAATGAATCAGTTTTGGCTCGGCCCGATGGTCAGACTGGTTCAACGAGAAGCAGCTGGTATCAGTCTCATTAGCAGAGGAGACAAAACCCAGCCTCTCCCAGGCTCTGCAAACTCCGTGTGATCCCGACAGGCCCGCGGCTGCCAGCACTGACAGCGGCACTGCCGGGGGTTCGGCTCCTCCATCTCCCCATTCCCTCCCAGCTCCTGGGCACACTGAAGCTTCGTGGACACTTCAGAACAAGTGTGGATGCACACGGGGTCCTGCATCCCGAGCCTTCTGCTCTCCAAGTGCATCAGCGCTGCAGCAGGGATGTTTTTAGGGGACGGTTTCAGCTCCGGGGTGCCTGTGGTTGATGTGGGGAGCACGATTTGGCTGTGTTTGCTGTTCCGCTCAGAGTCAGTCCTTGGCCAGTGGAAAATGTCTGACATTTTGTCACAACTTCAGCTGGAGGAGTTGGGATTTGGGAACCCTCCCTGCCAGGACACAGGGGCACTGGTGATGTGTGGCTGCCTCTGCTCAGCCCCGTCGTGAGGATTTGCCGTGGTGTCACTGCTCTTCTCTTCACTGCTGGCACCCAGCACCCCTGTCCTGCTCTGCCTGTCCCTGATGCCACCCCACGAGCTGTGCCAGCTCCCTTGGGAAGGGGCTGCCCCGTGCCAGGATCACTGCAGAGGCTGAGGAATCTGCCGAGGCCTTGGGAGCAGCATCCCCGGGGCTGTCACAGAGCACGGGCAGGCTGGTGTCCTCCAGCACATCCCCGTGGAGCGGGCCGGGGGAGAGCAGAGGGGTTAGACCCACCCCCCTCCTGGGGCTTTGCATTCCAGGGCTGCCCCTGGCTCCTCACATCCCTCCACACCCCAAAGTCCTGGCAGGCTTCAGCTCCACGCTGCTGAATCCTCTCAGCACCGGCTTTTCCCTTTGCCCCTGAGCATGGATGGCTGAAGTTGGTGCTCAGGCAGCTGAAAACAAGCCTGGGGGCCGTGGGGTGTGTTCCCTACAGCAATCCCACCCTTGGCACATGTAGGACAGGGTGAGTTTTGTAGGGACAGGGGTAGTTTTGATTCCCAGCCCCACCCCAAAAAGCCGTATTTCCATGGGGAGGAAGAGGATGCTCCCTGGCCACAGAGATGGGGTGCGGGGCTTTTAACCCTGACTCGCAGCACCAGACCTCACCCAGTAACTGACAGAAGCCTTCATTAACCTGCCCTGTTGTTTATTCCCATTTCAAAGCCCTTGATGCAGCAAAAAGCGAAGGCATTTCCTCGGGAAAGCACATTAATATTTCACCTGCCTTCGGAGCCCTTTGCTACCGGGGCACTTGGAGTGGTCCGGGCTGTCCCCAGTTCCCCTCGGTCTCGTTAAACATTGTGTGGCTCCCAGAGAGCTCTGCCTGTGGCTGTCGTGTGGGCTAAAGCCCTCGGGGGCTCGCTGTTTAATTTATGTGGATATGTGAGCGTGAGCACAGACCCACACACGGCTATTGTGGGTTCATGGATCGCGGATCCCCGTCCGAGGGGCAGCAGGAGCTGCGGGGCTCGGGGCTGGGTTCCTGGGATGCGGATGGGAAGCAGGGGGCTCATCCCGCAGGGAACCCCGGCACCTCGGCCGCGGCTCTTCCCCGCCTGCCCCGAGCACCCAAGGGTAGGGCTGGCCCTTCCCCGAAGCCAGCCGGCGTCTGAAAAACTTTCAAATGAGCGCAGGTCAGCCAAAAGTGACAGCCCGTTGGCAAAGGGGTGTAACCTGCTTCTTGCTGGGCTAAAAAAAAAAAAAAAAAAAAAAAAAAAAAAAAAAAAATAGTGCTTGTTTTCACTTTCCTTTAGCGATCGGATTTGCCTAATGACAGCCTGGTCTATTTTTCTGAGCTATCCAGTTGTTTTCAAATGTGATCTTTAAGGTAAGGAAGCTCCAAGAGATTAAAATCACATGGATATTTTACTCTTCTTTTGCCCTCTGGGTGTCTGGTTTAATGAAGATACTCAAGTGTTGTGTCATCTGGGGATCTTTTTCCTGGTCCGTAGGCTCCAGGAGCACTATCCAAAGGCACTGGTGTCTGTGCTACACACCCGGGGGAAACTCTCCAGCACTGGAGCAAGAAATAATCTCCCGATGGCCACCAGGAGAAGAGCCCAGATGTTCCACCACTGAGCTGCTTTGTTCCACAGACACTGTGTCAGCCCAGGGTGCTGCTCTGGCTCTGTGCCTGTCCCAGGGCTCTGCTCAGCATGCTTGAAAGTGGCTTTCCTTCATTTATTTTGATTTTTTTAAGAGATTCTCTCTGTTGAGGAGGGTCCTCAGTGTGGTCAGCCATCACCTCGTGTCCCTCATGCCACGGGAGGGCTGGGGCTGGGGCTGAGCCCAGGGACAGTCTGGGGGAGCCACCAGTGTGGTGGGAGAGCTGAGGTGGGAAAGGCCGTGGAGGGAGGTGTCACCTCCTTTGGGAGGGAACCTTGGGGGCAAAACAACTTAAAAACCACCTGGCACAGCCTGGGGAGGGGCCTCCCCTCGGAAAGCACCCGGAGCAGCCACCACGATTTTCCCTTTCGTATTTCCAGCCCCGTGCATCGTCAGGTATTGGGCAGACTTTGTCTTCGGGGCAATTTGGGCTGTGTTGGGTGGAAGCAAATAAGTAACATAACTGAAATATTTTGGTAATGTTGGGGTGGGCGGCTCTGCCCGGGTGCCACAGGGAAGGAATCCCAGCCCTCTCCATTTCGGGATGTTCGCTCCAGTGGGGCTGAGGCTGAGGTTACCACAGCATTTTTCCCCTCTGGAGCTTGGAGGGCTGTGGGGGGTGGCTCTGGAGATGATGCTGCAGGGCAGAGCTGGCAGTGCCAGTGGAGCGTGTGGTTGGCACTGGGAAAAGCACAGGGATGTTTTCTTCCCATCTCATTCATCCTGGGGGTGCTCCAGCCTTGGCTGATGGGTGTTTGGGATGTTTGGCTCTTCCCACACCATTCCCATCCTCATGGCCATCTCACAGAATAATAGAATCACAGAATGTCCCAAGTTGGAAGGGACTCTCAAAGATCATCCAATCCAACTCCTAGACCTGCAAGGACACCCCAGCAATCCCATCCTGTCCCTGAGAGCGGTGCCCAAACGCTCCTGGAGCTCCGGCAGCCTCGGGGCCGTGCCCATTCCCTGGGGAGCCTGTCCAGTGCCCACCACCCTCTGGGGGAAGAGGCTTTCCCTGATGTCCAACCTAACCCTCCCCTGACACAATTTCATGCCATCTCCATCCCCATCCCCGTTTCCATCCCCATCCCCGTCCACCACACAATGGGAAAGGATTGAGCTTGACTGGGAGATGTGGAAGAGAGGAGGGAGAATGTGCAGTGCTGAAACCTGCGCTGGGGTTGTTCCTGAGAGAGGACAGAAGGTGCATCACTGCCTTCAGCTCCCCAAAAAGTTGCAAAAACCGAGGTAATTGTGTTCTCTGTCCAGTGAGGGACGGGTTGCAAAGCTTTGCAGCAGGGAAGGTGTTGGTTGGGAGAAATACTTGAAGACTAGCCCTTGTCTAGGGGAAGGTGTAGATATATATTAAACACCCTGGAGGCATTGAAAAGAAGTGCTGATGAGGCACTAGGGGACATGATTTGGCGATGGGCTTGGCAGTGCTGGGTTAACTGGGTTAACACTGGTAGGACTCAGTGGCCTCAGAGAGCTTTTCCAACCTAAACGACCCCATAATTCTATGATTCCAAGACTGGAGATGCCCACCACCAGAGGGTTTGGGGAAAAGGCTGGTGCAGAAATCTGCCAGGACTGGGAGAAGGCCGCAGATGTCCTGCAGTGGCAATTATTTGTCTAAAAAACCAGTGCCTGGGCGGGTGAGGAGCTGTGGCCAGGGCTCCTGGGGTTGGTGTCCAGCCTGCTGGGACTCTCCCCTTAATGCTCAGGGCTGGCAAAGGGCTGGAAGTGTTTTTCTTTCTGAGTATCCCTTAATTAGCTGAAAGGGAAGGCTGACAAGGACCCAACTGGGAAGGAAAAAGATCTCTGTGAGCCTGTGACCAGCCCAACATTTCGCCTCCATTTATTTTCCCTGACTTCTTTGTTTTCCCCTTTGAAAAAACGGTGTTTTTCTCTTTCATTTAACTGCTATTTATTTGCTGGTAAGTGGAAGGAATTCAGCTGGGATCAGCCTGGCTCCTGCCAGCGACTGGAGTTGGAAAGTTTCCGTGGGGGAGATGTAAGAGCAGAGCAGGGGGGTTGTTTTCCACCCGCCGCCGGTCCTCGCTCTGCGGGTCCCTGGGTCACAGCCAGCCAGGTTGCGTGGGTTCAAGTCTCCTTTTTTTGCTGGGATGTGGACAAGTGCCCATGGGAGCTGCGGTGGGAGGAGCGTGGAGCTGGGCCGCGGGGTTCCTTCTTCTCCTCGCTGTTAATGGGAAACAGAAGATGGCTCGGGAGAAATTTGGCAAAGAGGGAAACTTTTCTGTCTCTTCCAGCTTGGAAAAAAGCATCCTTTCTCACCCCCGTCTCACCGCAGAGGGAGGAGGGCTCCCAAACACAGCCTGGGAGGGGTTGGTGGGAGGGGGCAGAGGAGACAGAGAGTGCCCAGTGATTTCACTAGGATGGAGCAGCCTTGGACCACCAGCTCTGTTGTGGGAGGGGAGCCCAACCTGCCTCCCACTGGTGGCCAGGATCCATCCCATCTTCTCCCCGAGGCATCAAGGGTTTGGGATGCCCCAGGTGCTGGGGGTTTTTGGGATCCTGTGTGTCAGGTATGATGCCACCATGTAGATGGAGATGCAGTGGTGGACCAGTGCCAGGCACTGGCTCCTGTAGGGATGCACGTGGAGCCTGTGCCTGGCTGGGAGATGAACCCCTGACCTTGGCGTGAGGAGCTCTGTTGGCTTTGCCCCTCATCCTGGCCCATGAGCCAGCTCTGCTTCGCCATCTGCTCCGAGGCATGTTGGCCGGCAGCCACAGTTCCGTGTCCTGGTGGATCACAGGGCAGGCCAGGCTGCTCTGGCCAGGAGCCACGGCTCCGTGTCCTGGTGGATCACAGGGCTGGCTGAGCTGCTCCAGCCAGGAAAAGCCACAGCAGCCACTCACATGGGGCAGCTGACAGGGCAGGGATCGAGGTGCTCCCAGAGTCATGCTCCAACCCTTCAGGACTTTCAGGTGTGCCCCCAAAAGTGGCAGCGCTCACCTGGATCACAGCCTGGGAAATGGTGGCTCGCTCTGGCTGATCACGTATCCCAGCACTGCTGGCCCAGTCCTGGTGCTGCTTCTCGTGTCCTGGCAGGTGCCTTCCCCCTTCCATCCCTCCCTTCCCCCTTCCATCTCTCCTGCCCTTTTAGTGAGCAGGAGATGAAGCTTCAGGGCAAATTCCTGAGGCTCCACCAGCCCGGTCCCTCAGCTGCACTGTGTTCTCAGTTGTCTGTGGCTGCAGGAACTGGTTACCAGTTCTGCCAGTTACATAAGGTGGCCATGGTGGGGTTCAGAGGAGATGACACATTTTGGGGCTGGAGAAGCAGAAGGGGGTCTCACCTCACTGTTGGGGACGGGGGATGGCCGTGGCGGGGTGTGAGCGCTGCGCTGTTCCCAGGCTTTGTGACCTTGTACCAGTGACTGGGGGAGGTTAATCATAGTCAAAGCCCAGTGAAGTTTGGCCAGGTCATGGCTTTTCCAAAGGACGTGCAGCAGTCAGTGGCTGGGGCCACAGCTGACCCACAGTGTCCCACCAGAGTTAATCATTGCCATCAGCTTTGGGACCTGCCTGGCTTCAGCAGTGGGAACTGTTTCCCCAAAAACACAGGGTGAGGGGCTTGGAGGAAACCCCAATCCACCAGGATGTGTTGGACTGGGAGAGCGATGTCCCTTGACCTTGACCCTAAACCAAACTCTAACCCTGATCCAGACCCTAACCCAAACCCTAATCCCAACCCTGATATTGCCCCTGTCCCTGATCCCAAACCTTTGCTGTCCCTTCCATTTTATGAGGTGGATATTGTGTTTATTGCCCTGTTGGAAATGGGATGACCTGGAGCAGCCACTGGCAGCCACTCAGGACCGCCCCTCTCTCGCTGTCATCTGCACCTGGAGCTGGACAGAGGGGAAGGATCTGATCTGCTTTGGTCCCCCAGATCCTGGGGGCTGCTGGTCCAGCCTCGAGCTGCTGTGTTAGGAGATGTGGCTGCTACTTCTGGGAGAGTGTAAATCCCAAATCACTCCACGTTAAGCCCAGGAATCATGAAATTTGGATTCTGCCACTGTTGAGGGCAGGTTCTTCAAAGTGGAGCTGGGGGCTCTTGGTGGGTTCCCTACGGTGCTTTTCCCATCTTTCTACTTCAGGACTCCCATCCTTCAGTTGTATTTCAGGGGGACATGGAGGAGCATCGCAGCTGGGGAGAAAAATGTGTATTAAAGAAAGGGAAAGATGGACAAAATCAGGAGGTCTTGGCACTGTGTGTTTGGGAGAGCACCAGGATCCGGGGGGCAGCCGGACCCTGGGCTGATGCTGCACTCGCTGCTGGTGTCCTGATGCTGGAAGGAGGTTTTTATATATATATATATATATATATATATATACACATATATATATATAAATATATATATAAATACTTTCTTCTCCCTGTGGGTGTGTTTTGAAAAGGGGCTTGGGAACAATGAGGATTAACAAGCAGATAGAGAATTAAATGCAGGGTTTGAGTCTTCAAATGTGTGCACATTTCAGAGCGCGTGTTTGTGCCAAGATAAACTCCGTCAGGAATAAACATCGTTTTACATGAAAGGCTAATTACAGATTGGTGCTCCACGGGTGGGAGGAGGGAATTTTCACCAATTAAAATGGAACTTTTCTGTTTTTCCTAAAATTGCTGGAGGAAAACGCAGCCAGGGGCTGGCGAGGAGTTTGACAGCGCAGTCGAGGGGGGAGATGCTCGTCCCCAGGATTTGTTCCCCGCCCTCCCCCCAGTGCTAAAGAGTCTTTGCCAGTTCATTTGGGCAGGAGCTGCAGGAGGGCACTGGTTTTGCCCAGCGGCAGCTGAACGCCAAGACAGCCCTGGGCTCTCACCCAGGGAGATGGAACATGGGGGAACATGGACCTACCCAACATCCCTTGGACTCACACAGCACCGGGAGAGCTTGGAGTAGCAAGATCCTCGGCCTCCTTGGGCATGTGGGTCATGGAAAACCGTCTGGATGGGACACAGCCCGTGTTGAGGAGCTGTTGTAGCTGCAGCTCCTGTTTGTTGGGTAACTTTAGTGTGTGGTAGGTGAATCATCCCTCAAAAATTGCAACCCAGAGGCGTCGCAGAGAAGAAAAACCTTCCTGGCCTGTGGAGTGGAGTGCTGGGAAGAAAACTCCCGCCTGGGCACATGGTGGGTTTCAGCTGCAGAGCACATGCTGCCTTGTTGCTTTTGGATGGATTTCACAAGAATTTGCATTTCTGGATCAGTTCTGGAGCCTCCGAGGCTGAGGCTGTGGATGGGGAGGATGTGATACAGCCCAGAAACCAGCTCTAATGCCATTTTGCTCTAGCCAGGGTCGAGTTTTATGGGTTTGGAATGAAATGGATGCAAAATGTGGCTGGGACTGAGTTTCTCCGGGATGTTGAGCGCAGGAACCCCAAGCAAACACTCTGTGCCTGCTGCTTGCCAAGCAAAACCACAGATTTGTCTCCATCTCTACTTAGTGTGGCCACAGGGCAGCTCATTTCGGGACTTTTCTCTCACATAAGCTGGGATCTGTCACTTAGTGGTTACAGGAGGTGGCCTGGGCATCGGCTCTTAAAAGTCCCCTGCATCCTTGGGAGTGAGGGGAGGCAGAGACACACGATCAGGAGAGGTGTGGTGGGGTTTTTAAAGCCAAGTGCATTCCCCACCTGCTCTGCTCCAGTGCTCTGTGCTCCTGAACCAGTTTAAATCAGTGGTTTAAAGCTCCCCTAGGGCAAAGACTGGATTGACACTTGCTGGGTCTGATCACTGGGAAGCTGTTGCCTTATCCATGGCCATGGGATCATGGCACAATGACAGGAGTGTCCACTTCTACAACATTCACATATTTCCTTGCCCTATGTCCTAATACCACCGTGAACAGGGTACTGAAAGGGTCTTTAGCCAGACCTGGCCTTGAATAATTCCCCTGAATAATTCTATTTATTTCAATTTTCAGGCTGTTGTGGAATTGTTTTCAAAAGAGGGGGGGGGTTTTGGGGGGGAGAAGTCAGCCAAACCTGATAAAGGAGGACTTTGTTCTGAAGCTTTAGGGTATGGTACCAAGCAGGGCTTGCTATACAATTAATGAGTTTAGCTGGCTTTGAGCTGCACATGATGCACAGTGGCTGCCACCACAGTGCCCCACCACCACCAGCTCCCATCCAGAGAAGCCTGGCTGCTTCAGTTTGGTGCTCCCCTGCCTTGGTTTGGGGTTCCTCAGTATCAGTTTAGAGCTCCCCAGCCTTGGTTTGGGGTTCCTCAGCATCAGTTTGGGGCTCCTCAGTTTGGGGCTCCACAGCTTTAGTTTGGTTCTTCCCAGACTTGGTTTGGGGCTCCTCAGAACCAGTTTGGTGTTCCCCAGCTTCAGTTTGGTGCCCCACAGCTTTGGTTTGGGGCTCCTCAGCTTCAATTTGCAGCTCCTCAACCTCAGTTTGGTGCTCCCCAAGTTCAGTTTGGGGCTGCACAACTTTGGTTTGGGGCTCCTCATCTTCTGTTCGGTGCTCCCCATCTTTGGTTTCTGGCTCTCAATTTGGTGGTGTCCAGGTTCAGTTTGGTATTCCTCAGATTTTGTTTGGGGCTCCTCATCTTCAGTTTGGGGCTCCACAGCTTTGGGTCTGGGGCTTCTCAGCATCAGTTTGGGGCTCCACACCTTCATTTTGGGCCATTCTGATTCTCCTCAGCCTCAGTTTGATGCTTGCCAGATTCAGTTTGTGCTCTCCACCTTCAACTTCGTGCTCCCCAGGTTCGATTTGGGGTTCCCCAGCTTCAGTTTCAAACTCCTCAGCTCTGTTTTGCTGCTCTCCAGCTCAGTTTCCCATCCCGCCGTGCATCGTGGTGTCCTCCTCAGCTCTGGCTTTTGCATCTGCCTTTATTTAAGCCGTGACCGTCCGTCCCTGGGACTGGCTCGGCCTGCGGGGGGTGTTGAGCACATGGGGCTGAGCCGCTGGGAGCGGTTCAGGCTTCGCTTTGAGAGCCCAGGGGGATGACGCAAATGGCTCTTCAAGGGCACGAGATGAAACAGCTGCTTGGTTTTCACTCCAGATGTGCTGTGGGAGCCCCGCCGAGGGGGGCACAGCCGCCTGCTCCCCCACAGCCTCTGCCTGGGAAGGGCCACGAGGTTGCCTGGCCTCCCAAAACTGCAGCCAGGTAGGGCTGGGGAGGGCTGTGAAGGTGCTTGATGAGGTTTGTCACAGCAGCAGAGCTTCCTTGTGCCTGGGATGAGTTAAAAAGTGATTTATCTCTTGTAGGAGAGGTGCAGAAGGCGAATTGCCTTTGGCTGCCTCATCTCTCCTCTGAGATATGCCAGGTGCCTGGGGAAGGTGACCCTGTGCATCTTGTCCCCGTCCCCTCCAGAGGCCACCCTGTCCCAGCTGCGCGGCGCGAGCGGGAGAAGCCGCGGGAAGCGAGGGAAGACACTTCCTCGAGCGGCGGATCTGAGGTCACCTCCTGGCCCTTGATCCCTCCAGCCCGGGGTATTTGGGTCAGCGGGGAAGCACAGCTGAGAGCGACGTCCCTTCCTCCTCTCTCCCTGGAGATTCGGTGTTAAAGGAACAAATAGGTTTGGCTTCAAGTGCCGCAGTCGGATTTTTTTAATGATGTTTTTTGCAACAATGAGCTAAATACCGGCGGGGTTTGGATCTGCGTCTCAGGAGTGGTGAGATTTTCTTCCTTTCTCACCTTCCTGCTCCCACCTTGCTCTGCTCTCAGAAACCTTTTTCTGCTTAGGACGATGCCAGCAACGGGGGAGTTTTTCATCCTGTTGGATGGTCTGGCTGAAAAGCAAGCTGATCTGGTGTCCAGGTGGGACCACCTGGACTGACCCTGGGAGCCCTGCCCACACACAGATATGGTGCTCACAGCCCTCAGGGACCCCTCAGCATCACCAGCCTCCCTGCAGGGCAGCTGAGCCCCCCAACACCCATGGGCCTGTCCTCCTCTGCCACAGGAGCTTTGTCACCCACTGGCAGGAGGAAAAGAAGGTGAACAAAGCACTCCTGGTCCCTCCTCCGCTGTGGGCACAGCTTGGTGCTGTTGGGCTGGTGGGCAAATGGGTCACCTTGGCAGTTTTCACTCTGTCCAGAACCCAGGGTGCCAGGAAGGATGGATCATCCTGGCCGTGCTATTCCAACACCTTGAAGTGTCCAAGGCCAGGTTGGATGGGGCTTGGAGCAACCTGGGACAGTGGAAGTTGTCCCTACCCATGGCAGGGGGTAGAACTGGGTGGTCTTTAGGGTCCCTTCCGACCCAAACCCTTCTGATTCTCTGATTCTGTGATCTCCTACACCACTGAATCACTGCTCCCCTTGGAGACCTTCAGCCTCTGTATTCCCTGTCCGTGTTGAAGGCCACATTGCTTTGGATCAGCCACGGGCCACCAGCTTGGCTGCCTTTGTTAGGTCAAGGTGGGAAGGAGCAATTTGTGGAGCTTTAGCTGGAGCTTTCCTCTTGGTGTGAGAGCTGCCAGTGGAATGTTCTCCTTGGTCAACAACTCTGCTCCAGCAAAGCAGCACCAGCCCCATGCTGGGCTCTTCCCCTATCCAGAACATCCCTGGGACCACCAGGAAGGTTCCATCAGCTCTGTAGGTGGCTTGGGCTGGGGTGGCAGCTGGGGCTGGTGCTGTCCCCCAGCCCCTTGGAGCAGGGCGTGTGCCCTGGAGGGTCCCAGCTCTCCAGATGCTGCTTCAATCCCTTCAGGAGGGGCTGTGGTGGGAGCAGGGTGGGATGGACAGGTCTGGGCTTGAGGTAACTCTCAGTGCCAAGCAGGGCCAGCAGAGAGGTGGTCATCAGGGAGGGACAACACACCTTGAGTCACCTCTAGTATCAGCAACCCCCAAATCAGAAGTCATTTGCATTTCACCTCACCAAAAGCAGAGTGCTTTCATGCCTACTATTATTATTATTATTACTATTATTATTATTAAAATAAAAATTATTATATATTATTACTAAAAATGTGGTTTCTGAAGCAATTTGTGTTTCTGTCAAGGCATCCCTTGGAGAAAGGGTCACCTGGCTGTCACCAGCCAGGCCGCCCCATGGCACCCCACCTCCAAACCCAGCTCCTTCAGCTGGTGCTCCCAGGAGCTGGTTGGACTCACAGCACCCTAAAACACAATCAAGTCTTAACCTGATCCCTGTCGAAATTCTGGCAGCTTTTGAGCTTCTTCCATCCCCATCCTCAGCTGGATTCGCTCCATTGCTTCTTTTAGGACCTGCTTGATAAGACTCCGTGCTTCCTGTGTGGGCTTGTCTGTGTGTTTCCATATCTCGCCCAGCTTATCAGCCACAGAGGGTAGGAGGTGTGGCCAGGCTCATCCAAACCTGGTATAAATCAGAAGTAAAAATTCCCCCTTTTTTCTCCCATGGGCTTTAAATCAAGAGGTAACTTCTCCAGCGCTGAAGAAGCTGTAAGAGGGAAGGTGCTGAGCCCTGTCTGGTTCCCGCTGGAGGAATGGCTGCCTCTGCCTTTCACATCCAGCAAAGTCCAGGAGAAACTTCAATACCGCAGATTGCCCAAAATAAACCCTTCTTTCCCTGGAGTGGATCCAAGGACTATGCCCAAAAGGGGGGGTTTGGATTCAGGCTTCACCTGAACTCCATTTCTTTCCCAAATTGGGCTTTTCTGCCACGACTTCCCTCCATCCTTGCCTCAACCCAGGTGAACGGAGATCACAGGGGATGAAACAGGGGGGGAAGTTGTGCACCCCACTCCCTGGGGCTGTGCTGATGTGAATCACACTGGGATTGGAGGCAGCACTGAGGCGGTTTTCTCCTGCCCCCAGATTTTGCCGAGGTTTCCTTCCAGCGCTGGAGCTCGCCCAGCCCTCCCGGCTTCCCGGGGCTTCGCTGGGAAGCGCTGGGAAGACAAAACCCCGCTCTGGAAGTGAGGCTATTGTTCTTACTAATTTTAACTGGATGTTCTTCCCCAAGCCTATTTTTATTCATTGCTTGTGGTAAGCCCTTTCTCTAAGGTAGAGCAATTTGCCACAGGACTCATTTTTTTTTTGGTGTGTTTACCAATTTTAATTGAGCCATATCTCCTTTTTGCAAACCCAGAGCTGGAGGAGCTTTTAAGCGCCCGTTGCTGAGCCTCCTGCCCTGGGTTTGCTTTGATCTCTGCAGGTGAGTGTGCATTTCTGGGGCCAGAGATTGATCCTGCCTATTTGCATGCAAATCCCCGGGTTATTAAGATCCGAATCTGGCCCTTTAAATTTAATACTTCGCTTTATGCTTTTATTTCCGCGTTTCTTAAAGTAATTTCCAAAAATAACAAACTTCAAACATGACGGGGCCATCTAACGTTTTACTGCCTTGGCTGGAGTAGAAGGAACATTTCTGGAAGTATATTATCCAATTTAACGAGCCTTTCCCATCTTGGCGTGCCTCCCACCCCTCACCCCCTCTCAGAGTTGTTTTGGACGGCTCTTTGGATCCGTGCCACCTAATCCTATTAGAGGGACTTTCGTTACACTGTGCCTTGTGTTTATAACCAAGAAAATCAGCTGGAGAGGGGGGTCCTCTCCCTCTCCCTTCCCCTCTCTCGTATTTTTGCCTGGAGTTGAGACGAGAGCCCAGCCAGTCCCACGAGGTTCCCGCGCAGCCCTTGCTTTTCATTTTATTGCCCCACTCTGCATTTATTAAGGAAGATTTTGAAGTAAATTGGGTCCTTGTGAACTTATAATTAATTTGGAAGGGTCAGCTCTTCCCAGCCTCGGGAGAGCTTCTTTGTGTGGTCCTTTTGTGAAAGGCAGAGGTTGGAAAGGCTGTTCTATAGCTGGGATTTGCTTTTAATAGGGACCTGGCTATTTTTTGAAGATCTCACGGCTCTGGAAGGACCATGAGGGTGTTTTTGTGCAGGGCTGTGCTGAAAAGGTTTGCAGAGCCCTTGGCTTGGGTGCAAAAAAACCCCAACCCTGAAAGATGTAAGAAAAGTTAAAAGGACCACATGTCCCGGGGCTGTGCTCAGCAGCCCAGAGCCAGCAGCTGGAGCTTGGAGATGCTCCAGAAGGTCCCCCCACTTTGGTGCCCCTTGTCCCTCTGTCCATCTTGCTCTGCCCCACACACCACCTAGGGGACCTCTTGCTTCTCCTCAGAGCTGCTAGAATTGAAATTCTTTTCCTTACCACATTGCTTTTCTTGAAATCCTGCCTTTCCTCCCCAAAATAGTCGCATAAACAATTAAAAGGAGAAGGTGGAGGGCAGGGAGGAAAAGATGGTGGACAAGAGGAAATGGCCTCAAGTTGTGCCACGAGAGGTTTAGGTTGGATATTAGGAAAAATTTCTTCTCTGAAAGGGTGTTCAAGCACTGGCACAGGCTGCTCAGGGCAGTGATGGAATCATTGTCGCTGGAGGGAATGAAAAGCAGTGTGGATGTGGCACTTGGGAACGTGGGTTGGTGCTGGGCTTGGCAGTGCTGGGGCAATGGTTGGACTTGAGGATCTTAAAAGGCTTTTCTAACCTTAACGATTCTATGATGGGCTGAAAAAAATCTGTGAACAATTAAAGTTTCTGGAAAGGAAGTCAGACAGACAGACAGTGGTTTTCTCCAGAGTGGGCTGCAAAGGAGACAGGGCATGATGGTGCCACTTGGGCTTTGCCTGGCAGGGCCAGGGGTGGAATTTAACCTGGGATAAACGTGTTTCCATCAGCTCAGCTGCAACCAGGAATCCTCACTGAACGTGGGGAGAGGGGAAGGTGAGGAGTGCTGCCTGTGGGGAGCGAGGGAGGGGTTGGGTGAGTGTGGGAATGCAGGGCTGTAACGCAGGATAGGAAACTCTTCCTAGCCAAAGCTGGGGAGCAAAGGGCTTGGAGGAGCTCAGGGGGCTTTTAGCTGGGGGGATTCCTGGTGGAAGTGGCATCAGTGGGGCATCTTCCCGTGTGCAGCAAAGGTTGTTTGGAAAAAGCATTGAAACTCGGTGCCTTCCCTGGGACACACAAACCCAGCAGAGAGGAAGACAAGGAAAACCTGTCCATGCTCCCTCACTGTGCCCCGTCTGTGGTGCCACCGGGCAGCACAAGTGGGCTCTGTGTCATTTGTGAGCGGTGCTGTTAATTAACAGCACTTAACACTGTTAATTAACGGTGTGATGGGGCTGCCTCTCTGCCAAGGCACCTTCAAAACTGCACTTGGTCCCTGGCTGACTCCCCACTGCCCCTGTGTGATGTCCCACCCTGACCATCACCTTTTTCCTCTCTCTCCCCAGCATGGGTCGGCTCCCTGGCCATGGGAATGATTTTTTTCTGCTCTCCCATCGTCAGCATCTTCACCGACCGGATTGGCTGCAGGACCACAGCGGCCACGGGAGCTGCCATCGCCTTCATCGGGCTTCTCTCCAGCTCCTTCACCAAGTAAGGCTGTGGAGCAGCTCCTTGGAGAGCTCCTCTTCCTCCCTGTTCCCTGCCAACACATTGCTGCTGCCTTTGGGGCCAAAGCAGGTGGTTCCCATCCACGTGAGAGGTGTCCTGGCATCCCTACAGCCCACGTGTGCTCAGCCTGTTCCCCTCCAAACTGAACCTTGTGTCCTTAGATTAAAGGAGAGCAGGTTTTCCCCAAGCAAGGGACTGTATTTTCTGGGATTTCAGCACTTAGGTCCCTCATTTGATCTGTAAAACAGCAGGAGAGGTTGGTTTGCCTCTCACAGGCAGCTCCAGAGAGGCACTCACAGAGAAAAATGTTCTCCTTTGCAACCGTTTTCACATTTGGTGCTGAAAGTAAATTAATGCTTAAAATAATATTTGGTAGAGTACGCCTAAGAGGGAGTTTCTGTGCAGGGCAGACAGGGAGGGGAAGGCAGACAGGGTTTGGAGCAGTTTGTGGTGTTCCTGCCCTGGCTCGTGTGTTTGCGGCAGCACAGGGCCACTGCTGCTCCTTGTTTTCCATGCCTGACCCCATGCCATGAATTTCTGCTGGCAGGCGCTGGCCAATGTGCATTTGGATGGCAGGTGTACCTTGTGTGTCTTTCCAGCCCAGAAATCGGGGTTGGCATCTTTGAGGGAGCAAAAAGAGGTCACGTCTGGGGTAATTTATGTGACGCTTATTAAACACAGTCTCAGAGGCTCTACGGAGACACCTCCAAAGCAGCATTTGCCCCACTTTTTCTGAATAAAAACATTGCTTTGGGTTGGATTTCAGTTAAAATCAATATTGTTTTAATTAAAATGCTTCAAGGAGTGGGTTTCTAAAGCAAATACACACCAGTTTTCCAGAGGGCGACTTGCTTGCGCTCCTCCTGGTCAGTGAGACCCTTGTGCTCATCCCAGCCCTTTTTCCCTGGATGCCCAAGCCCTCCTCTGTGGGATCCCCCCCATTATGCTGGGAGTGGGGATCAGTTCTGCTCCTCAGGCAAAGCCTCCAGGACTGTGGCCAATTGCAGATGGGATTTTTGGGATGCTAAAACCATCTTGGGCTGTGGCATGGAAGGAACTACTGCCTGCAACTTCCTCCTCAGGTGCCACCCTTTGTGTTTCCAAAGGTAACAATAAGAGGTGCAGTGGGTCCTGAGGGAAGCTGTGGCCTGGTATGCAGATCACAGGAGCTTCCCATGGAATCCTGCTTTCCTTCTAATCAACAGAGCTTGGACTTTTTCCCCCTGCTCTGTTGTAAAATATTTGTGCAAAAAAAAAAGGGCTCGTGGGACTACACCGCTGCCAGGGGCTTGTTGTGTTGGGCTTCAAAAAAAAAGTCAAACAGTACAGGCAGAGAGAAATACCATTTCCAGGAGAGCTACAGAAATCCCCGTTTCCTGCCCCTCGCTCTTGGACCACATTCCTTTGGCTGCCTTTCAAGGGAGAAAGGAGCCCCTTTGCAGCTGGACCGCAGCGAGGGAAGCTGCGATGGCAGAGCCGAGCGGGGCCGGAGGAAGAGCAGGGAGGCTGTGGGATTTGGCAGCGCTCCATCCGGATGGTGAAGGCTGCTCCTGAAATTCGGGGCTTGTGGCTCCTGCTCTCCCAGAACAACAGAGAAGCTTTTTTTGGTCCCTCTCGCCAAGTCCCTCCGCCGCAGCTGGAGATCATCCCCCCGTGCTACAAGCACGGGTGCAAAGGGACACCAAAGCCTGGCTTTGGTGGGCCCAGGCAGAGGTGGATCATCATCCCCCCTCTGTCTCCTGGTTTCTCTGGAATGGGTTTGTTTTGTCCAAATGGAGGAGCAGCAGTTCCCAACACTGCACTGAGCTGCTCCAAAAACCCTCTGAGCCACCAAGACTGTGTGGCAAGACCCCTGCACCCAGCTCAGTGCCTCTTGTCTCAAAATATTGGGAATTTTCTATGAAAACCACTAAAGAAGCCAAATATGCTGAAAAGCGAAGCTCTGGGGAAGGCTGGATGGCGTCAAGGAGAGGCTTTTCCTCTCTACTGCCTTGCTCGGAGGTGTCTCCTGCACTTGTAACCAGCTCGAGCCACCAGAGACCTTGTGTGCTCACAAGAAAAGAGAAATCCCAGTTAAGGCTTCAGCTTCCCTCCAGTTTAAGGTGTTGGTGTAGTGTGAGGAATGGGAGATGATGGCCGGATCAGCAGGGCTGTCTTCATATGCCCCCAATGCCCTCCCAGCCCTCCTCCTCTGTTCTGTAGGGAGGGCTGGGTCCCTTTTCATGTGCTTCTCCTTCCCCTCCGTGATTTCTGCCCAGTTTCTCCTGCACAGAGGAATCCCCCAAACTTCTGCCAGCAAGGATGAACCAGGGCTGTTCCCATTGAGAGCTGGAAGCAAGAGGAAGCTGATGGAGGGAGACCTCCTTGTCCCAGGAGGCACAATTATCCATTGGCAACCTCCTAATCCGAGGAGACGGTGCCGCCCTTCCCACCGGAGAGCAGCTGGCTGATTCCCAGTAAGCAGGCTGGGAAATCCTGGCTAAGAAGCATGGCTGGAAGGAGCCCCTGCTCATGCAGGGGTGTCTGAGCATCACTGGGGAGCAGATGGGAACTGTGGCGTTTGTCTCCACTTACCCAACACGTCACCTTAGCTGCAGCACCAGGGCTGCTGTGACCAAGCCAGGGCTGGTGCGTGGGAGGTCGGACAGGGCCCACATGGCCCAGCTGCCTGCCGGGCT
This sequence comes from Corvus cornix cornix, assembly GCF_000738735.6. Taxonomy (NCBI): domain Eukaryota; kingdom Metazoa; phylum Chordata; class Aves; order Passeriformes; family Corvidae; genus Corvus; species Corvus cornix. The sequence continues at coordinate 18,532,283 of NC_047058.1, read as the reverse complement.
CCCACAGAGGGGGCTTCTGATGTGGTTTCGTTCCGGAGTGGATGGAAATTGCCTTTCATGACAGTCATTTGTCTCGGAGCCGCCGGGCACGGTGACCGTGTTCTGCTTTCTGTTTGGCAGGCTGGAGGGATGAGCGTGTAATGGAAGGAATGATGTGCTTGTAAAGGTTTTCCCAGCTTCCAGCTGCTCTGGTAGATGTGGGCTGCTGTCTCCTGACCAGCTTTGGGAGCAGCACTCAGCATTGCTCTGAGGGTGGGAGCGCACACCCTGAGCTGCCCAAAGGTTTCCCTCACGCTTCCCTCGCAGGCAGTATCCCATGGCAGACCGCTGCAGCTGCGTGTATGGCATGGGCATGAAGAAAAAATTCCTTCATCTGGGGAGAAACACAACAGGTTTTTTGTGCTGCCTAAATCCAGGCTCCTTTGACAGCTGCTTCTGTTGGGAAAATTGGGCTGGCCATTGGGAAGCAGCTCCTTCCAAGGGCTCTCAGGACTCTCCATCTGCTCTGTAGAGCAGCCACTTCACTCCCTCCTCAAGTGCAGCCACCAATGTTAAGGTACAAATGAGATCTATTAACTGTCTAATTTAAGCTCCTGGAGGAGCTTAAAGAAGAGGAACTTAATTAACCAGCCTGGAGCCTGGGCAGAAACACCACATTTCCTTCCTCCGTGCCTAATAACCAGCAGGGTTGGTGCCTTCTGCTTCCAAACGCTGGGTGCAGAATGTTTTCAATTAGTCCTTTCAGTGGAAAAATTAAAAGGATTTCTAGCTAAAAATATCCCACCATCCCTACCTTAGAAAATCTTGTTTGCTGTAATTTAAAAACCAGTGAAGTAATGTCAGCTTCCCAAGGAGGCCAGGTTGGCTGCTGCCTTCTCCTGGCTGCAGAAAGCACTTCCCAGCTACACTTCATTTTCCCAAAGATTTTACGTGCCAGCTGTAAAGTGAGGATTATCCTTGCTTTGGTGAGGCAATAAGCTCCTGGAGGTCAGACTGTCCGTGCAGCACCTGTGGTGTGTGAGACCCAGGCCTTTGCAGGACTGCGGGGGAGGAGGCTTCCTCACCTCTGCCTGACATCACCACTTCCATGTGTTTTGTTCCCACCAGGTCTCTGGAAGTCCGTTACTTCACATATGGGATCCTCTTTGGCTGTGGCAGCTCCTTCGCCTTCCAGCCCTCGCTGGTCATCCTCGGTCACTACTTCAAGCGCCGCCTGGGTCTGGCCAACGGCATCGTGGCCGGGGGCAGCTGCCTCATCTCTGTGCCACTCCCCTTCTTCCTGAAGATGGTTGGGGGTGCCATCGGGCTGGCACACACTTTCCAAGTACTCAGTGCCTTAATGCTCATCCAGATCTTCTTGTCCATGACCTACCGGCCCATCCTGCCACCTTCTTGTGACTCTCAGCACGACGGGCAGGACAAGCTGGGCAGCCGGAGCATGAGGCAGCAGTGCTGGGCCCAGACCCGCAAGTATTTCAACCTGAGGGTTTTCCGGAGAAAGACCTATCGGATTTGGGCCTTTGGGATCGCTACTGCTGTCCTGGGATACCTCGTACCTTACATGAACCTGGTAAGGGCCGTGGCTGGGACTGGAAGGGAAGAGAGATCCCTTTGCCGGGAGTGAGGAGGGAGGAGGAGGTGGGAAGGTGGGGATGGGCGGTAGGGACAGAGGCACCAAAAGCCTCAAAGCCAAGAAAGTGCTGCACATCCTGTAAATGGGAATAGTGGTGGATATGGTTTTGTGTGTCCTCTCTGTGCCAGGGTGGGCCAGGGTCACTTCCCAGCACTCCTAAGGACCAGCACTGGTAGCAGGAGAGGAAGGGCCTGTTGGGTTTGGGGTAGGTGGAGGGTGCAGGTCAGTGTGGTGTGGACACGAGGGTCACACAACCACCCCAGATCCACTCTGCAGGAAGTCTCGTCCCTTTTGGGGAGATGAGAGGGATCGACTTACTGTGGCTTCATGTCCTTGTGTCCTTCCGTGCATCCTAGGTCAAATATGTGGAGAAGCGATTTCAGGAAACCAAAAAGGACTGGATCCTCCTGGTTTGCCTCGGGGCCATGTCGGGGCTGGGGCGCTTGGTTTCAGGCCGCATTGGCGACTGCATTCCCGGGCTGAAGAAGATTTACCTGCAGGTACGGTGTGTCCAGCCCTCCGTGGAGGTGCTGGCCTACCACAGCAGGGCAGGGGTGGCGTCTCTGCATTGGTGTCCACACTCTGCTTAAAACTGTCAGTCACAAAGCCTTTACCAACCACTGTCTGCTGTGAGGGAAGATAATTTACTACAGAAATGTGTAAGAGGAGTTACACACATGACCTGAGGGATCGGTGTCCAGCAATCAAACTCCATAGTAGCAGCCCTTCCCAAACTACCTACACCCTTTCACCTCCTTGTGGTTTTTGAAGAACAAACTGCTGAAATCTAGCAGCTAATCCAGCAGCTAATCCTTCTTAACCCTTCTTAAAAGGTTATTCTTAAGGGCCTCTCCGAGACAGGAGCAGCAGCTGGGTGGCTTTGCTGGGTCCAGAGCAGGGAGCAGTGACACTGACCTGTTCAGTGTCATCTCCATGACTCTGCCTGCTGCCCATCCCCACTCTCACGCCCACTTTTATCTCCCCAGGTTGCGTCCTTCATGCTGTTGGGCCTCCTGTGCATGATGATCCCCCAGTGCCGAGGCTTCGAGGGTGTCATTGTCATCTGCCTCTTCCTCGGCCTCTGCGACGGCTTCTTCACCACCATCATGGCCCCCATCGCCTTCGAGCTGGTTGGGCCCATGCAGGCGTCCCAGGCCATAGGGTACCTCATGGGGCTGATGGCCGTGCCCATGACCGCGGGCACGCCCATAGCAGGTTGGTAACACCACAGTGCTGGACCAGGACCCAGCGGTTGGGAGGGAGATGCTGGTGGCAGCTTTCACCCATGGTGGTGTTTTGGTGTGAGACCAGACGTGCTGGTTTGAGCTTTCTGCCTTATCAGGTCATGTGGGTGTTGAAGAGCAGGTGTGGCATCACCCCATGCTATGTCCTGTGGCATCTCAGGCCCTTTCTCCAGGCTGATGAAAGGTGACCATTGGGGGAACAGTGACCCAAGACCTCGTGAAGTGATTTCTGTTTGAAGCTGAGCTAAAAATTGGCAGACATTAATTTTCTAAAAGTCCTTTTAGATGGAATTGAAGTTGGAGATGGAGGCACCTGAGCCTCCACAACACCTGGGCATGTGTTCCAGCACAGCAATAACCCCAACGTCCTTAACAGCGAGGGCTTGGCCAGAGCTGCCCTTGAGCAGCAGGACCTCTGCATCAGCAGCACTAAGCCAAAGCTGGATAAGCACCTCCGATCTCTCTGCTTCCGGCAGCAAAGTTCACTTTAACACCCTCAGGAAGGAGCATGGGGGTCACAGACCTCCCACTGGGAGGGTGCTGCCCCAGGACCCCCTGAGCGGGACTTGCTGGGTGAATTTGCACTGGCCTAATTCCCAGGGAAGTGTCCACGCAGGAGGCACTCAGAGGGATTTTCCAGTGCTGATCAATGGCCATGTGCTATTCTCCAAGGAGGCCTGGCTGTGTTGGAACTTGCCAGACAAATGCAGAACCTTGCTGGGTTTTAAGGGCTTGGCTATTGTTTGTAACTGGCAGCGTGTATTTCACAGCTGGAGATAAAACATCCATATGGGCAGGGCTTCCAAATGGAGACAATCAGCAGAGGGACAGCCCCATCCCACTTTTCCCATTGCCTCCTGGCTGGCAAGCCTCTGGGAAGAAGAGCTGGGTTTAACACGTCTCAGCTTGCATTTGGGATTGTCTGGGATGTGTCCGACTGTGTCCTGCTCTGGTGAAACATGAAGGATGGCTGAGGCTTTCCTTCTCCTCTCCCTTGGTACACAATGTTGGCTGCACACATCCTTTAATCCAGGGCATAAAAACTCCAAGAAATGCAATGGAAAAAAAAAAGATTATTTTAAAAACCCAAATCTCCCCAAATCTGGTAGGTGACGCAAGCTGCACTCGAAGGAGGGAACAAGCAGCTCATTAGACTAACGAGCTCATTAGACTGACTCAGCCCTAACCCCCATCGCTCTTCTCTTCCAGGATACCTCAATGATTATTTCGAGAATTACGACGCAGCCTTTTACTTTGCCGGGGTGCCCCCCATCATCGGCGGCCTGGTGCTCTCCGTGGTGCCGCTGGTCCATCAGAGGATGCTGAAGAAGCAGCGCCTGGATTCTGGCAAAGACAAGATGCTGGTGTCGGAGGCGGTGGTGAACGGGGAGCTGCTGCCGGGCTGCCCAGCCTCCGAAGCACACATGTGATGCCGCCGCCGGCTCTCCCCGGGACACCAGCAGCCTCTCCACAGTCCCAGCAAGGCCCTTCCCTAGACGGACCGTAATTCCCAGTGATTGCAGATGCACTATGTTTGTAAAGGAGAAAACACAAAAAGTTCTTCTAGTTAAAGGCTTTTAACTAGCAGAAACGCTCTTTTTTTGGGGGGGGGACAGTTTTGATTTCAAAGCCACCTGGTTCCCCCCCCCCCAGCCATTTTTCTAAGGAGAACTCTCACCAGGATTCAAACTTGATCGAGCTCCCGCTCCTCTCCCCAGTTTTCTATACGTCACGACAGAGGTTTACAGCTAATAAATGCCTTTTCCAAGCAGGCCACGGATGGAACTTGTTGAACTTTGCAGCTGTTCATCCTTCTCCTTCTCCGGTGTCACTCGGGTGTCACATCCAAGTGAGACAGCCCCCTCCCCGTCCAGCACCTGGGGCTGTTTTGGAGCCAGAGATCCGAAGGAGGAAATGCTGCTTTAGTCTGATGCACAAACCAAATAAATGTCAGCGAGTCCCGCTTTCATCTTCTTCTTTCCTCCTTTCCCGCTGCTCTCCCACACCCCCAGAGAGCTGCAGCTGGGATGACTGGGAGCTCGGCTGGCTCCAGCCATCGGAGTCACGCAGGAGCACACCCTTCCTGCAAAATATGCCTTAAAAAATGCATGGATGAGACCAGCAGGTCCCTTGGCCACTTTCCACCTCCGTTTCCTCACCCAGCAATTAATGATTGGGCTTTTGAGCTGCAAAACAGAGGGGGAGCTCCTGGCACAGCCCACGGTGCCTGGCTCTGTGGGGCCAAATCCATGGGATCACCACCAAGATGAGCATTTTGGTGGCTTTGAGGCACACAGGGTTGGGACAGAGCCCCTGTGTCATGGAGCGGCTCTGTGCTGGGAGGTGGCTTGCCTGCTGGGCACGGGGGCACCCACGGGTGTGGGGATGCTGCTGGCTCAGGGCACAGGGTGCCACTGCTCGTTTTGGGGCCCAGTTGTGTATTATGCAGCAATAAGCACGAGTCAGCATTGGTGGGGAATCCTGATTTTCCAAAGGGTTTGACAGCCCCAGTAGCATTTAACTCGTAGCCCGTGTGTTGTCACTGAGCTGGTGCAGGGTCAGTGCTGATCCGGGGGGAGAGGGAGAGAGCGCAAGGAAGTCACGCAGCCAGTGGGTGCCCACCACACTGAGTGGCAGGAATCTGTCACTGCCCACAGAAAATTGTAGAAATTCAAATTGCCCAGAGAAGCTGTGGCTACCTCTGGGTCCCTGGAAGTGTTCCAGGCCAGGCTGGACACGGCTGGGAGCAACTTGGGGTAGTGGAAGGTGTCCCTGCCCACAGCAAGGGGTTGGAATGAGATAAGCTTTAAGATCCATTCCAACCCAAACCATTCCATGATTGTATGATCATCTCCAGGGATTGCTAACGAGTATGGCTAATGAGTGAGAAGGGAAGTTCTCCTGCCCTGGTGGGTCCCTGTGTGAACAAGGAGCCAGCTGGGACTGGGGTACCTTTTCCTGGGAGAGGGCAAGAAACAAAACTCACATTTATCCTGACTGCAAACCCATCCTTCATCAGATATTCATTATTTTCTCCTGCCATTTAAAAACTGAGATGTTCCAAGAGGGACGTGTGTCATGGGAACCATCCCTTGGTCTCTGGGCGAGTGTCGGGGTTTGTAACACCAGGATGTGTCTTTGCTGTGGAAATTTGGGTTCAGTGGAGGCCCCCTCCCACAGGCAGTGGTGGGATTTTTGTATATAATAGGCTCAGGACCCTGCATGTCCCTCTGGCCCTGTTTTTAACCCATGTTGGCTGATGCATTGTAAGGTCTTGTGGTCTTGTGGCCCTTCTGTCCCCGTACGAGCTGGAAAATTACCTGGTGTGTTGTGACGTGTCTGTTTATGATATAAAATGAGATGTCTGCTTGTCTCTTTCTTGGATATGCTTTTCCATGACTGTTCTTACCCTTCATGGCCCTTACAGCATCGTCTGCTGTGGCTCTGCTGAGCCATCGCTGAATTTTGGGAGCCACGGGAGGCAGATGAAGCTGCAGGAGGAGGCAGGGCTTGGACCACAGAACCCTGGCTCCAGCTGGGATCTACCAGACTTAGCCTAGGGCAGGGTGTTAATGTGATGCTTCTTGGGTGGGACCATTGGCAGTGGTGCAGCTTCAAAGCCCTCTGACAGTGGAAGAAAATAAAAAACTCCTCATTGGTACTCCCTCTGCAAGTTTTGGGGCATTAATTCACATCAGAGTTGGATGAAGTTCATTAAATCATATTTTGGACCTTAATGCCCCCAAAGGAGAGCTTATGAGGAATTTAAATTCCAGAAGTAGCTTCTTCAGAGCAAGCAGAGGGTGAGCAGAGCTGTCTCCAAACCCCATCTGGGCTGAGGGAGCGGCTGCACGGCAGAGCCCCACTGATGGCTGCGCCCAGACTTTGTGTGGCAAAGCCTCCCCGGCTCATAAGGTGATTTATGGTTCAAATCCCAAATTTCTACAGAATTCCTCTTGCTTTAACTGCTCCACATGCCTGCAAAGGTCCTTGCCCTGGGAGAAGCCTGCATTCATTGCAAGGGATGCTTAGCACTGCAGTGGCATCAGAGCAGCTGTGTCAGCCAGGAGCTCTGCCCAGGAGGGGTGCTGCTACCCACATCTGTCCCCCCTAAATTTTGATCATCCCTCATGGCTTTTATTATTGACCCTCTAGGAGATTTGGAGAGATGAGGTGCTTCCTTGACCACCCCAGTTTGGTCAGAGGAAGCCACTCCTCATCCTATCCCAGACCCAAGTGTGGTACCAGCCTCCCAAAACCACACTCGGTGTGTTTGTCTGGTCCAAATCCTGCCCTTGGTGGACACAAGGGCAAATTCTGCAGCGGGGAAGGCAGCTTTGGCCAACAGCAATGAGGGGTCTCCTCATCAGCAAACACAGGTGGGAATGGGGAGGGCAAAGGTTGGAGCAGTGTCAACATACAGGGAGTATTTGGGGCTTGTTTGTCAGATTGCTGCTGCTGCTGCTGCTGCTGCAGCTCTCATTTGGCCCTTTTGAATACCAGGCAGTTTGCAAGAATTTCTGCGGACTGGTGGCGTGTGAGAGGTGGGATTGTGTGATTGGAGCATCTGTGAACAGGGAGGAGTTGCACTGCTCTCTGAAAATCCGTTTAGCCTGTGGTGGTCTGGTGGTGTGATGCCAAATGGGTCCCTACCTGTTGCAAAAAGCTTCATCCCAAAGCCCCTCCTGTTCCATCAGGATCATCTTGTCCTAGCCCAGCACATCCCCATCCTCCTTGGGGCTGCCTTTTACTCAGCTTTCTAATTAAAAACCCAACCTTCTCCCTCCCCTGCGAGTGCCAGGCTGTGATTCCTGCCCCTCTCCCTTGCTCTGGGAAGGGAAGGGGGAGCCAAGCACTCCAGACTCGGCCAGCTTTGGGAGCCAGCAAGGGGAGGGAGGTGGGTTGAGCCCCTTGGGTGGGAAAAGGGTGGAAGGGAGTGGGGAGGGCCCCACTTCACCCTGTGGCCGGGGTGTTTGCAGAGCTGCAGAGCCTTATGTAAGTGTGCAGTGAGCCCAGGACGTGTCCCAGCAGCGCCTGCTCGGGGCTGGGCTGGGGCTGCCTCTTAAATCTTTACCTTGAGGGTGTTCAAAACCAACTTGTTGTCTTTTCTTCTTTTTTTTTTTCTTTTCTTTTTTTGTTATTCTACTGCAGAGTGAGGCATCGGATTTAACTCCTCTCACTCTGGCTGAGAGATGGAGCGGGACAGCCAAGCTGGAAGGGCTGGAGGGATGGTTGTATTTGTGATGGGAAGGGTAGCAGGGCTTTGGGAGCTGCCTGGGAAGTGCCATGATTCATGGCTTAGAGCTTTTTTTCAGTTCTGAAACAATATGCAGGAGCTGCTTCACTGCAGCTTGCCCTGCCCTGAGGTCCTGCAGCCAGGCAAACACAAGTTTGGAAGTCACAGAGCTTAAATTTAACAAATTCTGGCCTCTCTCCGGCTGGGGTTGAGGTTTCCTAACATTTCCCTGCTGTGGGAGCTGTGGGAAGGCCACATCCTAATTGCCAGCCAAGTCTGAGGGCTTTTTCAGATCTGCTGTGGTACCGTGGGGTTTGGGGACCCCCAATTTCAGGAGGTTTTGGCTCTGCCTCCCACCATGGTGGTGCTTTGGGGCTGCCACTTGAGGAGGAGCCTCATCACGCCCTGGGCTGAGCTGCCTGGAGGAGCCAGCAGGGAGGTGGTCAGCGGCTGGGCAAGGACATTGCTGCCCTTGCCTGGCAGTGCCGTGGGAATGTTCTGCATGGCAGCAGAGGGTCTCTTTGGTACGTGGGTGCCAAGAGCAATTTGCTCTGGACAGCCTGATTTGGAGCTGAGGATCTCACCTGCTCTGGGTTTGAACCCTGGCTGACACTTGCCTCTATAAGTGGCCATATAATCCTCACCTGAGTAAAGGTGAACTTGGATCAAATCCTCTGCATGCGGGGGGACAGACCCAGCTGAGACCTTTGCTGTCCCTCCATCCTTCACTGCAAACCATTCCCGGCTTTTGTGTGCTCCTGCACCCCAGAGTTTTGTTTGGGGGCACCTAACTAACTTTATTTAGTTATTTCCACGCTGGCTCCCTTTCCAGCTGGAAGCAGAAAATTGGAATGACTTTGAAAGCCAAGGCAAGCAGAGCAGCCCCCTGCCTCCACCTTTATGCCATGGACTTGAGCAGCTCTTTTGGGTGCTTACAAGCCACCCTTGTAACTTTTGGGGACGATGACGTGATTGACAAGTGCTCCTTAAATCCTCCTCCAGGGTGCTCTGAGTAACGCCAGGCGTGGAACTGGCACAGAGAGGGGCTCCGTGGGCAAGTAACAAACCAACATAAAGCTGTACCCCTTCTTTTGGAGAGCCCTTGGCAGGAAAGCAAACACAGGGGTGGATGGAGCTCTGAGAAGGCTTTGGAGCCCTGGGGGTGTCGCAGGGGTGACCCTGTGCTCCAGGTCCTTTATCTGCCTGGCACGGCCACTGCACGGACTTTAGCCCTGGTGACAGGGAGCTTATCGCTGGGCTTTGGTGGGACCACCTGCACAGCCCCTGCCGGGGGGTCTTTGTAGCTTTATTTCTGCAAATATTTTGCCGTGCCCTCGGTGCTCCCCTCTCAAGGCCAGACACCGCGAGTGTCCCCGCGTCCCCTCTTCCCACGCACCGCGGTGGCGAAACCCTGCAGGTGCAGGGCTGGGATCCGCCTTCCCAGCAGAGAGGAAAGACACAAGAAACCCCTGGCTTTGGGGGAGGATTTGTACCTCCAAAGTTTCTCCTCTTTTTGTACCCTATTCCCCAAGGCGTACCCTGCACCCTCCTCCGCCCAGCCCAGCAAGCGCAGGCCCTCCCGTGGCGTTAGAGACAAGACTTAGGCTCTGTTTTACCAAGGAATTCAGCTCTTTTTTTGTCCTTTTTGTACACTTTGAAGCGTGGTGTGTAAGATGAGCTGTTTACTGGAGCAGGTTTCAGCACCAAGGTGATGCTTCCCTTCCGGTGGGCGATGGCCAAATTGCCTGAACCCGGTTGGGATTTGGCTGCTGAGCGCGTTCAACCCAATCCTTTCGGGAAAGAGCTCGACTTCCCCAGGCCTGAACTTTCCCAGCATATCCTGTTTCAGCCATGTGAACCCGTTAGAGCCAGAGGCAGGATTTTTCTGGGGAGGCTGAGGGCAATTAGGAAATTACCCCGCTCCCCCTCGCCTGCCCTGAAATCCAGCAGGATGAAGCCAAATATTTGCTTTCGGATGGGTGGATTTTGGAGCTGGCTCCACATAAGAGCACCGGGGCGGAGGCTTGAATTTTGGCCGTTTTGGGTAATTGTTTTTGAAGCAGGACCTCCAAGCTTGCTGCCATCACACTGCTCAGCAGATTCCAGTGCCATGGCCTGCCACAGCTGCCATTTGCTCTGCTGTTGATGGAAAACAGCCTGCCCGTGGATTTTGGGGGTGGATTGCACCCTCTCCATGTCTGTACCCACTAGAAAGGCTCAATAAAAAGCTGCAGCACTGTTGGTAGCTTTGAAAATCCCTTTTTTTTTCCTCTGTGCTCCAGGCTCTGGCTCAGCAGGAGCTGTGTGTGGCTCCCAGATTGATCCTGGGAGGTGCCCAGGCCTGCTGGGCATCCTGGGCAGAGCAGCAGAGCCAGTGGTCCAAATGGAGCTGCTCAATTCAATGCTGAAATCAGATTCTGAAGCTTAAAATTATTCCTTTTTTTCTTTTTTTTTTGCCATCTGCCCCTTGTAAGTGATTTATAACCCCTCAAAATTTTGTATCTGGAAGTAAAGTGAACGTGTCTCTTAAAAGTATGCCTATCCTTTCAAAATGTGAATTTCTGACTGTTGGAATAAAAAAAAAAGAAAAAAAGAAAGAAACCTACCCCATATTAGCACATTTTTGTAATTAATGTTTTATAAATGTTGTTAAAAAGATTTGTGTAGAATAAACCAGTTAAAAAAGAAAAGGCATCTGTGCCTTGTGTTTTGCCAGGTGTCTCCTTATGGCTGGTCGTGGGCACTGGCTCTCAGCAGCTTTCCCAGAAGCTGCCAACTCTCCAGAGGGGCTGGACAGGCAAGGGTTTATCCTGGGAATTATTTTTATTAAGTGTTTGATGCACCTTGAGGAAAGGATGTTCCAAGGTCCTGAAAGCTATCAGGGAAGATGTTCCCACGAGCTGGTGAAGGGTGACAGCTGGAAGTGGATGGTCCTTGTCCCACTGAGGCATTCAGAAGTAAAAATGATTTAAAAATCCACCCATGAGAGCATCTGGGTGCCCAGAGGGGTGTCAGTGCTCAGGATGAGCTTCCTGGATGTTTTCCACTCCCCTGGGGGCAGCTTTGGGTCTGGATTTTACCCACCCAGCACCTTCAGGGACTGCAGCATCTTCACCCCGTGGGGGCTCTCCCACAGCCACAGCACCAGGGCTGGTTTTAGGCAGCATTACTATTATTTCTTCGATTTGGCAGTGGTTGAGGGGTACGACGAGGCCTTCCAGGTACCTCCTGGTCACAGGAGAATTCATCTTTTCTTGTCAATAAGAGCAGTTATGGGAGAGTTGGGAAAGATCAGGGATGGTAGTTCATGAGCAAGGTTACAGAGGCCGTGAGACACTGAAACACAGCTTTTATCCAGGGTTTTCTATTAATGATTTGTTTATGTGAGGTGCTTTAATTGCCATTAGATGAAAGCTGACACGTGCATTAATTTGATATAACTCGGGCTTTTTTTTTTTTTTAATGTGCACCTCAACCCTTTTTCAAGTTGGGGGTATTTACTGCAAATAGTGTTTAAAAAAAATCCCCATCAGGAGATAAGAGATGGTAAACAGAGATTCAAAGGGAATGAGAGTGCAGCAGTGAGCTCCTCCAGAGGACTCCGTGCTGTGCATGCAGGGACAGAGCAAGGAGAGGGAAGCACAGCCCTTCACTTACAGGCAGCAAAAAAAATGGCAACTTTAGCTTGATACCAAAATGTCTTCTTGGGATGGCTGGAAAGTTGGGGGGGAATTGGGAGGGTGCTGGGGTGTGGGGTAAAAGTGGGCTGTGCATCCATGGGGACACCCCGAGAGGTGATGGAGGGGACACCCTGCCCTGCTTCCCCAGCACCCCCAGGAGCAGCAGCTCATCACAGTCCATCCCCACAAATTCCATATAAATAAATAAATATATACATACGTACACATGTGTATTTATATATATAAATATATTTGTGTGTGTGTCTCCAAAGGTGTGCTTGTGCACGGGCCCGCTGGAAATCCCCTCTCAGCTTGGCTGAGCACAGGGCATGGAGCACCAGCCACCTCCTCCTGCTCTGCCAGGCTGCTGGATCTGGCCCCAATTCATGGAAAAAATGGGGCAAAAAGCATTTTACATCGGACAAAACTCTGGATTTTTCCACAAAAAGAGTGAGAAAAAAACTAACCAAACCACAACACATTAAAAGGATGTTTTCACTACTATAACACAGTGGTTCAGCATTTAGATATCTATTCGTACATTTAAATTGAAATATCATGGATTAAACCAAGTTAATTAGATATAATAGCTGATATTTGTGCTGCAGAACGCATGTGTGTTTTATAATATGAAATATATATCATGACAAGTATGTTTTATATATCAAATATGAGCCACATGCCAATGGTTTGTATTAATTGAATCGTTTTAAATGACATATAATTTAGACCAATATGTGCAAACGGCATTTATCTATTGATTTTTTTTTAATTTACATATATATACACGCACAAATATGTCTGTCTACAGATGTGCAGTGTGTACACGAGCTGGGCACTGCTGTGCCCGGCCACTCCGCTCCTCTCCCCGCGGCCTCTGGGCTGGCCTTGTTTTCTTTCATTGTCTTCTTCTCCATCTGTTTTCTTTTTGCAGGACTTAAATATTATAATCCTTGAGGGGGGAAAAAAAAAAGGCAACAAAACCCCCATTTGCAAGCGCCTTTGAAGGACTTGAAGGATGCACTGAGGAGTGGCAGGAGATTTTCTTTTTAATCATCTCCGCGTTGAAATGCAAATATTCCCTAGAGCCGTTGCCTCGCTGTCGTTATTTAAAGCAATAATTTGGGAAAGATCTTTTCCCGGGGCTGTTCCAGCCGCACCCAGGCTCGGCAGGGTGGATGGGCTGGGGGTGTCGGGGGTCCCTCTAGGCCGGGACGGGGGTACCCGGCCCCCAAAGCATCGCCCGAGGGGGAGGAGAGCGCACGGGGAGCGCTGCGCTGAGCTCGGGATGCGCCGCTTTCCTTCGCCTTGGGACTGGGGGCTTTTTAAATGCCAAGGAAAAACCGCTTCGTCCCGGCAGCGGGGCAAAGCCAGGCAGGAAAAGGAGATGCAGACTGAGATCTAAGGCAAACACGGCACGGGGGAGGGGAAAAGGAGGGGGGAATGAGAGCGAGGAGAGACACCCCAAAGCATCAGCAGCCCTGGGCTGGGGGCAGCCCCAGATCGTCCCGGAGCGGGAGCAGAAATCCCTTGGGATGCGAGGAGCTCGGACTGCCTTTGGAGTGGAGCGCTGTCCCTGCCGAGGCTCGGGGCTGTGCTGCCTTTAGCCGTGTGTCCTCTTCTGGCACAGGAGCCGCGCTGAGCTCCCCATCACCTGCAGCCCGCCCGGGAAAGGCGAGGAGCGTGGGGGGATTTTGGGCAGGGTTGTGCGAACAGCCCCTCCCGGGCCCCAGCGATTGTTCTGGCACGCACCTCTTCCGCCCGGCATCGGGATTCGGTGCTTCTAAATCTGTTCTCGTCTCATCTGGAGCATCGCTCAGCCCGCCCCGGCCCCGGTGTACGTGGCCGACTCTGCATCGCCCCAGCAGCGCCTGGCGCCCTCCTGCTCGGCCCCTCCTGCTCGGCCCCTCCTGCTCGGCCCCTCCTGCTCGGCCCCTCCTGCTCGGCCCCTCCTGCTCGGACACAGACGGTGCCCCCGAGTCTCTCCTGGACCTGCTCTGCGTCCTCACAACCACCGGCATCTCCGTGGGTTTGCTCCCACCCGTTCTCTTCCATCAACACATTACTGTGTTGATGTTTTAGTCCCACTCAGACGAGCACAGTTCAAAAGCCTTTTTATTTTACCCTTCAGTCTTCCTTCGGTTTAATTCCCCTCCTCTTTGCCTTCCCATCTTCTGTCCCTCACCCCTTTCCATCATTCTCCACCCCCACCTTTCCCTCCTGGCCATGTCACACGTGCAGGGAAGATGGACAACCAGCACTGCCGGACGCCAGCTGGCAGCGAGTGGCTCTCAGGGCATTTCCCAGCCTCTTCCTTCCCATAAATATTTCAATTTATTTAGATGCGTCTTTACAAATTAACACACAACCATCCCAAAGGTGCCAGCAGCAAAGGCTGAGTCATTTCCAAGTTTATTTAGGATTTATTTAGTTTAGTTTAGCAGTACCCAGAGAGATTAACCTATTTCTTCCATAGCATCTTTTCCAGCCCTTCACTTGCATGGTGAGCAGTGAATGATGCTCAGGACAGGCATGCACTGGTCCCACCTCCACTCCATAAATCCCTGCTCTGGAGAGGAACCTTATAGGCTCCTGAAATGAAGTCATTTCGAGTTGTTACCCCTATAAACCCTCTGGTACCTCCAAACCCACTGGCCAGCCAAGGTCTGGCTCTGCAGACACAGGGCAAACCCTGGGGTGTGGGTCTGGGGCAGTGCCAGGGCTGTTCCACTGCTGTGAAAGGAAAGATTAGAGCAGGTATTAAAGCCAAGAAACCAAACCAGGCACTTTGTCCTTCATGGCATTTTCTGCAGGAAACAACGAGCAAAGCTGCTGCTCCAGAGCTAAAATCCACTGGCCTCAAACTTTCAACCTGGAGAAATCACATTCTGCAAATGCCTCCTGAGAAGTCAAACCAGTGTAAACACATCCCTGCTGGACACCAGGAGCCTGGCTGGCTCCTCTCCCGGCTCTGCCAGAGCCACAGGGAGCGTGCTGCAGCCCAGCATCCCCAACACCAGCACGAGGGTACCACCTGGCAACCCTTTTCCTTTAAATCCCAGGACCCTGCTGGCACAGCGTGCCAGAGCTCAAGGAACCCTCAGCAAATGTGGGATGACTCCTGTTGGATGAAGTAATCATTGTTGAGGGGACCTGACGCCTGGATTTTCACATGCTCGGCTTAGCAGGGGATTTATTCAGGGGAACAGTTGGAGCATGTGGCAGCAGCATCTCATTAGTGTCACAGACAATGCCCCGCCAGTCTAAGGCTAAAAAGTGGGGTTAGTTTTCCCTATATAAATTTATTTTAAGAGTTTAGGGAGCCACAGCACAGCTGAGTTTAGATTTATTATGTTAAAAGTCCCAGAACAGGTTCAATCACACTTGAAACAGCTGGGGAGAGCAAGGTGGAGCAGCCAGCCTGTGCTGCTCTCCCCACCCCTCTCTTTCCAAACACTCCATCCCACTCCTCAGTGGTCAAAAAAGGGGAGGGGCCCCCAAAAGGATGGCTATTCCTGGCCCCCCCATTGCTCTGGGATGCACAAGGTCACCAAACACAACCTTTCTCCTCCCAGCCAGCAGCAGGACCAGCAAAGCGGCCAAACACACTCCCCTGAGAAGGTCTGGATATGCCATGGAAATATATCCTGAAGGGAGGAGTAAGACAGAGTAAAAGGTTACAGAGTTTAAGCTCCAGGAGGGAGGAACAAGGTTATATAAAGTTTTACAGGTCAGGACAAAGACCTCAAATGTATTAAAGAAAATAAACAGAGGGATGAAGTCAGCCACACACGAGTGCCAAGGCTGGCTTGGGCTCTTCAAGCAATTCGGGGGTTGATCAGGAGTTTTTGAGGAACAAATCCAGGGTTACCCAAACTGAATTCCTACAGGGAGATGAGGGGCTGGAGACAGAGACCAGGCAAAGAGCTCCTGATACACAAAGTGTGGGAGTCACTTCATGAATAAAGACACTGAAATCAAAGCTAACACCTGTGTTAAACACCCAGTCTCAGACTGAACTGAACACTCGAAGAGCAAGAAGCATGTGGGAATGGGGAAAAAAACCCTTTCTCCAAGAGCTCTCCCTGTGGAGAGTGAAGCTGGAGCAGAATCCTGACCCCACACATCCCTGGAGCAGCCCACAACCCCTCCTTGCTGGAGAGGAGCATCAGTGGCAGTGCTGAGGAGCTGTGACACTGAGCCCCTGCCCTGGCACCCAGAACGTCTCTTCAGGGACACAACCCCTTCCTGTCCCTCCTCTTGTACCGATGCCATCACCCTCCTCTCAGCGAGCAGCTCCCACTTCCCACCCAAGGAACAGGATTGAGGTGAGGGAAGCACAGATAATAAATACAGCTCCCCACACCCTAAAAAACTTCCTTCCCACTCAAGTGTTTGCACATACCTCAGCTGCTAATTTTAGGATGGAGCTTTTAGCCAGATGTGAGATTCTCCTGGAATCCTGACTGGATTTGCAGGGAGGTTCAGCCCTGACAGCCCTGCATGGAGCCCTGGTTCCTATGGGCACCTGGAGTCACAGCTGTTCCTTGGAAGACACCTTGGAGATTCTGCTTTTGTATCCTACATTATCCACTGCCAGATTTACAAAGTCTGGGACACAGCATGATTTATTGCTTCAGTTTTATGTCCTAATGCAATAAATTAAATAAATTCTTCCGAGAAGTTAATTCTGTACCATTCCAGCTCCCTCCTATCTGCCCAGCCTCAAGGGGAAAGGTGTATGGAGAAATAAATTCCTGCCACATCCACCACTGTGTATTCCAGTGCATTCCCACCGTAAGAACAAACCCGAGGAGTGATGATGCAGCACAAAATGAACACTTCATGCATTTTATTGAGTCTAGTTAAATTTGCATTATAACATCTTACATAGGGAACAAACTCCTCCTTAAGTGTTAGCTGGCAAACCTGGTCAAACTGTGTCCAACAACCTCCGAGTACCAGTTCGTATTAAACAAGTCCAGTATAAACAAATGTAAAGCACTGTACAAAAAAAAAAAAAAAAAAAAGGAAAAAATAATAAAGAAAAGTGTTACATTCACAGTGGAATTCAGGGCTTCCCAACCAACTGCCTTACCAGCAGAGTGAAATTCTGGAAAGGGGCTCAAATATTTTAGTTAAAGGGAATAAAGCCAGATATAAATCAAATAAAATTCAATGGTATTCTTTCCCCATAAGAAAAAGGAGATACAGTCTGAGAGGTTGGGAAGCCCTGGGATAACAGATGCAAACCTCTTTTTTTAACACACCACCACTTATTTGTACTTTGGGTACGTTACCATTGATTGTATCTTTTCAGCCTCCTGCTTCCCCCCCCCAGCCGAGGGTAAACAAAAAGCCTACTGTACAGAAGGGCTGGAAATATTTCTGAAGTTGTTATAAATCCCCTCCATGTGGCTCCAAGCCAACCTTCATCCAAAGCTCCTCCTCCTGGGAGAGGGCAGAGGAGCAGGCAGACATTTCCGCCAGCACTGGGCTCCTCACCTGCTCACACAGACCCTTTCCCAAACCAGGACAGTGCTTCCATGGACACAACGATCCCAAATTAGGGATGAGACGAGGGATGGAGGCTTGTACTGCAGTGTGAAGGGGAAGATCACTCCGGGAGGTTCAGAACCCCCCTGACCTTGACCTCCATCTCTTCTCACCCTCACATTCTCCATCCCCTCATTGTTAGGATGAGAGCACTGGGTTGTGCGGGCAACTGTTTATCCACTGCGGATCCACCCGGGAAAGGGGCCCTTGGACTCCCACATTTGCATAACCCAGACAAGTGACAG
Organism: Corvus cornix cornix; assembly: GCF_000738735.6. Taxonomy (NCBI): domain Eukaryota; kingdom Metazoa; phylum Chordata; class Aves; order Passeriformes; family Corvidae; genus Corvus; species Corvus cornix. The sequence goes on along the minus strand of NC_047058.1, from coordinate 18,514,689 downwards.
GAAACTGGGATGACAGTCATTATGGGCCATTGTGCCAGCTCTGGTGGGAAACCCCTTCGTCTGCAAGTCGACACAATGGACAATTACGGCTCCTTCAAACCCGGTGGGCGTCGTGTCCTGCAGCTGCTGTGCCTGCACGGCAGCGCTTCCTACAAAAGGCCTTTAAAATTCCCTGATTTCTATGCATGAAGTACCTACACAATCAAATCGTTTTTGAAACAACTCAACTGCCCCCAAGTTCTCTGCAAAAAACCCAACTTGTTCGAGGAAATAAAAAATATGCACGTGAAAGGGAAATCCAACCGGCACCAGGAATTCTGACAGATAAAGCCCCAAATAAAAAAATTAAGTGAGCACCCACAAATCTGTGAATTAAACCAACAGTAACTCGTAACTGATGTAATTATTAAAAGTGTGCGCTTGTCACACGGGTTTGGCCCGGTGACCGCTGTCATTGCTGTGGGTAGGGGTCTCTGCTGTCTGAAAGGAAAGCTCATGCACCAGACACTCCCAGCAGGAATTTGGATGTTTGGAAAAAAACCCCCATGGTAACCACTGGGCTGAGCAATGACGAGGAGAATCCTTCGAAACCAAAATAAAAGCTGCTGGTCCCGCAAGGAATCCCGCTGGTGCTGAAGGCAGATCCCACACGGTGGCACTGTGACCCAGGCCACCGGCGCTCGGGGCTCTGCCTCTCCAAAGCCATCACTCCTGCAGATCAGGCCTGGGAACGTGCCAAAATTCGCCCTTTTAACCCTTCCTACCCCTCCAGGCACGAGTGAAGATGCTGTGTCCCTCCAAAAATACCAAAAAACTGAGCGAAGCGCTAAATACACATGTTCACTATCAAAATAATTCATTACATGTAAATTAGTCTAATTATTAAAGTGTTTCATATTTTGTAAGCAACTGAAATGTTAATATTGGCTTTTCCTAACTCCAATCTAAATTTAGATAAACAGAAATTCAATTACCCTAATTAACTGAGCTACATAAGGAAGTTTTTGCTGCAGACAATGAGCCCCCAGCCCCTTTAGCACACTCAGCGTTGTGAAAGGCAGAGAAACCACAGAGAACGTTCATCGTCTCCCAAACTGAGATTAAATTATTTGTTCTTGGTACCGTTTGGGAAACCTCCAAGATTTTATTAGTTGCTCTTGCTACAGAAAGATAAAATGTTAAGACATGCTATAAGCTGTAACAGAACTGTGAGGGCAGTTCTACCAAGGTGGAAATTCCATGGAAAAGGTGGGGTGACAGGTACCAGAGCCATGCTTCGCGTGGGTTTGGGATAGTGGGCTCCCTTCCTGGTGGTCACCAGCTCTAGTCTGAGATGAACATCTCTGACTTCCAACATCTAACATGGTACTACTCATGTTTTTCCCTTCTAATTCTACGCTCTGTGAAACTCAGAAGTGTTATTTTGCTGTGAAATTTTGGCACAGAAAGCCCAGTACCCAGAATCAACAGCCAACTTCAATTTTACACTGATGCGTGTCCAAGGAAAAACCAAACCCATGAGCTTACTGATTGTTCTGTTCCCAAAGAACCCTCATGTTCCCTCTGCTACAATGGCGTGTCCCACCAGGACGAAAGCGAGCTCAACAGCCAGTCAGGGTTTCCCGCTGAACCAACAACACAAAATGCACATGGAGAAAAAAAAATAGAATTTTGGGATGCTGTGGAATCGTTAACTAGCTGTTGAGATGTTAAAATGGCTTAGAGCAGCAATTATAGTTTATGCACCCACCACTATAAAACACCAAAAATGTGTTTTAATTAGGAAAAAAGAGATAGGGCAGCTTTGGTTTTGTCATCTGAGGAACAAGCAACACTTCCCCTACAGCCAGCAAGAGCAGCTCATACCCCTTCAGAACTACTGCCCTGGAGTAATAAATAAAAACCACTTTCCCTTTGCACATGTAAACCAGGAAAAACCCAAAACCTTAGAGAATAAAACAAAAAAGGGGTCAGTGAGGGTGAAGGATGTTTCCCCACACACACACTCTGATGAGAGTTGAGGTACATTCTCCAATTCTCATTTGCAACACGTCATGTACAGAGTTTCAAAAGTAAATTCATTTTCATTCTGTGCAATAGGAATATAAAGAGCTTGTTGGGTTTTTACTGTTACTCTCAAGAATCTGCTGCACATTTAAGTGCACTCATTTTTAAATGGAACCCAATACTAACCATGTGCTTCCCAGTTAGTACAGTTAGTCCCTGTGGCACTTGCACCACAGGCTACCAACACTGGACCACTCAACACATCCAGAGGTCACCAATACAGTTGAAGCTCGTGAAGAACTGAAAACCAACCTATCCACAGTTGTTTGCTGAAGCTACAGCATTGCCTCAAAAATTGAGAGCAAAAGCTGATAGAAAAATTGGGCACAAACCTCAGTGAATGAGCCAGTACACACGGGTTTGTATTATTCCATATCTGCAACCATACCAAGAAATAACCAGCCATTAGAACAGTTTCTAATTTTTATCTTTTTTTTTTTTTTTTGGTGGCATTACTGAGCCAAAACACTGCAATTATAACATTTAATTTCCTTTTTTTTAATGCAATTAAATGTCTAATCCAACTGTTTTTATGTTACAGTAGCTGTTCACATAAATAGTACAGATATGCACTGCTCTTGACAGGTACACAGTCACAAAAGCAGCTCTCCCATGTTCAGTTTGCTCTCTGTGTGGTGGGGTCTGTATGAAAAGCATTCTTGATTTCTAAGCATGGTACAATTTTAATTCTTAATGCGTTAGTACAACAGTGCATTGGAAAAGTACTGAGCTTCTACAAAAAAGCTTTACAGTTTTAAAACAGATTTTTTTTTTTCTTTATTTAAACAAGCATAGGCAATTCTTATATTTCCACAACAAGATAAATATCCCAATTAAGCTAACAGCTCATCCTACAGCGTGCCATAGTGATGGGGAAAGGGCTAACATTAGTGTTATTTACACAGACATGTCCAATATTAACCCAGGAGAAAAATTAAAAGTATGTTCAAGTGTGCAATTAAATTCATGTTATTTTTTCAGAGAGTTGGATTTCTTGCAAAAATTCCTCTATGACTCATGGACATTGAGCTGGATAACTTCTCAAAGAACTCCTCAGAAGCACAATCTTGAGGAAAAACTGTTTATTGGACTGGGATGGCAAGGGCTGGGTAGGAGAAAGAACTTAATACTCTTCACAAAGAAAAAAATATTTTGAAGTGGGAAGATCTCTTTGGACAAGTGAAATTGAACACCCAAACTGACTAGAACTCGAAAAACCTAATTAAAGAAATTTTCCAATTCCCAAAGCTTGAATCCAGAGAGAATGCTTTAATGAGGGAAGATTCACTCCGAGTCATTACTATACATTGAGGTACCACTCAAAAAGTGGCCATAAAGGAAGTGACTTCTTTGCCCATCACTATCACACCGGCTGCCTGGCCATGGACTCAGCTCTCCTTTAGACAACGCTCTCTCTGTTCCCAGAAGCTAAGACTGCTCTGCGGCAGATGGGGCAGGTGGAGTTCTCCGACAGCCAGCGGTCGATGCAGTGCACGTGGTACTCGTGCGAGCACGGCAGCTTGCGGAGCTTGTTGCCCTCCGTGTACTCTGTGATGCACACGCTGCAGGTTTTCAGAGCGTCGCTCTCACCAAAATTCCTCATGGCTAGGTTGTCAATTTGTTCTTTGGTGAGTCCTCTTGGTTGGTCGTCATCATCTTCGTTGAGTAGGAAAAACTGTGCAAGGCTAAGGAATGGTAGAGAACCGCTTTCTTCAAAAGTGACCGATCCCCTCGTATTCCGGCCTTCCCGCCTGGCACCAGATGTTGAGCTAGCCTCGTGCCCACCCTCGTACACCTCCCCCGAGCTAACATCTGCATTCTCACTGCCCGAGGTGCCCCCACCTCCACTCTGCGGCTCAGAAGTCTCCACGTTCTGATTGGGAGCTGGCCCACTGGGATCTGCATCGCTATCACTGTACATGAAGTAACTGAGCTCCCCGAAGCCTGTCATGATCTGCCTCAGCATGGTCTGGATGGCGACTGACGTAGTCTCGCTCAGGCCTGTGTTTAAGATCCTGCGGATGGGAATCCTAATGGTGCTGACGTAAGTTCTCACTCCAGCCCGCTCCGAGCGGGAGAACGTGCGCCGGAAGCCTCCGCGCTCGCTCTCGTAGGTGACCGTGTTGTTGGGGGTCTGGGACCGGGAGCGGGTCCTGTTGGCTATGCTGTCCCTTTGCCGGTACTCTCCTGGGCGAACTCTTCTCACCTGGAGGTCAAGCACTATGGTGGGAGGCCTCTGCCCAGGAGCCGCGGACTCACTGGTGCCGGTACTTTCTGAAGAACCTGCTGCTTGAGGAGCAGGCCTCGTTTCAGGGGGGGAAAACAGAACTGCATTTTCACTCGGCACCTCAGTCCCCACTGTGTGCTGCCTTAACGTCACGTGCTGCCTAGTTCTAGAGCTGCCCTCAGCCTCGCTCGCTGAGGAGTGGTCAAGTGTTTGAGATGATGTGTTGTGATGAGACCTGCGAGGGGCCTCACCCACTGCATTAATAGGTGACCTACTTCTATCAGTCCTAGCCCGCGTCCGCCGCTGTTCTGGACTCCTACTCCTGGCTCTCCTCTGCCCTCTAGGAGGGGAAGCCTCCTCAGCCGTCAGCTCCTCCGCACTGCTCCTTTCTGATCCAGGCTGCCTTACAGATGGTGATTCAGACCTTGGAATTTCAGAGTCACTTTGGCTGTTTTCCAAATCCTCCCCATTGGAAGGCTCTACAGATGGCTCATTCTCAGTTTCTGGATTCGTGTTCCCATTATTACGGTTGACATTTATTTCCAAACTGAATCTAAAGTCGCCACTATTTGGGTTAGTCCGGCTCACTGCTCTCCAGGACTGGTTTCCTCGCTGCCCACTTCGTGTTGTATTTCCAGTCTGTCGGACTGAATTAAGCCAGTCTATTATAGAATCTCCATTTGAAACATCTTCTGCGGACTCTGCACCTGTGAAAAAGACAGGGAACTACCAAAATTAGAGTACTGAGCTAATTTTGGAGCCATCTTTTCCAAGAACATAATTGCTTAACAAGTGACAATTTAGAAGTGCTGAATCCTACCAAGTGCTACTGCAGTTTCATAGGCAGCGAGACAATTCTGTAACTACCAGAGCTCTTCTAAGGGAGCAGGAGTGGACATTGCTCTAATATGGACAGATAGGCTGCAGCCACCACAGAGCAAACAGGTCATCAAAAGAACACGTATTTTCTATCGTAAGTAAATGGAAAGTCACATGTCAGGCATCATAACACATCAATATTCTGTGTTTTCCTTTCCAAACAATTAAGTGATCTATCGACCATGAAACAGAGAATCAAGTTTGTCCTGAGCCTTCACCTGCAGAGCATTATAGCAACTCTGTCTCACAGAAGAATGAACCCCACTGGTCAGCTCCAAGCATCCCCCACCAATTTCTACAGAAGGGTGACAACAAAAGCAATGCAGCATCTTTGGAAGAATGGTGAATTAAAAAAGAGGGATTGCCAAAAAGCATCCCAGAAGGGAGCAGACAGGAAGGTAATCTTTAAAAAAATGAAATAAAAAAAGAAATAAACCTAAATGAAACTTTGTTTTGATAGAAGTAAGAGATGTGTTATGAATGAAATCTGTCCCAAACTGACCTCTGCAGCAGATACCAGACATAAGGTTCACTGAGTTTTGAAACAAAGCTCACCTTGCACCTGCCTAGGCTTAACTTGTTCCACTCCTGCACTCAAGTTAAGGTCCGTATGGGGTGCTAAAGTTAAGAGTTTTCACAAATACTGTATATACCTCTATTCTCATCACTGTTTTGCTGTGGCGGACCTTCTTTAACTTGGTGTAGCCTTCTCAGCAACTCTTCTTCAGTAATTTCACCTTAGAAAATAAGCAAAATTTTCCAAAAATATTTCCAAATCATATGTATGGCAATCATTATCAAAAGCTTCTAAAGAAGGTACAAGCCACTGCTTGTGTTCTAATTAAATCCTGCCACAATGGCACTGCCAAGCAGGTTGCTAAGGGGAAGTTCAGACACTTTAGCACTGTTGTCCCAAGTTTTGCTGAAGCTGAAATATCCAACAGTTCCATCCTATTCAACAGAGATGTGCTCTCTGGTTCTGTAACCTCTACAACTGAGCAGCAATTTTTGTCATCCTACACCCATTAAACGGCTGTCCAGAGTGAAATATTTGAGGTTAACACTTCCACAAGCAGGAAAAGAAGGTTTAAATTAGTTGAGTCATGGTTTGAATTAGGTATGAACCTATAAAGAGGAAATTTAACAAGTTGATTGAGAACTGACATCAAAATGCCCATGCAAAATCTCATACCAGACTACTTACCCTGGTTACAAACTCTTAACCTCACCAGCACAAAATCTACGCACAGATGCTTAAAGGAGATTTTTTTTTCCATCTAAGGGTTCATAAGTGGAACTGGGTCAAATCTGGGTGTTCCTGCCAAGCTGTGCAAACACCAGACTTTTATATCTGATGAATCCACACCATCCTAACTATGTCTCCACAAGTCAAGGGACCACTCGAATTTGAGTGTGCACAAATCAGCAAGAAGCTACTTCCTACCATGGAACACAACTGCAGCACACAAACTGGTGAAAGGGCTTCAGGAGAACAGAAAATGACACAAACTGCAAGCAACTCTAGCAGGATGGACATAGGCAAGCATTACCTACCTGGTGTTCCTAGCAAATTGTTATCTCTCATAAGCCTGTAGTCCTCTTCACTCAGGTTGTTCACAAACTGATAGAAAGCTTCTTCTCGATCTAACCGATCCAGCTGGCTCTGACGTTGGGCTTCTGATTGATCAATACTTCCTTTATCACTAGAATCTGAGCTTTCCATCTTGATGAGTGGAAGAGTACCTAAAAAAGGAGAGAACAAACCCTTCATGGAGAGCAGTGAAATACTGCATGAAATTTAGGCATGTTTACAATGGAGAGTGAAGCACAGGTTAAAGCAGTTTGCTAATGAAGCTTTACCTAAGATCAGGTTCATCACCACGGGGATCAAAAACAAAGCATGAACCTCCTCAAGAAGTACAAACAAAACTGATGCCCATCATTACCAAATACTCAACAAAGCAGCAGGTATGAACACAGGGGATATCATCTGCCATAAGCCTTAGTCCATCTTTACACTCACATAGTTAACTAGGTGTCTGTGATTATCTGCTTTTTGCATAAAATACTCCTAATGTCACAACTGTCTCTCCAAGCAGCCTCACAGTAGTGTAGTACAAGGCACAAGCCATCCTTGAGCACGCTCTCTGAGCACAGGATTATACGTTCCTTGCTTTTTCCTGCCTGCTACAGAAACACCCTCTTCACCATCCAAGTGAATTTTAACAGAACGAAGTCGTTATGAAGAACTCAAATAAAGAAGATGCTGCAGAACACTGTGTGCACAAAAAAAAAAAAGAGGAAAGCTTCTCATTCCCTCAGAAAAGGAAAAGGGTTTGTAAAATCAACTTTATAGTTTTACATCAAGAAAGGAATTTGCTTTCAAGTTTCAGCATTTACTGAATTACTGATGTTGATGAGCAAAATTTCCAAGACAAAACTCCAGCATATACCAGGTACACCACTGCTTTAAAGAGCTGTCTTTCATGCTGCATATTTTTAAATATAACCTTCTCATACTGTTTTTCATATTTGGATGAAGTACTTGACAACGTCTCTCTTTCAAGGAAAATAATCGATGAATGCCGAGTCTGTATCTGATAAATATTATAAGGAACACATGCAAATGCAGGAGACATTCTGGCACTGGCTGTGCCATGCAAATACATCAAATGAAGATAAAATAACCAGTTTCCTTGATCACTCTGCCTCACTATTCACAGCATCAAGAATTTTCCTGTACAACTGGTAGAATCTAGTTACTCAGAGAGGTGATTAACAAGCTAATCCTCTGCATGCTAAAAAGCTCTGCAATACCATTCCCCATCAGAAAACATTCCTTTCATTTAAACCATACTTCATGTGACATGGAAATACTGGAAGAATAAAGCTTTTCTGCTTCTCACTGGAAAATTTCCAACACTTAGACATCTGTCTAGTGCAAAAACCATCTTTTTTTGGTTTGTCAGCACAGCTGTCAAGTCAAGACTGCCCACAGTTTACATTAGTGCTTCTCCAGAAGAGCAGCACTGCATGATCTCCACGGGCACTTTATTTCAGCTGCTATGGTGAAAATTAAAGTGCACCAACGACCTCAGTGTGTAGCACCAGAAAAATTCCACAGGACAGGATATCCCATCACTGCAGACTTGCCAATTATGGAATTGCTGTTCTGACCCTCTTTGTCTTCAGTTCTGATGCAGTGGAACTCGACTTTAAGTTAGTGATATTAACTAATAATAGCCACTCAGAGCTACGGGTGCTGTTGGGTTCTGTGAAGTTCTGCCATTTTACCAAAGCAATTACACCTTTTTTTTGGGTAATCAGGAAGCAGCAGCAATCACCAGGGTCACTACTGAGTCAGATGGAAGCCTATCAGCTTTCTCTGCATTTCTAAATCCCTGGTGCAATCTAAAGACTGCAGACTGGCATGTGACGTGCTGCGTTCTGTGACTGTGCTGTTAAACACCGATCAATGACCCTGTTCACAGGACAGTTGAGCAATAGTTTCTGCAGGTGTGTTCAGCTCTGACCCGGCTCACTTAGGAAATCTCTGTGCCCTTTACATGCTAGACACGTATTTCTAATGAGAACACAGCTTCAATCAACTTTTTTTACGGGCTTTCTGTAGCAGAATTATTACTCCAAGTAGCATTACTTAAAGACATGTTGGAGAAGATACTTTTAAAAGCAGCTGTCGTTAGTTCTGGTAATATCTGAATAAAAGCCTTGAGTAGAACAAGAGACTTGCATCCTAAATAAAACCTTGAAAGATGCATTAGTTCTTTGGGAATACATATCAAACTCTAACCAGCATTCCCTTTTTCAGGATAACAATGAAACAAAGTCAACAACAGGATTAAAAAAGTAAAGACAAGTAATAAGATGTTAAAGGACAGGAGCAGCACAAGTTTTGTAAAATATTTTACCCGAAATGACTGCCATGGGATTTACTGACTTCAAAGCAAATGGAACGTCTTCAGAAAGATGGCAGTATTAACACCTTTGTAAGCATTAGACTAATTCTTCAACAGCTTCTAAAAAGAAAGCTGCACTACACATGCAAAACTTAACATTTATTTACGACTTTCCTTTTAACTGAAAATTCCAGTGCTTGCAGGCATCTTGGCTATATAATGCCTACGTATTTGCCTATTCCATTTCAGAAAATGAAGGGGCACCATTCTTGGTCAGAGAAAAAGGGAGAGTCAAAACAAGTCAAATGGGGGAAAATTTTTTTTAAATCTCTTCTTTACCAATAGGCTGATGTACAGTTCAAATGTTGATTCTTTAGGAAATGCTTGGAATAAGTCAGTACTACTTATTTCCAGGTTTGCTCTTCTTTTCTCCTCCATCACCTCTTATCTTCCCTTCTAAATTATAAAATAAGCTAATGGTCAAGGCTGAATAGTTTACTGCTAAGAAAAAAGCCACAGAGGTGGGATCTTGAAAGAAGAATTTAATTTACATGAGGACTATTTCTGCTAGCGACAAACTCGCTGTATTTTCCTATTGCAAGCTACTAACAGGTTACTTCAGTCCCCCGTATCCCAATTTCACGACCCCAGAAATGCTGTGAAATCTCTATTGGATGCTTACACTGATGGAAATACAGATGGCACAGAAACACAGCAACAACACATTCTCCCTACCTGACTGCTGACAGCATATGGGATGATACTCTTCAAACCAGAGCTCTGGTATTAAAACCAGCAAATGAAAACCAGGATTTCTACCCCAAGGCTTCTGCTACTTTCTGTCTCCTCCCTGTCCACATTGTGGACTCACTGTGCACATTGTCCAGCGTAAGCCTCACCTCCCAGCCTGCTGCAGAGCTCTCCATGGCCAGGCTGAACTTACTGGAATGTTTAGACTACTCCTGCCTTAGCACAGCTCCATAGGGCCCATCTGGCAGGACAGCAGGATTTCCATGGTGGGAGTTAGCACCACCTCGCGCTCCTGCCACGGCAGGGCAGAGAGGCAGAAATAACTTCAAAATCTGCCCTCAGGATGCTGCTCTCAGCTCACACCCCGCAGACAATTAAGACTGGCTTAAGGAAGCCAGTAATACAGGCAAACCTGATGAGGGAAAACCAACAGGTGTACTATTAACTCACAACAAAATAACCAACATTTGGTTATCTAATAAGCAGGTACGCTTCAACTCTGCTGCTTTCTTCCAGTGTAAAACTTTGCTCTTACCCAAGCTAAAAGATTCAGAATTTCCTCCTTTAGTGTCCTTCCTTGTCAGCACTGAGTTGACACAAGGTGGGGAAGGTCACAACTACGAGCAGGAAGTTCAGATCTGCTGGTTATCGCCAGCTTCAGCTGAGATATCCAGACATGAAAATCTCTTTATGGCAAAGTGAGGGGGTGACCACCTAAAGATTGCACAAAGCAAGAGAACCAGAGATAGGATAAACAATTTTCTCCTTAACAAAAAAAAAATATTCTTCAGCAGCTGAATATCCAGACACAGTAACTACAGTGAATTCTTAATTGGCATTCCCATCCTGCCACAAATCAGAAAAGTATCTTCCCTGCAGTTACGCTTCAGCAACCTCAGAGATTTCCAAGCACAAATGACTGCCTGTCTCTCCACTGCTGCTCCAAACTGCAGTAAGCCCACAAAAGCTATTGTTTGTTACATTCTTTTATTCAAGAAGAAGTAATACTATGTTCTTTTGGATAGGAACAGTTTAAGAGTACTGGATATTCCCTCAATAATGCAAAGTTATCATTCTTACAGCGTAAGAAATATTTTATGTTTTCTTTTATGCCAGGTTGTGTGTAAACTAAATCCAGTAAGGAATGTGCTACTGCCTCAAATCTGGACGAACAGCCAAACAGGGATAACATTTGTGTTTCACTCATCTACCTTCAACAGTAACACAGTCTATCTCCATATTGCTTAGCACTTGTGGACTACAGAATTCTTCCCATAAAAAGTACTAATGGACCACAAGGCACAGCAATGAATCTCTACTTCTTCCTCCTTCAATAATGTGTAATATCTCCTGACATTAGTTATCCGTATTGAACACCAAGACACTACCTTAGCCTGCATTCCTGGGTTTTTTATATTTAAAAGAAATCCCATAAAACATTAGAACTTAATTAAACCAACCAGTCAGAACTTAGAAAATCTGACAAAGCCTGGAATCACTCATTGGCAGGGTTAAATGAAAAAGCGATACCTTAAAATTAAAATCTTCGTTAGATTTATGGGGCAAGCCTTAAATTTTAACAGGACAAGGCATGGAATTTAATTAAACTGAAGAAACAACTCAGCTGCTCGTGAGTCAGGTGTGCAACAAGAAGTTCCTCTAGAACTCCCCCATGTCGGTGCTACCGGTATTTCAACCTCACCTGAGAATCTCTCGTGCCCTGTATGGCAGGAATGTTTCCTGAGTTACCTCACGTCCCAGCAACACAGTTAATACCTCTGTATAAACAAAAAAGAGGATGGCAGTGTGGGTGTTCCAGAGATGTCCTCAGCAGAAGGCCAACTTCTCATTTATGATTCATACCCTCATTTTAATTAGGTATTTCAACCGGTAGAGCACCTTGCTTACTTCCAGTCTGCAGAAATGATCAAACCCTTGGACTAAAGGAGTGACTCAGGTTGGAAGCCAGAAATACTAATTTGTTTGCTTTGGGTCATTAAAGGCTATTTTTCCTGCCCAGCTTGCAGTGAACATGCCTCAAAGACACTTCAGCTCGAGAGAAGCACAGCACAGCTGCATGTCCAAGCGCTTTCCACGAACTGTGACTTCAGCAGCTCTGACGTGCCATGGCAGCACAGCCCCAGCCAGCCCTCTCTCCAATTCCATGTCTCAAATGACACAGGAACAGCAGCTAGAACAGGCAGTCCTGTTACCCCAGCTTCTTCAAGCACAAACAGAAGCCACTTCACACACAGCACTCATCCAACCCACCACACCTCATTTTCCTAGAAGAATTCAAAGTTGAAAAACAGTTTCCATGCCAGTCAGTATCCAATTTCTCAATACTCAAAACTAGCTGGAAGTAAGACATAACAGAAACTACATTTTCATCTTAAATATTTCATCACTCAAGTCTGCAAGCTCAAAAGCAGAAGCAAAAACTGTCAGTGAATCCCATCATTAAAGGAAAAAGACACCCTAAGACAGTGGACTGAAGTCATCTATTTGCATTATATATGGAGCTTCATTATGTCAAGTTTATTTGGCTTTCTCCTTCTGTGCAGGTGCACAAGTTCCCTTTTGTGATCACACCAAAGGCTTTGATACCACAGGTCCAACACACTCATCTCCATCTTAGAAACAGTAAAACACAACAAACTTTTCTAGTTTTCAAAGCTGCATCATGAATTTTATGAGGTTTTTTTTTCCTGCTATTCTGGCTTTTTATTTCCACTGTGATGAATAGCAGATTTAGGTTCTTATTAGATTTTTATTAAACCTACCACAAGTTTTAAAATCAAGAACTCCCTGTGTCCTCTTTAACTCAAAAATTATCATGGAATATGCACCACTCTTAGAAAGCTGGAAGAAAGTTTTGTGTTCTATGGAAGTGTTCTGTGAAAAGTGCTGTAACATTTAAATGCCAGTTTAACAAGGAGTGTTAAACATCGATTCAGCTTTTTCACTACCCCAGTGTGTTTCAAAGCAAAGGCCCTAAAAACAAGGTGTCATTCTGAACATACACTTTAAACAATAGAAAGCAAATGAATACTTTTGCAGAACAGTGGCAGAAAGTTCCACAGAATTAAAAAAAAAAAAAAAAAACAACCAAACCAGAGAGGAAAAACACTTCAGCTGAACCAACTGTTGAGATAAAGAAGAGAAACACTAACAACTCCTGATAAGTCAGAAAGAAGTGAGGAAATCAGGGCAGAGCTTAGCAATTCCAGAACACTGAGAGCATGTGGAACCAAGATGGAGCTCTGAAAATAAAATGTGGTAACAACTGCCAAAATGCTGGGCTTTGCCTTTTATCATCTGCACTTACTAAAACAACACTTTTCACATACAAGTGGAAAATAAAATTAAGATAACACTGCATTTGCCATCAAATTCAGATAGCACAGAAGAGAAAGCTTGGTGTATATGAGGTGCGGCAAGTTTCCAGCACTGCAGGCTCATGAAATGATGCTCTTTTTGCCCAGAAATGAGCTTCCTGCTGGGTCAGCAGCAGAAGGCCCAGTCTGAACCCAAAAGAAGAAGTAAATCTGCACACAAGTAATCAGTGCTGACCCTGACAGACTATGAACAGGACTGATATCAAGGACAAGTCTAGTTTCGACTCTAGAAGAAACACAACCTGTGGTTAGTGAAAGCACTAAGCCAATCAAAACTCACTGAATTTCAACTGAAAAAGAAAAACCCATCTTTAAATTCACTGCTGAGTCTTGCTGTCTCCACACAACTGCTGCTAATAGAGGCACTGTTAATAGTAAAAGGGCAACAACCAGAGAATCACTGCAACCACAACCCACAGAGGAATTCCGATACGTGCATTCCTGTTCTTGTTGATATCCGGTGCCCATGGAACACAGAAGTGGGAAATAAAATGAAGGCAAATTTATTTGGATTTAAATAGGTATCTGTACCATGAGAATTCCATTTCTGATGCCATCCCAAGGCAGGCAAGCTCCAGCATTTTAACAGGATTATTTGCACGTACACCTTGCACATCGAAACCCAGAGTGCTCTGAGCAAAGTGATTTTAAATTACTGAACCAAGATAAAATGTGTGCTGGCTTTTCCTACATTCCATAATCATTAGGTGGCTTTACGAGACAGCACAACTCCGCAGACCTCCTGGAGTCAAAAGCTGAGCTTCAACACTGCACACCAGCCAAAAGCTGCTAACGAGTACCTCGTTAATACAAACCTGAGCAGTCTGAAGGAGACACAGGCTTGTGTTTATGATCTTACCTGCAGCCAGAACTTGTGCAAAGGCAAAACCAGTCCCTGGGATGCTCCTGGCTATCCCTACTCACCACACAAAGCTCCTGACTAAGTTATGACACTGCCACGCTCTTTAGAAGTTTTGGTTTTGAGAAGCACAAGACTCTCATAAAAATATCTCGAAGACAGAAATGTTCACATTTGGTTTTATCCCTTCACGACTAATATTTGCAAGCTCAGTAGATGGTAAGTTTTCACCAAGACTGAGAGATTAAACCACAAAACCTTGGATAAACACCCAATAATGATGTTTGGATTCAAGTGTTTTAATACATGGAAACTGAAGTTCTCTATTAAAAAAAAAAAAAAAAATTAAGACAGTCCAGTAATGTGTTAAGCCACATTAGGCTGGACTTAAATGCAACCTTTAGACTCAAGTATATGAAGTCATAACGTTATATTATGCTATGATTGTTTAAAAAATAGTACAACACGTCCACTGCAACTGGAATCATTCTGCTAAGATCAAGAGATTTATTTTGATATATTCCCACAGGGAAAAGGAATAAAGGAACATGCAAAGCAGGTATATTGATACAGAGGTGTTTTGAAAACATTTCCATCTAAGGATCTACCCCTTCCTCTAAAAAAACCCAAACCCACACACTGGAGACCAGACACTTGTAACACTCTTGTCCAGTACACCCTGGCATATCCAGGAACTCAGTAATAGGAAAAATAAATATGATATAGATGGCAACCACTACAGGCTTGAAAAATACCGGCGTGGTTATTTCAGTGACAAACATTTACCCAGTCAGAGCTGCTGATGAAGGGAACACTGCAGTTGTTGTGCCTTAGTGGTCTAGCATAACAAGAAACCCTTAATTTTATAATGTGTGGTATGATTTCCCTTCCCAAGATGTAATTCCAAGCTACCATTATTTTAATTCCAAAATGGTAAACCTGTAGAGGGAACAGAGTCAGTTTAAGTGCCAGCTGACCACTACAAGAAAACTAAATATCTGATCCTCAATTAAAATAATTAACTGCCCAACTGTTTATTTGTTTTAGAAAGACTTGACAAGTCACTGCAATTAAAATTCAGGGACAAATTAGTGTCAGAACTTCTTCTGAACATTTTGACAACTATTTTCAAGTTGAAATTACCCAATACTGTCAATATGGACAGGAAAATAAATGGGATGTGTGATGATACTGTTGGGTATTATCAAGTTTGTATTCTTGCTTAGGAGCTTCTCTGTATCAAGGCTCCACCTTCCTGAGAAACAGCAAAATTAAGACTACTATTATTTTAAAAGCTCAGTGTTTTTTGCTGGGAAACCTTTTGTCAGGCTCCTACTGCACACTAAAATCAAGACACATAACAAATCTTATAAACAAACCTTAACCATCACTACATTTTATACATATATATATATACACACACTATTATACACAACCTGATATTGCTCCTCAATTAAAACAGATCACTCAAGATAAACACATACATCCAGCTGGACTCGACAAGGGTTTTGAAACAGAGAACCAGAAACCTTAAATGCCAACAAACAGCATTAAAAGGGGCAGGGAAAAACTTGCACAGGAAGCTAAGGTGACAGAGCAAAGATGACGTGATTAACTGGGGAGAAGCTCAGCACAGGAACAGCAAGCACCACAGGTATGAACAGGTCACAGGCTGATCCAGAGCCTTACACAGCGGGATAGGAAGAGTTGCTCTCGCCTGTCTCCCACAACAAGACTTCTTGCCTCAACTCACGGGAAGCACGGCCTGAAAACAGGGCCCTGAAAAGCTGCGATTCCTTCAGCAGACACTGAACTGTGGACGAGGCCCAGGATAGCAGCTACAACCACCCCCCTCCCTCCACCCCTCCCAAAAGGAGCTTGTTCCAAATCCTCCCCAGGCCCAGCCGGACACCCGGAGGGTGCCGGGCCCGCCTGCCCTCCCCGAGGAAAGCGCAAACCCAGCTCCAGCCCCCAGTGGAAGGTGAGGGTCGCGGCGGGAGGCCCCGCGGGGAGAATCCCCGGGGTGACGGAGCGCGGCCCATCCGGGCACACCCGCGCTCGGACCGCCATCACCGCCCCCCGCTCCCTCACGGCAGCGCGGATGGAGCCTCCCGCGCTCCGCCGAGCCGCCCCGCCGTGCCCGAGCGAGGACTGAGAGGCCCCACGCCCGCTCCCCGCTCCGGGCGGAGGCCGCCACCGCCTCCCCCGGGCCTGGGCCTCTCCCTTCCCCGGGCCATTTTGAGAGCCCGCCCCCGCCCCGGTGCTCACCGCCCGCCGCCGCCGCCCGCCGCCGTCCCCCCGGCTGTGGGTGCGCCGCTTCCCGCGCCGCTCCGGGCTGGCTGCCGGCTCTCCGCGTTCCGCCCGTGCCGCTCCGCCGCCGCGCCGCCTCCTGCCCGCTCAGGCGGCCATTTTCTGCTCCATTGTTACCAAGGAACGGGGGGCCGGAAGCGGC
This sequence comes from Corvus cornix cornix, assembly GCF_000738735.6. Taxonomy (NCBI): domain Eukaryota; kingdom Metazoa; phylum Chordata; class Aves; order Passeriformes; family Corvidae; genus Corvus; species Corvus cornix. The sequence continues at coordinate 18,498,140 of NC_047058.1, read as the reverse complement.
CGCCGGCAGCCGGAAGTGGAGACGCGCGCGCCCCCGCGCAGGCGCGGCCCGGGAGGCAGCCCCGCCCAGCGCGCGCGGTCCCGGCCCTCAGGGGCCGGCGCCATTTTGGTGCGGGGCAAAGGGTGAGGGTGGGGTGGCGTGCGGGGTTGCTATGGCCACCCCTCAGCCCCCCCCCAGTGCCCCCGGGGAATATGGAGGGGACCGGGGTCAGCGGTGCCCGCCCGTGGTGCGGCGCAGCAGGAGTGTCTGTGTTCCCACGGTGCCCTGAGTGGGGCTGTTTCCTGTCAGCTCAGGAGTGTGCGTGCTGGGCAGAGGTGACTCTTGTGCAAGGCCGATGGTGGTCAACAGTGCCAAAAACCAAATAAATATTGGCAGTACTTGTGTCTGTAGGTGGGGATATTCACCCTCCTCTCCCTTCTAACCATGGGCATTCCTTCCTCTCCAGCCACGGACATTCGTCCCCTCTAACCATGGACAATCCTCCTCTCTGACCATGGCCATTCCTGCCCGCTAACCATGGCAGGGTCTCCCCTCTCATCTGGTGTTGTGTACTACATACAGATGGCATGCCCTATGAAAACTAAGATATTCCTGTTTTCTGATATGTACCTTACTTAATTGAATGCCAGACTTCCCATGTTATGTAGGGTTAAGCACTTCTGCAGTTGTTCCCCTCACCACTGAAATTATCAAGAGCAGCTGAGCTTTGAAAGATCCCATTTGAATGCCCAAAAAGTCGTATCTTGCAACCGTCTTGCAAGGAAGTCATCTTCATAATACCTGATACATAGGGGAAAAACCCCATATTCCTGAGGATTTACACAATTTCAGGGAGCCCACGAGACACCTTTGTTTCTCCTTTTGGCAGTTCATTATAAAAATAGCACTGTCAAGTTGAGGGGGGTGTTGCATTTAAAGGTTGTGGGAACTGTTGAGTTTCTACTCAACAATATAAGCCCAACTTTTAATGTAAATGAAGTGTTTTTATATACTCACAGTTTAAATTTCCACTGTCAGACTGAGAACCTGAAGGCAGCCACAGTGTCTGGGCGAGAGAAGAGGGAAGGGACAGGTACAGGCCATATTTCTCAGCAGTTTTACCAGGAGACGACAAAATCTTTAGTAGAGGAGTCCCACTTTCATCTGGAGCAGGTGTAGGTTGCCAACTCTTTGTGTTCAAATAACCAGTAGATGAAGCAGTTGAGTTTATTACAGCTGCAGATGGACAGGTGATACTTGATACCCCACACAGTTGGAGTGATGGAGAGGTAACACCTAACACAGCATTAAACTTACTTGCAGAATGTTCACCTTTCAGGTTTTTAAAAGTAAATTGGGGTTGAGAGAGTGAGTTTAAATCAGATCAGTCCTTTGCATCGTTGCTGCAACTGGAGTTAGATTTACTGCAGGGTCAAACCATGCCCTAACAGTTCTGCTTTGACTGTTCAGTGTAAGTAAAATTAAACAAACAAACAAACAAACAAACAAGATGAGTAAATTTAATGTCATGAAGCAATTTTGCTGTTCTAATGCACCAAAATATTTGTTATGGGGAAAAGTTGCCTTGCTCCTGACGCACGACAAATGGATCTTTTTATGTAGGCAGTGCTCCAACCCCTACAGATTCCAGTGGCTGGAGAAACTGTATCCCCCAAACAGAGACGCCTTGGCTGAGTGTGTGGGCACACTTTTATATTTGACAGGCACCTTTGAAGCTGGCAAAAAATCCATTCCGTTGTCAAACGTGGATAATTCAGGGAGCAGATGATGGGCACACAATTGATCCAGTTTATCGTGGAAAGCCTTGTGCCCACAATTGATAAGGCAGCCACCAGCGTGAGTATTGGCAATTAGCACAGCAGCAGGACATTCCTCAGTGTCACCTCAAAGGAAATCAGAGGTGAGGGGACTGCCACAGACTGATTATGCCTGAAAGAGAATCCTGCCTTTTCTCCCAACCTTTTCTGGATACCAGGCAAGGTCAGAGCAGGATAAAAGTGGCTTTGTTAGACACCAGTAACCTAAGCAGCGAAATATTAGGGATTATTGAGCAAACGGGACGTGGAGCATATTCTGTTTGGATGGAGGAATAAGATGATGGTTTATGCTCCTGGAACAGTCTCCTCACGTCTGACACGTCATTTTGTTTGTTTGTTTCCCCCTCAACAAAATACGTTTACTTGATTAACCTTAACAAAAGTTTTGAAAACCATCAAATGGCAAAGCAACAGAGGAATAAAACATTATTCTTCACATCTGTGGGTGAGCTCAGGCTCTTCAGGTAGACATTTGCCAGTTTGCTGGGAGATGAACACCGCGAGGAGCAGAGATGGCAGCTGGATCCTGCTGATTCACACCTTCCTTAGCTGTAAAAACGTGGAGCTGAGGTCCAGGGCAGACAGCTGAGGAAAGCTCTCTCCCACACAGCTGAGGGAAAGTCTCTCCCTCGGTGTGATTTGCTGGATTCATTTGCAAATGCCCTCACACAGTTGATCAGGTACAGAATAAGCTCTGATTTTTTAAAACCACTTAATGGATTTCAGTATCCACTTGACATTAATAACAATTAATGATCTGTGCACACACATCTCCTTAGCAGCTTTGACAAAATTAGGATCGGTGTAGCAGCATATTTCAAAAAGCTTGTAGGGGAAAATATATTTACATAGAGAACTTTGCAGTATAGGGAAAAATCCAAAATCTACAGCAAAAGCATGGTGTAATTCCTACCTAAGTGTTTTCAATTTGCTACTGTATGTATAGCAAAAGAGAATTGCAGTACTTTTCCATGGTAAGTTTAATGTCATTTCCTTCAATGAGGGTAAATAAATTTGCTTTAAATCCCCCAGGGTTTTAAAAACTGCTTATTAGGTATGTAGTGATAGATGAAAAAAATGGTGGTTTATTTTTTTTTTCTAAAAAGATAGTAAAATAACTTGTTCATAATATAGCTAAGTAATAATCCAAATGCAGTGAGGTGAGGAAAAGCTGAATCTCTTGGGAGCTTCTAAACCTGAGCAAAAAAATTAAAAATAAAAGACCCACCAAACTCAGATCCTTGTATACTCGAAGTAGAGGCAGAGGCAGGAACTGAGCAGGCAGATTAAGCCAGCTGGGCGGTGTAAACGCAGGAATTCTGATTTTCTCCAGCTACCTGGGCTTACAGCTGGGCTGCTGTTTACTCTTTAAATTGACTTTGTCTTTCTGTAGCTTCTGACAGAGTTACCTACAAAGTCTTCGATAAATGCAGGATGTGTGAACTTCTGCTGAATGTGCTTAATCCCAAAGGATTTCTCTCATGTTTACTGTCAGTACCTAGTTAGGTGCTATAAATCCAGTTGCAGCCAAAAAATTCAGGCTATAGAAGATGAGGTAGTTAATGCAGAGTGTTGCAATTTATACAACCCCGACATGGAGGTGCTTGTTCATGTCACCAGAGTGCTTTGTCACTGCACCTGAGCCCTGTTCAGGCCAGAACTAACCAAAGCCAAGTGGGAAAAAGTGAGATTTTATTTTTCCTTCTAGTTGACAAAATTGTCCCAGGCCGTCCAAGAATATCCACGTGCAATTGAATGGTGATTCTGTCCTTCCTCTCTGGAAAACTCTCACCTCTGCAGGTACCAGGTGTAGAAAACTTGTCTCCTGATGAAGGAACTTCATCTCTATTCTGAAAAAGCCAACTCCGCAAGATTTTAAGCACAGAAGTTGGTGGATTTTATTAAAACCCTGAGGCAAGAAAGCTCATCTAAAATAGTCAAATGGAAATTAAAAGCTCTGTAGGTAGGACAGAATAAAATCCTAGGCTGGAAAAGTTACCTCATCTCGACAAACTCCTTACTGTGCTTACCAGATTAACTTTCTTTTTGGCTAGCATTAACTTTATTTAATTTTAAAATAACTTGCTTCTAGGACTACAATATTAGTCCAAACCCATATTTTTGTAGTGTGAGAAAAACACTGTTTGAGTCTTTTCTTATGGCAAAACTTTAAAAATTCAGTTTATATCCAGTCTTAATCTGGGCCTTTCTCCCAAATGCAGCCATGCCCAAAGGATTTGCTCTGCATTCACACTGGTGCAGCTGAGTAATGTGTGCCCTGGCACAGCCTGATAAATTCCCTCCTCTGTCACCTAAACCAAGCAGAAAACCCAATCAAAGCCCCTGAAATGTGGAAATTTTCCTTTCAATGCGGGCACTCGGCGTTCAGAGGAGGCTGGCTGTCCGTGCTGGTGGCAGACACTCACTCAGGATTGGGTACATGAGCAGCACTTTCCTCCTGTAGATGTCTGGGGGGAACTTGGCGTAGTACACTTTGGCTCGCTGGGTCTCCTCGTCGCTCTGGATCAGGATTTTCCCGATGCGGATGGATCTGCAGCAGTCCCGCAGGCCCTGTTCCATCGCCTCCCCTCCAAGGAGCAGCACAAACACAGCACCAGGTGGTGACACACTGACAAAGGGCTCAGGGGCGAGGGGCTGCAGTGGAAGGGACAGTCCCAAAGGGACAGTCCCAAAGGGACAGGCCCACCCCCGTGCAGGTGAACGCTTGTAAGCACTAAAACACTTGAAGCTCTTTCCCTTTTTCCTCTGTTCACAGCAAACCGAGTCTCCTCGGTGTTGCCGAGCCCCTGGGTTTGGTGCTCCCACCCAGCTGTGCTGAGCTCTCACAGGAGAGAGCTGGAAATCAGAACGGGCGGGTGGGGTTTGGGGACATCCCGGTGGCAGAGTGTGGGGCCGCTGGATTTGACACCACAGATCCAAAGGTTTGCCCAGCCCTGGACAATAACAGGGACTCTGCCCCCACGGAGCGTGGCTGGGGTGCAGCCCTGGGCACAGCTGGGAAACAGGAGAGGGCACTTGGCCCCTCACAGGGGACAGCTGCCAGGGAAGAGGCCACAGGAAATCTGTTCCAGCCGTTTGTCTCCTAAAAGGTTAATGGCAGATATTCCTGGACATTCTGTTAGCTAGGACACCTAAGAAAGAATAACAAATAATAAGCCAATAAGTAATTTCAAGGAGATACTGTAATATTATGAAAAGTAGGCTTTGTCCTGTTAACCAGATATTTTCCTTAATGTCATAGTTTACAGTAGTAAAGAAACCTTCCATCAGTAAGACACCAGATCGTGTCTTTCACTGAGAAAAAGAAACGATGTGTCAATATGACAAACATTAATTGGACTGAAAACTAACTGATAGGTCTCCAAGTGTAATTGTAAGCAGAACACTGAACACGGCAGAGCTCCCTTCCTGTTGGATCTTGACCCCACACCACTTAATGTGTGATCGCTGACCTGCAGGAAAATGCCAAATCATTACTGGTGATCTGCAGCTGCACAGAAGTTGGGGCAGGTCGCCAATACCAAACCTAATCTGGATCACTTAATGAGCTGAGTTTAAATAAACAACATGTTTTTCGTGCCACCAGATGTAAAGTCGTTAGCCTAAGAATAGAGCAGCAGCTGGACTAAGAGGTAGGTGACAAAGTCATGGAAAGCAGTGACTCAGAAGAGGAATAATCAGCTGAAGATGAACTCCTAATGAGATGCTCTGCCAAGAGGAGCCAATGCTTCCAAGGAACCACAAACGGAGGCACCAAGGAAGACAAGAAAGGTTTTATTACCTCTGTGTGGGCTCCAGGAAGACTTCCCTGAGGGCTGGAAAACACACCTTGGTGAGAAAACACCCAAGGAACATAGTTTACTAAGAAATAAAAGGTGAAGGGACATTTAAAGTGCAGTCTCTGGGAAGGCACATGGCAGTTTTAACTCTAAAGGGTGGTGAGGCCCTGGCACAGCCTGAGAGCTTGTGGCTGCCCTGGAATTGTTCAGGGCCAGGTTGGATGGGGCTTGAAGCAACCTGGGATACTGGATGGTGTCCCTGCCCATGGCAGGGGGATTGGAATGAAATGATCTTTACAGTCCCTTCCAACCCAAACCATTCTGTGATTCTGTGATTTATCTGGCAGAGTGGTGTTTGGTAGCTGGACATCAATACAGGTCACTGTGTATTTTTAGGACTGGGGAAAGCTGTCCACTGGAACAATCCACACGCAGTTCGCCGACTGTGGCAGAGTGCCTGTCACTGAAGAATCGCTGGAAATACTTAATGAGATAATTTTCTTTTCCAAAGGAAACACTCTAGTTTGAACAAGCATTAATTCAGTGGAATCCGGCGGCCTTCATTAGGCAGGAATTGGGAGCAGGTTATGAGAACAGCTCCTGCTAGATTCGTTCTGAATAAATACAGAAACCCTGTGGCTGCAGGCTGGGGTGAAGGGAGGGGTGAACCAGGCAGCACAACCTGCACATGCCTTGGCTGTGCTGCCTGTGTGCTCCCAGGGAGGTGAAAAGGCTATTTTTACCTAACCTACCCCCCCTTCCCAGGACCAACCCATATTCAACACTTTTTTTTTACATTAATAGCATTATCAGTGTGAATCCTGGCTGCCCTCAGCAGCACCAGCTGCAGGGCTATCAGTGTTTGCAAACAGCCACCAAAACCTGCCTCAGACAATTCATTTCTCTTAACTCTGGCCGGTAAGAGCACCATCAGCCACAGGGAAACTTAAACACATTGCAGATCGAGAACACAATCAAGCAGCATTGGCTTTATTGCTGTCGCTTGGCATTTGGAAAGTGTCGGGTGCCCACTGGGTCTTGGTGTTTAGGGGAAGCAAGGACTCTGGGCAGGCTTTATTGCTTCATTCATTTGTGTGGAGAAACCAGAATGGAGTTAAAATCCTTAAGTGAAAAATTCGGGAAAGAAAAAGTGGGTAACACAGAATGGAGCTGGACGAAGAGAGAGATTTCCAAGATTTTTTTCTTATTCAGTGTTGATGGTCACCCTCTTACATCCCAAACAGAGTTCTGATGGTCCCTTATCAATCCTTATCTTGGGGTGTGATTTCTGACGTCTCCTGTGAGGTTTGAGAGTGTGTCAGTGACGGGGTACTGGTGCCTGGTTAATCCCAGGGATAGCGGGGGGACCCGGAGTGCCTTCTGCCTGTTCTGTTTGGCAGCTGTTTCAACGGCAAATGCTAATTCCTCTCTCAATGTTTTGCTCTTTCTGGGAATTTAAAAATAACTTGCCTAATGAAGCAGTGCTGAGCAGCTCATATGTCCAGACAGATAGGAGTGAAATGCTTCTGTTCAGAAAGCAAAGTCGTCCGTGGTGGCAGTGCCTTTGAACAAGTCCCCCAAGGCCCTTTTTCAAATAATCCCAGGACTGGCTGAAATTAATGCTGGAAGAAATTCAGAGAAAGGGGGGAGAATCACGTCAAAGAGCCTGAGACTTGGGAAGACATTTCTGGGTGAGCTGTAATCAGGCCCATCATATGATATCCCTTTAGCAGTGCCATTTAATTACTCCTTTACAGACAGGGTTTGATGTATGTGTGCTGCAGCAGGGACATCCAGAACATGAAAGAAAAACGTAGCACTTACTGAAGGCTTTTCAAAGATCAGTCGAGTTCCTTGTCCCTTGTTAGAGCAACGAGAAGCTGAGCAGAGTGACAAAACTGCCTGTCCAAAGGCTGCCACCAGATAATTACAGGCTATGGCAATCTTCAGTTTCTCCCTCAAAAACACCTTGTTTTGTTGCACGTCTTTGATTTTCTGTCTTCTGGACCTGGAGATCACCATCCTCATTTAAGTTTACCCTGCAATGAGCTCATCTGCCTCAACAGGACAGGACACATGAGAACCATGAAGGGTGGACATCCAACAGGAGCTGGAGGAATGGTTACAAAAGGAGCTGGGCATGATACGCTGGGAGGCAAAATTGCTATGGAAAAGCAGGCATGGAAGCCAGGGAGATACGTGGCTTCTTCCTTTGGACCAAGACTGGAGTCAGAATGTCTCTCCCTGCCCACTTGGAGCAGCCTTAGCCTCTTGCATGGATTTGCAACATTATTGTTTTCTTATTCTTTAGAATTAAATAATTTGTGGTGCCATAATACTTATCAGAGTATAAATGCTGCTCTTTCTAATAGTTCAGTAATAAAATCCTATTTTTTCACCAGCTAGATGAAATCATTACATTATTCAAATCAATTCTTATTTTTCTTTAATTGCTTCTGATGCCCTTGGCACTGTTGAGTGACAGGGTCTGCTCTCCATCCTTGGAGGCTGCTAGGGGAACTCAGCAATGTCCTCATCTCCACAAGAGGAGATTATTGATCCTAAAAAACTGGTGGTTTTATTTGGGGCAGAAAGGATGGGGAAAGCATCTATCAGAAGAGTTTTCCAGGCAGAGACTAATGGTACAACCCTGTGTTAACCCTACAAAGACTGTAAGATCTGTATCATATACAGCATGTCCATATGTTTTTATTGAATTGTTCTTATAGTGCAATCCATCATTCCCTTGAGCCCTGCATCAAATATGCCATGCTGCAAAAGGATGCAATGAAGCCAAAACACAAGGATCATGGGTTACTTTGCTCTGTGCCAGGGAAATGAAGGACTTCCACCACTGGGATTCAACTGCTAAAACCCAGGACCTTCTGTCCCTCTGTACAGAATAACAAATTTCAGCATCATCCTTCATCCTGCAACCAAGAACGTGGCCTGTGTGATATCCACAGCAGTCCAGGCAATGGCACATTTCCTTTTTTGTGCTGGAATCATGACCCAATTCAAAACCATAGCCCAAAAATTAAACTGGTGATTGCTCCCTGCTTGGGCACCCAGCCACTACTCTCCATAACCAGCACAAGTCTCCACCTCAGCATGTTCACCGTAGGACAGCAGACTTCACACACTTGGCAATAATTGAGAGATCTGCACCTTTCTGTTCTCAAACCCCAGCCCTAACTTCAACCAACCTCGGCCAAAGCTGTGCAGTGACTCTTGCTTGCACCAGGAGCTCCGTGGAGCTCTTGGATTCAGTAAGAAGAGTGACTCTTCAGCTCTTGGTTTCAATCATCTTGGTGTCATAACCCCAGCAGAGACTGGAAGCATTGCAGAGGGGTCCTGTGATGGAACACATCTTGGAACACAGCCAGGGCCAAATCCAGCGGGGGCCTCAAGCCCAGGATCCACTGTGTAGCCATCGCCAGACTGTGTCCTCAAGGGACTTGGGGTAATGCTAGATCCTTCTGGGCACAGGGACAACTCTGGGCACTGCTGGACAGGTTTCCCTCACTGAACACCACACCAGGGGCTCATTTTAGCAAGAAAGATCCTAAACAATCTCCACAGCCAATGCCAGCATTTTGCAGTGTTAGCCGATGGGAGATGAAGGAGGGATACATTCCTTAAAAATAATCCTCCTGGTGTTAAATAATGTGAGTAAGCAGGATGCCTAATTCTGCCCCTCAGTATTGAACTGCCCTGTTTATCCCTGGCTGCAGCTCTGCCCCTGTCCCTGGCCTGGCCTGTGCCCCCTTCTCTGCTACAGCAGGGGCTGGTGTGACATAGCCCTGTTTTAGCAGCTGCCTGCTGTAAAAATGTGCCCTTATCTCTCAGACTGCAGTTTATGCTCAGTCTCTTTATTTCCCTTCATGTAATCATCAGACATTTCTGCGTTTCATCGTGATAAATACCAGACTGTTGAATCTCTGGGGCTGCCAAGAAATGCATCTCAGCACAGCACAAATAGAGCTGCTATTTTTTTTTTTTTCATTCCTTCCTTTAGTTTAACATTTATTCCTGCTATTGTTGTCCTTAGAAGGATAAAGAGGGCTGCATCTCACTAGCCAGTTGCTCCAAATACATTAGATTAAAGATTAAATAACATGATAACCGAAGGCTATGAAGACTATATTAATATATTATATTGAGATAGTCAAGCAAAGATGTGATAATGTGCTATTCATTATACAGGTGCGCCAGTGCTCACTACAGGATAAAATTAGATTGACTCATCTGCAGGTCATGTACCTTCTACGGCTCAGAACTGGCAGAGCTTTGCTTCTCTCTGCACTGAGGCAGGAGCACGTCAGTCACAGCCCTGCCCTGCACAGAGAGGTGTCTGTGCTCACACCACACTGCACAGTGCAAGGCACGAAGGATCCTGGTCACCACAGCCTTGGCAGCACGGCTCAGGACATCTTTCCCATTCCCACTCTTTAAATGCCATAGGTTTCTCTTCCCCCTGCTCTCAGAGAGGAGAAGATGTGCGACATGCAAAGAGATCCTGATGCTGAGCGCCTCTCTGAAGTGGTGATACTGAGAGGCAGACCGAGCTCACACAAACAGTCACTGCTGGGCTGAACAGGCAGCACGGCTCCGTGTTCCCTGTTTTCCTTGATATCCACATCCCAGCTTCCAGCCACCCTTCTTGAGGCACGTCTGCCACACACCTGAGCTGTGAAATGCCTCGTGCTCCTGAGAGCGTTAAGTACTTTTCTCTCAGCGAGTGGATTTGCTGTCTGGAACTGCCTTTATCGCCACTCACCCCTATTGTTATTTCCATTAAAAGGTTGGAAGCCTAATACTGCATAATCATGTAGTCTGAGATCTCTAAATGAAATCTGAGGGTAAAGAAAAAAGAGGTGCAGGTATAGACGAGAAGTAGAAGTGTCTCTGATGCTTCTTGTGGAAAACAAAGAGACGCAAGATGTAAAATTCCACAGAAACTCACTTGTGTTTGTTAAAGGAATCAATAAGTGCTTGCACTGTCATTTTGGCTGCCTGGGTTATCTCGCTGGGTGACTGGTCTGCAGGAAATGCTCTCAGATGGTTGCCCTGTAGGTGTATCAGCTGGCTGGTCTCTCTGGATAACAATCACTTCCCCTTCTGCATTTTAAGATGGCTCAATACATACATTTTAAAAGAAAAATCCAGTCAGGGGTTATAATACCTTGTGGTATCACACAAAAAGACAAAAACCATTCAATTTTAGCACTGTCAATAAAATGAACTCCATCCCACCCAAAACCAGCACACTGTCGCAGTTCTGGGATGGGGAAGGCTCTCCAGTGACAGCAAATGCTGCCAGAGAAACAGAAACCCAGACACTTGTTTTGCATTCAACTTGTTGGAGCTTGATATTTTTGGAATCCTTTTTTTTGTTGGGTTTTTTTTCCCCCCCCCCCCCCTCAATTAGATGAAATTTGTCACAGAGTTCAAAAGTTATGGAAATGGTCCAAAAGACAGGCTGGTGATGCAATTGCAGAAACTCTCTTTTCTTAGCAAATCAACTTAAACCTCCCTAATGACTGGAGAAATGATGCCACAGCCCATTAGTTGGTGGCCATTTACATTCCAAGGTCGCTGTCACTGATGAGAGGGAGACGATGGCTGAATCCTTCCTTTCTCATAATTAAAGCTCATGAGCTGGAGACTCATTTTTAAGGTGCTCCTTTCTATTGATCTGTAATGCCACTTTAGAGATTCTAACTAATAATATTAGATTTTCATCAACTCGGATTTGGTCGTAGATGCTGCTTTCAGCTGAAAGAATTGAGTTAACTGCCTCTTGCCTTTTTCCTATTTATATTTTAACTGCATTGTGTGAGAATAATGTAACACCTTCATTCAGACAGAATTAGTCACTGACTTTATGTCGAAATCTTCAGCTTGTAGTAATCTCACCCACATTCAGCCAAGCAGGTAAGCACATACTGAAGTCTACAATTAAAATCCTTAATTAAATCCTTAAATTAAGAACATACTTAAATGCTTTGCTAAAGAGGGATATAATCTCCAACATGCTTAAGATAAAGTGTATGTTTAAGTGCTTTATTGAACCAGCGCTTTTGCTGCAACACCAAGTACATTTGCCAAGCAAAAGCTACTCCTATAGGTGTAATTCCATAAAAACGGGGGGGGGGTGGGGGAGCCTGTGGGCATTTATCAACATAAACCACATGGCTCCTGTCCTGACAGATCACACCTGGAATGCTGTGAGGTGTAAGAAACTTCTGGGATGGGGCATTGCCAGTGCATCAGCTGTGCTGGGGCCGTGGCAACATCAACAGCAGCTGGACTGCGCTGCACAAAGGACAAGCCCAGCTTGGATGGCTGCTGGGGGCTGCATGGCTGAGATTTGGGGCAGGTTTGGGCTCTGTGTTGACTTGGGGGGAGTTAAATATATTTCTCAGTTTGCAATATATTTAAGAGAAGCACTTATGAATACCCCAGACAAAGAAATTCCCTTTTTTTTCCCTACTGACTTCCTTGCACGAAGAGAGACAAATACATCCCCAATTTAAGCCATTACCCGACACCTTCTAGATGCCTCCAGCCTGCAAATGCTGCAGGTGTTCTGAGCTGTCCTATGGAATTGTCTGCAAAATTCTGTTGCTGATTTGGGGTACGCTGAAGGCCACTCACCAACCCCAGGGACACTGAGGAAAGGCTGGTGTCACCCAGGGCAGGTTTGTCCCCAGCCAAACTCTCCCCAGAGACAGCAGCTCCCGCTGGCAGGACAGAGAAGCTGGTGATATTAAATTACATCCCAATTAAAATCAGACTCTGCTTTCACTCACAAGGAGAAGCCACCGGGCCGTGCGCAGAGATGGATGAAGGTTCATCCAGAAGTTATGAGTGTTTTGATTATATGTGCTTTTATATAATTTAAATACAGTAGATAAACAAAAACCCATTGAACAGGCCCTGTCTGGAGGATTACTCTGGTGGATGAAGGCTCTGCTTGTTTCATTAAATGTGTTTTGGCACCACTCATGCCGAACGTGGACCGGCCAGCGTGGGATTGTGTCAGCTCTTGAGAAAGCACAAGATTGAACAGGGCCCCCAAAACAAGTTTTTGAGCAACACAACCCTGATTTTGGAGAAAATGTGCAATAATATCTCAGAGAAACAGCAGCCTTCCAGGTTGCTCCAAGCCCCATCCAGCCTGGCCTTGGACACTTCCAGGGACTGGGGCAGCCTCAGCTTCTCTGGGCAAACCTGTGCCAGGGCCTCCCCACCCTCCATGTAAAAAATTTCTTCCCTACATTTAGTCTGAATCTACCTTCTTTCACTTAAAACCATCACCCCATGTCCTGTGGCAACAGGACCCGCTAAAAAGTCTGTCTCCAAGACTTGCACTAAGGAGCTGGAACTATTTCCAGTCCGTGGGTCACGGGATTGATCCCACATAGGACAGACCTGATGGTTTTGGTGGCCGTGGGCTTGGCCCAGCATCTCTGCATGTTTTATTTACTGAAGAGCAAACCCTTCTAGTGCCAGACTGAGCTCAGCCCTTCTCAAAGCTGAGCTGCTGATGGGCTTCCCTCGACCATGGCCCTGCTGCAGCCCTGCCCTGCTCCCTGCTCTGGGCTCCTGGCACCAGGATCCACATGACCAGCAGAAGCACTGAAATCGTGTGCCCCATTTTACTCATCTGAAACCTCTCTGTGAACACAGGCAGCTTGTGGAGCTACCAGCTCTGCTTTTAGGGATAATTTCCCAGCCCCTTGCCAAGGGATGCAGTTGCTGAACAAAGTGTTCATGTCCTGCTTTCTGCTGGCAGGGCTGGGAATGACCCAGCCTGAATTAATGCCTCCCTCCTTCATTGTTCCTATCAAGTGCTAATAACAGGAATTGTCATTTTTAAAACAAGTAAGTTTTATTCCTTTTCCACAAGACATTGAAGACAGTGGCATTTCACTGCATGCACCTGCTCCTTCCCAGGAAAAGGCCAGTCTGGCAGCGTGCTGGGGCACTGCTGGCACAGGGACCCTGCCCAGGGACAGGGGGCTGTGAAGAGGCTCCGCTCCCTCCCGGCAAGCCCGGCCCCACCTCTGCACCCGCGGAAGGCAAAGTGTGAACTCTGTGTTGACTTGGTGAAGTTTCCATTTCTCAATTAAAAGCAGCCCCACTTTACAGCAGCAGTGATCCAAGCCTTTTCCTCCACTTTTCCCCATCCACAGCCACACCTCCGTCCCTGATGCGCTTCACACTAACGAGCATCAGCCCAATTAAGCCACGGGCTGGGCCTGGAGATGCACTGGGAGGAAGCAGCTGGACAGATCCTCATCTATAGCAGCGATTTGGTTAAAGAAACGATTCCTAATATTCAATAAATGGCAGTTTTAATTTCTTCTTCATACATGATCTTAAAATGAGATTTTAAATTTTTTTATTTATTCCATAAACAATATAACAAAACTCAGCAAGTTAACAATATGACGTTTTCACCATACAGAGTCAGTCACAAATATTTAAAACCTTTGCAACAAGAACAACAAAACCCAAAATATTACAAGAATAATTTACAAGAGGATCTATAAAACAGCAAAGCGCTCACAAATTTTCCAGTTTCCTTTACACAATATCACTACACTCTTTCACAACATTTCTTTTTATTACAAAATTCCCAACAAAAGTTTAATTTTTTTCTTTGTATTTTGGTTTTTAAAACCAGAAACTTTTAAGTATACATCCTTTTATTAACACCCGAAGGTGCAAAAAAAGGGAAACCTCACACATACAAACACTTCACAGCACTTTTCTAAGAAAAATATACACTTACAAAATATTTTACAAATTGGCACACTTAAAAATATACAAGATTTTGTAGGCGTCTTAGAGTGATCCTTAAGAATTATACTTCAATTGACTCTACAGAATATTTATAAAGCTTATTCTAAAAGAAAAAAGGCAAATCATTTCCAAACATGTTAAAATTGCAGTGTAAAATGTGGAACAGAAATGGATATGTTACATTCATAAAAAGGGCCATTTAATAGTTCTTAAATGCTCAAGGGGGGGATAAAAGTTTTCTTTAGCACCATAAAACAGGAGCAACTTCCTAACGAGGTGCCTCTAGTTCTATGGAAGGGAACTCAAGGAGCAGTACATTCACATCTCTGGAGGCAGCAGTCGAAGCGCCCGGCCGGCGCCGGGGGCAGCGGAACAGAGCAGCTCCTTGGATTTCTACCCTGCTTCCCACCGGGAGTAAGAGACAAAAGGAGTTTCACTGGTACCTTGGTTTTGTGTGTGTGTGGTTTAGTCTAGGTTTAAGTCTTCCCTTTGTGCTTTAGAAATGGACGTCTGTCTGTCTGTCTGTCTGTCTAGCTAGCGAAGGGTAGTGAAAAGACCAATTTTATTTCTCGTTTCCTTTTGCACCAAGTGTTTAAAGGCTCAGTAAACGTGTCTGGCAACCCAAGCATCCTGCGAGATGGAGGGAATCCTCCTGCTTCAGATCCCAATTCCCTTAGATGGCTGTTACTCCACTGTCATTAGTGTCACTTGTTTACCTGAGAAACAGATTTGAAAAGCCTTGCTTCTACCACAGACATTGTACTTGGTTTATTTTATATATATTTTTTCTTTTTTTTTTTTTTTTTTTTTTTGCATTATTTCACACGCTGAAGAGATAAAGAGGCACATTCTCCAATAGATGTCAGCGGTTTGAACCATGCAACCTCCACCGGACCCCCTGGGAGCTGCACAGGCAAAGTCCAACACACCAAGTTGAGAAAGTAAAGACCGAGGGCCTGATCCTGCACCAACCCAAGTCCATGCACCTGATCCTCTTCCCACTTACACTGACTTCAAGGGAGTTTTTCTTGGGACTTGACATCACTGGCTGGGAAGCACTTGGGGCACGGGAGCCTCTGGGAGCGAGCTCCCACCTAAGTGCTTTGCTATATTGGTAGCTTAGGGAAAGAACATGGTCCAGCAGGTAAAGGATGACAATGCTTAAAACATCTTTATTTTGGTTCGTGGCTTGTTCGGGCCAAAATGCCAAAAAAATTAACAGCAATCCTGATTTTTTAAAAGAGCAAACAGTGCAGCAATGGTTTCTCCAAGCAACCACCAGCCAGCCTTGGCTTCTCCTCTCTGAGCAGACCCAGCCTCAGCAGGACAGCACAGCGTGGCAAGGACAGCCCTGTGGCTGCCCCTGCCCTCCTCCTCCTCCTCCTCCTCCCAAAACGCCTGGCTACCTCTGGTCCACCAAGTCATTATTCTCAAGACATTTTTCAAAAACATCCACCCTCCTATGCTTAAAACAAAGAAAAGCAAGATGTAAACCTGGTAAGATTTACTTTGTAATAAAAACGCCGTAGATTTTTATTGGATCCCCATCACTGATATTTTTGTATTTACAAAACCTCTAAATGCACGTGTCTCCAGCAAACTATGGCCGTGGGGTGGGCTGGCTCCTGCTGGGTTGCTGCAGGATTCCTTTCTGCAGGACATCTCTCCTATCCCTGTGCCATGGGAGACCCCTGCTCCTGTGGGAGAGTAGCAAGTGCCACCTTGCCCTGTGTAATTCTCCTCTCAGAGGGATTTTACGGCCTTTGGAAGTGGCCAGTCCCTGCTTTCTAACGCCAATGCCAATTCTAAGTCACCGAGACCGTGGTGACCCCACGGCTCAGCAGCACTGCTGGCACCATCCTCCCATCCCACACTGGAGTAGGAGTGAAATGAGATGAAGCAGAAAAGACATTTTAAGGGATGCTGCAGAATAAACAACTTTTGTGTGGCTTGGCTTCATCGCTCCCAAGAGCCAGGAGCCCAACGAGAAGATGCGAGAGGAGGATGGGAGTTGCACTGGGACTGGGCAAGAGGATAGGCTGAGGTGGGAGCCAGCACAAGCAGGTGCAGGGAGCCCCGGCGGGGTGGGTGGCGGGCAGGGATGGGTGGGACCCACATCCCAGTCCTCCCACAGCTGTGAGCAGTGCCACAGAAAACAAAAATGCAAATGGAGAACAAGAGCTTGTATGGTGAGGGATGAGGCAAAGGTGAGAAGTGAAAACCTTGAGGTAGTGATAGGCAGGTGGAGATGAATCCTAGGAAAGTAAAGTGCCAGCTCTTCAAGGAGTTAGTCAATAGGATCCCTGGGAAACTGCCCTCAGGGACGAGGGAGCAGAACAGAGCTGGCAGATCTTTCAGGATGCTTTTCACAGAGAGCAAGAGCTCTCGATCCCCAGGAGTAAGAAGTCAGGCAAGGAAGGCAAGAGATTGGCATGGCTGAGTCAGGACCTGCTGGTCAGGCTGAAGGGCAAGAGGAGATGCACAGGCAGCGGGAGTGGGGACAGGTATCCTGGGAAGAGTACTGGGATACTGTCAGGTTGTGTAGGGATGGGGTGAGGAAGGCCAAGATGCAGATGGAACTGAACTTGGCAGGAGACATAAAGAGTAACAAGAAGGGCCTCTCCAGGTGTGTCAGCATGAAAAGGAAGGGTCAAAGCAGGTGTGACACAATTGGCAGACTGGTAAGAACAGATGAGAAGGTTGAGGCAGCCTCTCTTTCCATCTCCCTTGAGTGGATGAATCCCAGGACTCAACAAGGGACTGGAGGAGCAAAGTCCCTCCCACTGTAAGAAAAATCAACTTTGTGACCACCTGAGGAACCTGAACATGCATAAATCTATGGAACCTGATGAGATGCGTCCCAGAGCCCAGAGGGAATTGGCTGATGTAGTTGCCAAGTCACTCTCCACGGTATCTGAAAAGTCCTGGCAGTCAGCTGAAGCCCTGAATGACTGGGAAAATTAAAACCCTGGCAGCCTCCCCTCTGTGCCTGGGAATACCATGGAACAGACCCTCCTAGAAACTCTGCTGGGGCTCATGTGGGACAGGGGGATGGGTGACTCAGGGCAGCCGGCACAGTTTCACCAAGGGCAAGTCCTGCCTGGCCAACCCCGTAGCCTTCTAGGATGGAGTGACTACATCCATGGACAAGGGAAGGGCTACAGGTGTCATTTGTCTGGACTTCTGCAAAGCCTTTGACACAGTCCCCCACCACACCCTTCTTTCTAAACTGAAGAGAGATGGATTTGAAGGATGGACTGTTCAGCAGATGAGGAAGTGGTTGGACAGTCACATCCAGAGGGTAGCAGTCAACAGCTCACTGTCCAGATGGACATCAGTGGCGAGTGCTGTCCCTCAGGGGTCCGTACTGGGACCAGCACTATGGAATACCTTCTCCAATGATGCAGACACTGGGATCAAGTCCCCTCAGCAGGTTTGCAGATGACACCAAACTGAGTGGTGAGGTTGACACACCTGAGGGACAGAGTGACATCCACAGGGACATGGACATGCTCGAGAAGTGAGCCCAGGGGAACCTCATAAGGTTCAACAAGGCCAAATGCGAGGTGCTGCACCTGGGATGGGGCAATCCCTGGGATCCACAGGCCAGGGAATGAAGGGATTGAGAACAGCCCTGCCGAGAAGGACTTGAGAAAGAAATTTTTTATGAGGGTGGTGAAACACTGTCACAGGTTGCCCACCCAGAGAGGTGGTGGCTGTCCCATCCCTGGAAACATTCAAAGTCAGGTCAGACAGGGCTCTGAGCAACTTGGTCTAGTAGAAGATGCCCCTGCTCATTGCAGGGGAGTTGGACTAGATGGCCTTCAAAGGTCCCTTCCAACCCAACTACTCTATATATAAAGATCAAAAAGGAGGAGGGTTGGCTCAAGGCAATTTTTGACTTTTGGGGTCAAGCAGCAGAGCGATAACCTTTTCAGACACAGGGAAGGGCCAGCGGCACACCATGAGGGACCCAGGCTCTTTAACATCTCCCCAGTCAGAGATTTTTGGAGGACATGGGATGACCGCCAAAGCTGTCAGCAACTGGAATGGTAGGACTAAAGGAGAGCAACAAGGCAGCTGGAATTCGTGATTAACACTGTTCTGAAACACCCAGCTGGGTATTCATGGATAAAACAGTTGATATGTTTTATGCCTGATCTTCATGCCCTATTGCACATTCCTTAAATGCAATTAAGTATTGCTATCCCATCCAGTACAAGGGGTTTTATTATGAGTCCCATATTCATAACATTAAGCATAAGGAGCACAGTGCAGGCCAGGTGAAATGTGCTTTCAAATGATGGTTCTGGGTCAGAAAGAAGGTCTGTGCCACATCCCAGCCCTGGGCCTGACCTGTCTCTGTTAAGAGCAGCAGCCAGAACATCCAAAAGAAGGGAGCTGCCAGCCCCTCTCCTGCAGCACGTGGGGGGAGCTTGTAGTATCTGATGAGCCTATGAATAGAAAAGAGAGCTGCTGGGGAAGTGGGGAGAGCGTGGTGGCTGCAGGGATGCCCAGGGATGGAGCCCTACCACAGCTCTTGCCTCCAGAGTAAATCCTGAGCATCTTCTGGATCTCCCTCCTGGAGCCAGAGCTGGGGTGGGACGCTGCATCCGGCGGGGCACTGGGGACCACTCTCATCCAGAGCAACTCACTCTGGGCAATGCCAGCATTTATTCCATGAAAAAATGAACTTACAGGATGTTTTTTATAATTACTATTTTTTTTTTTCAGAGTTCGTCCTTTTATCTGTCAAATAGAACACAATGCAACTACCCAGCTGTTCTCTCTGGGATTGCAGAGCCGAGCTAAGCTGCACCTCAAGATCTGTAAGAGCTGAAAACATTACTCTAAACTAACACTCTGCATCTCCACTTTGATTTTAAGTGATCGCTCTGCTTTTCTGCTAAATTAACTTAAACCAATTCTGCTGCTTTGCCTGGCGCGTGGGTGGAAAGAAAACGACTTGGGAGGAAACCCGAGCCCAGTCCTGCCCTCTGTGTGACACCACATCTACAACTGTGGCCGTATCAGCAACGTGATCTGTCCACTGCTAGAAAGGCTCCTCTTCCTCAGCGCCTGCTATTGTGTAACGTGTCCAAGCCTCCATCCCTCTGCTCCCAATCACTCCCAGGGCTCTTGCATATCAAGGTTTTTCATGAGAAATCAGCAGCAAAACGCACAGGCTCTCAGTTGCACAAGGAAAATAGATCTTTGTTGGGTTTGTTATTCTCATGGAGGGCGAGGGTGTGGTGAGGAGGGTTACAAATAAGGCCTTTTGAGAATACATTTAGCATTCAATACTTAACGCTGTCTTAATAAAGTCCAGTCATGATCCGGCCCTGATTGGTGAGATCACAAATAGCTCCGTTGGTTGTATTTGTTTCATGAACTGAATAAAAGAAAAGGTTCAGAGTTGTATTTAAAATGAATGATTCTGCTTTTGAAAGTTCAAACTATATTGGCATCGCAAGGTTAGACATGGAGGAAACACCAAAGCTACGATGGGAGAGCGCTTCTGACAGGCTCTGCATTGAAAATGTTTTAAGAAACTACTCAAAGGAAAAGTAAATAGCACTCAATGTATGAAATGTATTAGTTCTGGTTTTATACCTATTTCGGAATTTATCCCAGGTTCTTATAAAATATATAAAACTGAGATACAAAGAATTAGCAATGTAACTTTGCATTTCAAATGATCTTCAGCTACAGGTTTTGCTTTAAGAAAACAGACACTTGAAAAGCAGCTGTTCTGTAGTCTCTAGATGCAGACACTTGAGTTCCTGGCAAACTTACCGTCAGTGGTTTTCTGAACTCCTCCACCATTGCAACTCTCTCCTATAATGAAACTCAACATTTCACCATTAAATTTTTCTGCTCGTGGTTTCAAAGAGAGGACGTTACCATTTCCCAGCATCGGTTTCAAAGTTCCTTTTTTTTTCTTTTTTTTTTCCCCCCTTTTTTTTTTCCTTTTTCTCTTTTTTTTTTTTTTTTTTTTTCCCTTTATGAGCTTTAAACCACAGGGTGAATCCATGAAATGAGGTAAGTAAATTTGGCACACTTTTAGTCATGTCCATAAAACTTTTGGTAAGTTGTATCAGTGAACAATATCGTTTTCATCGTGAGTTACAGGTGCTTTCGAAGGGGGGTGGTTAGTACTTAACAACTGGAATGTTTCTAGTAAAACCAAAAGGCATAGCTGCAGAAAACACTCACAACCCAATGTTGATAGAGAAGTAAAAATATATACAATACAGTCACTTGTTCATAGTTTGGCACAATTTTTTGTTGTTGTGGGTAATAGTGCATAAACTACTGTACAACAGTATGACTTTTAAAACAGTCTTTCACAGAGAATACCAGATTAGGTTTGCTTTCAAATAATAAAATTCCCACAATTTCAAACTCTTCATTTCAGCACTTACATTTCAACAGACCACAAGGCAGATTTTGAAAAGGAACCAATGGGGAAAAAAAAAGAAAAAACAACCGAAAAAAAAATGGTAAGAAAAGAACCAAACATCAACCGTCTTTCTAGAAAAGGGAGTCTCTTCTTCAAATACAGGAAAACCCAAAAATGCTGTTTCTGCTTTAAGAAGAATGGAGTCTGATTCCCTGCAGGAAAAAATCAAACATTTGATGCCATCTTAGTTAGCTCGTCTGGAGTCACCACGACGGAGCGAACGTGCTAAAGGCGGGCGGGTAGAGAAGATGCAGCTTTAGATGATGCAGGTTAGGAGACACAACAGCAGAGGGGGCCAGAAAGCACTCAAAAATTGCCACGTGAAGCTCAATTAGGAACGAGTTCTCATTTGCAAAGTAAATAAGTTTCGAGATCTTGGCTTTTGGATGCAGAACCTCTTTTTTTTTTTTTTGTGGTTTATTTTTTACAAAATGTTCCAAAAAAAAAAAAAAAGTCTTTCCTTGTCAAAATCATTAAAAAGAGCGTGTAATCATGGTTTGTTTTGTTTTTTTTTAGTTTTTGTTTTTGTTTTTCCCCCAATAAATAATTAAAAACTGAAGAAGCCAAACAGCAGAAAAGAGTAGCCTTGTTAGTTTTTTTAACCCCAGCCAAGCCAGAAAATTGGTCATTCTTTTAGGTAGCTTGCAAGTCATAAGTATTTTCATGCATTTAAAAATAATAATTAAAAAAACCAAACAAACAAAAAAAGAAACCAACCCCAAAACCAAAACCAACCAAAACTGTAAAAGGGGAATGTCTTTTTTTTTTTTTTTTTTTTTCATGCAAACTTTTGCTTTCAGGAAGGAAAAACTGAGGAACAGCGGGCCTAGCAGGTGGGAGGGAGGTTAGGGGCATTCCAGCCAGTTTGGTGCAGCATTACCTCAGTTTCTCAAAAGCAGCTGTCACGGGTGGGTCCTTGTGGGGCTGTTCACGGTCCGTCCGCTTGATTTTACAGTTCTCATCCCTCAGTGATTTCGAACTGGATTTATGACGGTAGAGTTTTTTATGGGTAGGTCCATTATTGCCTAAAGTGCTCAGGTTACTATAGTTTTTATCAAAAAAGGGAGCATGAATGTCCGTGGTGAAGCCGGTGGAGCAGTTGGGGCGACCGGGGTCGCAGGTCACGGCTTTGCTGTTTTTGCTTGAGCCCTTGTTGTTTGACTTGTGGTTCTTCGCCGCCCCCGGCGAGCCACCGTTCGCCTTCTTCTTCGACTCTTGGGATGTCCCTGCCAAAATTTTAAGAGTTTTCAGTTTCAGGCTGTTGGACTCCGGTGACCGGAATATGTCGGGAACGCTGTTGTGGCCGACGGGCCCCCACAGGGGCTCGATGGAGGCCATCATAAACCTCTGGACATCGGCCATTCCCGACGCGATGTTGGACAGGATGTTGGAAGGCTCCTCGAACTCCCTCTGGTCGTCGTCCAGGAGGCTGGTGGCGTTGCCCAGGCTGGCTTCCGACCAGCCCGTGCCCCCCTCTTTTCCCAGCGCCCACTCTCCGGAGAGCCCGTTGTGCTTGCCCAGCTTCACCCCGGCCGGGCCGCAGTGCTGAGTGCCCTCGGTCACGCCCTTGGTGGCCGTGGCCACGGTGCCCAGCTGAGTGACCGCCCTGCCACCAACAGCCGGAGCCTTCTCGCCGTTGACTCCCGCTGTGTTTTTCCCTTTCCTGGTGGATTTGGGTGCCTGCCTGGAGTTTTTCCCTTGCGGCTTATCGGTTCCTTTGTTGGTTTTGGGCGATTTTTTCCGGGTGGCTTTCTGGGAAGAGCTTTGGTTTGTACCCACATTCTTGCTGGATGAACTTTTCCTCTTCGATTTTGACACTTTGCTATTGGTGCTAATTTGACCAGATGGCTCATTAAATGTTGACAAGCATGGACTCTTTTCGAGAAGGCTGACAGAATCTTCATCGTTGAACATATGGAACTGGAACTGGTGATTATTTAAAGCAAACCCATTATCTGCCTGATCCTCGGTCTGCAGGACCCCACAGTTCCACTTGACCTTCTCGGAGCTGTTGAGGGTGGCCTGGGGG
Source organism: Corvus cornix cornix (assembly GCF_000738735.6). Lineage (NCBI taxonomy): Eukaryota > Metazoa > Chordata > Aves > Passeriformes > Corvidae > Corvus > Corvus cornix. Next base: position 18,475,217 of record NC_047058.1, on the reverse strand, counting down.
CTCTCCTGAAAGCCCTTCAGGGTGCCCAGAGGCTTGGCATCAGAGCCAGCTATCTGCGGGGACAGGTTGGGAGTGTCTGGAGGGGACATCTCCGAAAGCGACGACTGGCGGAACCTATCAGGCGTGAAGTTGGAAATGTCTAAAAGGTCCGTGGACTCCTTCAAAGGGGTGATTTCATCTATGCTCTGCTGGATCACTAGCTTGGGACTGCAGTGGGCCAAGAAATCATCATTAATATCATCCTCGCCGTCCTTTTCACAAGACTTTAAACTTAAAGAACTGTAATTGCTAGAACTAACTGACAATGAACCCACTGAATCAAAACTAATGAGCCTGCCATCATCCGTACTGAGTGTACCTCGTTGGAAATGAAAGCGCCCCTCTCCATTATTGAAATGACATGACTGATAAGAATCATCAGACTGCACTTGTTGGCTATCCGGCATGTAATTTTTTTGGTATAGCAATTTGCCGCTATTCAGATTGACTTGAGTGTATCCAGAGGCGGGGAGGCCGTCCGTGCCCGGGGCAAACTCGCTCGGCATTCCGGCCGCCTCCGGCATGTCCCCGGGGAAGTCCTGGCGCTCGCTGCCCTTGCTGGCCGGCCACATGCTGCCGAAGCCGCCCTGCTCCATCTCCAAGTGGCCGGGCGACTGCTGCAGCTCCGACTCGGAGGGTGGGGAGAGCACGCAGCTCTGCGCCGGCTGCAGGGACGGGAAGGGCTTCTCCGGCGGGACGATGCTGGGGAGCGGGTGCTGCTGCTGCTCGGAGGGGTGCTGGGCGAAGTACGGGATACCGGTGTTGCTCGACAGATCCGAAGCATCTAACAACGTCTGCAGATACCCTCCGGGGATCAGGGGTACATTGGTGGTGATATTAGCAGATGGCAGAGGCTTGTCTGAAGAGGAGGTGGATGGTAGGAAAGGAGAATTTTTAGCAACCTTATCCTCGTGGCACTCTGGGAGATGGGAGCTGTCTGAAGCACAGGGACTGTTTTCGTCCTTCAGACGCGCTGCAGAGTCCTGGTTTTCCAGTGCTGGGGAGTCCTCCGCCGTACTGGTGGCAGCTTTGATCTTCTTGCACTTCAACCTGGCTTCACTTTTGAATTTGATTCTGCGGAGCACTTTCCGCTCCGTCCCCTTGTGCTCCCGCTCCTGCGGTTTGCATTTCACGGCGATGCCCGCGATGTCGTGGACGTGTAATCCGTTGGCACAGCTGGGGGTGGCGATGGCTAACGCCGGCAGCCCTTTCAGGCCCACGTCCTCCTTACTGCTGCAAGGCTGCTTGTGATCAGAGGAGCAAGAGCCCAGCTTGTTCACTGATTGCTCGATGGCTTTAATTCTTTGAATCCGGTGCCTGTTTGCTAGCTTGCATTTTCGCTTCCGTGGGTGAGGGAGGAACGAAGCATCTGAGCCGTTAAGATAGAAATTCTGCTTGTGGTAGAGAGACGATCTGAGCAAATCCAGCCGGCTCTGCTGCCTCTCCTGCCAGAAGCCCTTCAGTGGGGCCAGCTTCTTGTATTTGCTGAGCAGCTCCTCGTTCAGAGTAACAGTTGTCTCGTTGGCATCCACTTTGCTGAGCTTCACCAGCATATGCTTCTCCCCTTTAAACCTGTTAATGATGATGTACTTGATGATCACGGGGGGCTCCTTGCGAGAGACTTTTCGCCGTTTCTTGGGGCACCACTCGTCGTCGTCCTCCTCCTTGGGCCCGTCCGGGAGCCACTCCTTCTTGTCCAGGATCTTCTCGTTCTCGATGGAGTCCACATCGTACAGGTAGTCGTCGCTGTATCGCACTTTCCTCTTCGCCCGCAACCCGTAGTTCTGCTGGATGAAGGAGCCGGAGTGGTCCCGGGCCAGGTACCGGCTGCAGTCCTTGATATCCCGCAGCACGTCGTAGGAGGACTCTGTGCAAGTGCTGTCGTCGCTGAACTCCCCGGAGTCCTCCGTGGAATTCACTGAGTCCAAGAAGTGGCTCCTCTTGGAGCCCACGTACTGCACCATCTCTGTGCTGTTGCAAGATTTATTTAAGGCAGCTTTCTCCTCCTCCTCGCCGTCCTCTTCCTCGCCGTCCTCCTCCTCCTCCCCCCAGATGATGCCTTCCTCGGATTTGAACTGAGAAGGGTCGGTGGCACCGCTGGGCCCCCTTTTCAGGGTGCTCCTGCTGTCCCTTTTGGTGCAGTTGCTGAACACACTGGGGAAGAAGTTGAACTGGGCGTCCTCTTGTAGGGTGGTGGTCTTCTCCCGCACATTGTCCTGGAAAGATTCGTATCTAATCTTTAGGGAGCAGACATCACTTCCCAAGGTGGAATCGTCATCATCGAACATGTAATTATCCACGTCTTCCTCAGAAAACAGATTTACAGAAAGCTCATTTTTGGAGCAGAGGTCAAGCAGCTCAATTTTACTTTCACTAATGAAAGATTCAAAATAGCCCCATTCCTGGTTGGGATTTGTTAGTAAAGGTTCCTCACCATTGCACTTGTCTAATAGTAATCCCTCGTAATAATTTTTCTGAGTGGGGTCCTCTGAATCACTGTCAGATTTTTCTGCATCTCTTTTGTCCGCTGCCCTCGATTTATGCATAGGGAAGCTTAAAAGCTGGTCTGAAAGCAGTTGATCCCCATATCTCATGGTTTCTCCTGTGCTCATGCAGTGAATCCCTATATCAGAGACCGAACAGGTATCATAATCCCTATTTATATCCCCCACTTTCAAGCTTATTCCCGGCTCCGCATCAATGCCATCCTTGGATTCAATAAAGCAGCCCAGACAGGTCCGGCTCGGCTGCATCAGGCAGTCTCCCGTCAGCGCCGACATCCCCCCGGGCTCCATCATGGTGAAAGGAGCCTTCTCGCAGTCGCCTGGCAGCGACCAGGAGCTCATGCCCTTGGTCACGCAGGACGTGAGGGAGATGGCGTGGGCGGAGGAGTCGTCCGAGGCGTGCTCGGGGACATCCGTGAGGCGCAGCGGCGACGGGGGGCTCAGCAGGCAGGGCTTCTTGGCCGTCGCGGCGCGGTGGCACGCGGGGCTCTCCTTGGGAGCCGCGCTCAGCGCCGGGAACGGCACCGCGGCCTCGGCGGCGCTGCAGGGCCTCTCATCGCCGTCCAGGGCGTGCGACCTCTGCGGGGAACAGGGAAAGGGAGCGAGGAAAGGAACAAAAAGAGACAGGGGTTACCACCCTTGTAGGTCTCCTCAGGCTCGCCACCCCGCTTCCCTTCTCCCAGGGCTTGGTGGTGACTTTTCCCAACTGCTCCTTTGGGAAGCCCTTCCCAGCAATCCTTCCCTCCTGGATCATATTAACGTGGTGATGTGTGTGGAAGGCAGAGGTAAACATGCTGCTCCCTGCAGCCAGCTGGAAGAGGTACGAGAGTACGTTTAAAACACACAACCCATCCGCTCTTCCCTCCTCATATCCATACGGTTACCTGGAAACTGCCTCTCAAACCTCACAATGTTATTAAAAAAACAAAACAAGCCTAATAAAAATGTTCTCATTAACATTGAAAAAATTAACGGAAAAATAAGATTCTTAAAGAAACAAAGCACCCCCCCCTGCGGGGTCTGAGCTTGCACACACCTGAGCTGCTTTACTGCTCCGGAGTCAGGAAGTGATGGCTGATTTTAAAAACCCAGCGGTCTTTTTGTCACTGTCCACGCCAAGGGAAGGCAGAAGATAACACAGAGTTTAAAGCAATTATTGTTAGAATTATTGTGGGGTTTGCCATTCTTCCCTAATCGCTAAAAATGCCTTTTTAGTCATGTAAGGATTTTTTAACCTAAGGATTTTTTTAGTTTTACCTCGTTGCGCTTCTTTTATGGCAGAATAAAGTTATGAATGTACTTTTATCTGACTCCTGGCTCAACGGACGATATGACCCTTGAAATTTAAATACGATGTCTTTTCATCCATGAACACGCTCTGATATCTCTGTATTAAAAAAAAATATATTCCAATGAGTGCATTCATCCCAGCCAGAGAGCTCTGCCAACTCGGAGCCCGGTGCTTTTGTCATGGCTCAGGTCTTTCTTTTTTGGTGGCTCCACTGAAGGCAGAGGGGCGAGAGCCAAAGCTTTCCAAGAAGGGACAAGTGCTCTAAAACACAACTGGAACACCAGGCTGTGGCATTAAATGGGGCATGCAAAGGGATTTATTTGGCTGCTGCAATCCTCCACGAGTGCTCTTATTCCGAACTGATAGAGGAAAGTGAGTGTCCTGCATCCTTGGCAGCCTGGGAAGGGGAGGTTTGTGCTGGCACAGGTACCACTGGCACGCTGGAAAACCCCCCAGGGCTGCCACCAGGCAGGTGAGCAGGATGGAAAGGAACAGGATGCTGTGGAAGGAGTGGGATGCCTGCCTGTGCCAAGCAGGAGGTCAAAACCCCCCTAATTTCATCCCAAACACTCCCATCAGCTTTGTGCTACAAGGGCCTCAGGGATGGAGCATCAGTGAAGTCTGAACAAAGCACAAACTGCAGTTGGAGCCTCGCAGCGCTCCCAGGATTCCAAACCTTTTCCCAAAGACTCCCTCACTCCAACCTGAAGTGCAGAGCAATGCCTGTCAGCATCTTCAACATGCATGACTCGGAAAAGACCAGACTGGCTTGCTTGAAAAGGGTTAAAAAAAGGAAATAAATAAAAAAGCTGATTTTTGAGTCCCTCCCACCAGTCTTCAGATCAGAAATGCAGAGGTGGTATCTTTTTCCTTAAGCACCAAAACAAATTAACCAGTGCAGTTCCACTTCAGAAGTAAAATAAAATAAAAATCAGCTTGGAGCTGACAGGAAGCATGGAAAATTTGAGGATAAAAGAAGAATGTGTGTGAATGCTGTAAGACTCAAAGAAGGGGGAGGCAGAAAGCTGAAATTCAATCTCAAAAGCTGCATTCAATAGGCAAAGCTGCTATTATATAAAACAAACTGTCTCTGGGCGTTTCTTTAGGTTTGTACTTGTGTGAGTGAACTTAACTCTTGTGAAATACAAATGCCAAAACCTGATTTTCTGGGGCTCTGTATCAGCCTAAAATCAGGCCTGTGTTCAACTGATGCTCCAAGGGAATACAGTTCACACAGAAAATGCTGGAGAAGCAAAACCGCTTTTCCCAGTTTCACTCAGCATCCACCCAACAGCACATGGGCAAGGGGAGGTGGAAGCTCCAGAGCTTTGTGCTGCCTCCTGGCCTTGGATTCAGCAGCAACTCCCACACACCAGTGTTCAAACTGAAAGTTTAAACTGACAGAGGGGAGGCTGAGATGGGGTATGGGGAAGGAATTCTTGGCTCTGAGGGTGGACAGGCCCTGGCACAGGGTGCCCAGAGAAGCTGTGGCTGCCCCTGGATCCCTGGAAGTGTCCAAGGTTGGATGGAGCTTGGAGCAACCTGGGATAATGGAAGGTGTCCCTGCCCATGGCAGAGGAGGGAACTGGATGGGCTTTAGGGTCTTTTCTACCATAAACCACTCTATAATGTTTTATCTAATTAAAGCACTTTTTAGGCCCTGTTTAATTGAATTCCATGGAAGTGGTAAGAGGTTCTAAAGATCCCCCTCCTTACTGATCAGGGTGACAGCACTGATGCTGCTGTCCACTGGAGCAGACAAGGGGACCATGGCTACAAAATCCCCTTGCAGCTCCAGCAGCTGCAGCTTCACCCTGGAGTCAGGAAGGAGATGTGCTGACAGGACAGATACCTCCCAAATTACATCCCAGGAGTGAGTGTGAGCGTGTGCCTCACCTGCCACCAGCACGAGCTGCGGGGTCCTCATGGGCACCCACGTGGCTGGAGTTGCTCCAAGGTTTTGGTAAAGAACAAGAACATTTGTCTCTACCACCTTGTTTAGATCTGAATGCGCCAGAGGACCAAGTCCTTGATATCTAACAGGATCAAATTTATATATAAATAAAATATATCTATCTGTCTGAAGATTTATGGGCCAATACAAACTGTAAAAAGCCATGAAATGAAACATAAAACACATTGAAGAATGAAAGCATCAGGCTCTGCCTCCCTCTGCATTTACTGTGGCCAGAGACTACAGTCCAAATGACCTCAGAAAAGGCTCAGAGGCTTATTTATTTCAATCAGGGTTCCAGACAGCTGAGCACTGTTACTCCTAATTAGTTATTCTGAAAGCAAGTACGGAATCGATGAAACAGGTACAGACAAAGTTGGGCGTTTTGGGAGGCTGCTGGAAGGGGCTGATCCTTCCCCACCCACATTGGTGGCAGCTGGAATGACCTGGTGGCCCCCAGGAGCACGACCTGTCTGCACAGAAAAGGGATTACAGGACAGGGAATCCCATGTGCTGGGTGATGGGACACAGGCAAGAACAAGCTCACAAATCCAACCTTCCCTTGCCACCAATCCTGATTTCTCTCTCCTACCCAATTTCTCATTTTCTCCCAGTTTGTAGGGACTAAGTATCCTTCAGCCAAATTTTGCTAACATTGGCTAATGGGATCATAATGCTGAGAGAGGGAAAGATTCCCATCAGACAGAGGGGGCTACAAAGTCCTGGATGACTTTTTTTTCCCCAAGAAACCAATCTAAAATCTCTAATTCGAACTGCACGTGCACATAAACATTCCCAGCCATGCCCACGCACAGGCAAAAGAAGTTCTTGTTAAGGCCTTAGAAGGTGTAGATTTATGGCTGGAGTGATTCCTGTGCAGAAAACACCCATTTACTCCCCTGCTCCACACTGCAGAGATACCCACAAACTGCTAGGATTAAATGCACAAAAGGAATTAGGAAAATAAGTTGGCTTCCAAGTTGTTGCTGCTCCCTCATGTACCATAATTAAGTTCCTTACCATTTTCTTTCACCCCATTAATCAGGATAGTTTCTTGGTCTTCTGAGGCACAATCCTGCTCTTGTTGGTCATCCATCAATTTAACCTCTTTCTGCTCACTCCATGCCCCACTGCATCTGGCCAACCTGCACATTTCCAGAAACACAACCACAGTCAGTGCAATCCCCAGGATCAGCTCAAGGAACCGTGAATAAAAAATAACAACAATAAAACACCCCCGCACCGCCTCACACGCTGCCTGCACCCTCCTTAAGAGGACAAATCCAATTTATTTAGGCTCTCAGCTTGTCACTTTTCCACTCCAAAAGCCAAGTCCCATGTATTTTCAGCAAGGTGAAAATGTTGTGTATCAGCATTTCCTTCCCCAAAGTCCTGCTCTGGCAGGTGGAGAGGTGCTCAGCACCTCTGCAGGACCCTCCACATCTCCCAAAATTGCCATGCAAAGGCAGGTTACTCATGTCCAGCCAGGAAAGCCCACCCATCTCCAGATGGATCAGTGGAGAGATGAAGGAGAGGATTCATCCCAGTTCATCAACAGCAACTCTATGATGGAGCTGGAAAAAAGCAGGGATACTGGAGTGACAGCTGCTCACCCTCACTATCAGCTACTGCCCTTCCAAGCAGTGGCAGGTATGAAAAACTTCCCAAAAAAGCAGGTTTTTGTGGAAAAGTATCTCTAGTCCCGACTGTTCACCACAAGAGCTCCATCCTGGGAAGCCTCATTCCCCAGAGCCCTACGACTGCCCACTCTGTCCCCACCGGGTGAAGCTTCACCTCCAGTGAACGATGAGTGGTCCAGGCTGACTGGGCTTGGTGAGGCCTCACCAGAGCAACGAACCCGAGACCAGGATCCAGCCCAGATCTTCTCCCTCCCTCCACTGAGGTCCCCCCACCCTTCAAAGCCACCAGGGGCCTACGGAGAAGGAGTAGGAGCAACGGAGTGATGTGGCTGAAACCTGGGTGTGGCTGGCACTGGAGAACCCTCATCAGTGCTCCTGATTGACAGAATTTCACTTCTTTGACTGCAAATTCAAGTCAAAATCTATTTTATGCCCTTCTGGCAACTCGAACTCAATTTTTTCTCTCTCACAGAACAGGTACTGGATTGCAGCATTGGTTTTAGGTGTTTTTCTGGGTTTGGGGGCTTTTTGTTTGGCTTTTTATTTTTCACATCAACATTTGTCAAGTGTCTGTTGTTCCCACAGTACTCACTGCCCTGGGGTTCAGCAGCCAAACTTCATTCATATTCAGATTTGCAGTGGAGTCCTCTTAATTAATGTGAAATCTTTACAACCGCCTTAGTAAGTGAAACCTTCACCCAACTTAAAGATGTTGTGACACCGAGAGGAACATAAGAATAACAAGCATCAGTAACTCCATTCCTTTGCATATTTAGAGGAATATTTAACTAACCCCACGAGTTTTTCTGTGATGCAAATCCCCATCTCAAAGCTCTCCAACGCCAGCTGGTTTGCTGTGGTAAGACCCCTCTCCTGCCAGCACCCTCCCCACACCCTCAGCTCCCTCCGTGGCCTTTCATCACTGACATGTTGGAGCAGGAGAGACTCCAAAAGCCAGAGCAGAGATCAGAGTTATTTTTCCATGAAGGAGATTAATGTCTGAGTGTAGAAGCTGCTCTGTGTCTGCCAGTGACAGGCTGCAGCTTTGTGCCTCCTTGATAATATCTCCTGCCTGTTACATGTGCCTTAATTAATAGAAATATTAATAAATTAAGTTTTTAGAATATCCATTAATGAAAATATTAATAAAATATCTGCAGCCTCGGGAGAACCAGAGGGGTCTCAGGAGACCAGAGAAGCACCACTGGCTCCACACACTGGGCTGCTGGGGAGGGGCTGAGGTGTCACAGAATGGTTTGGGTAGGAAGGACCTTAAAGCTCATCTCATTCCACCCCTTGCCACAGGCAGGGACACCTCCCACTGTCCCAGGCTGCTCCAAGCCCCAATGTCCAGCCTGGCCTTGGGCACTGCCAGGGATCCAGGGGCAGCCCCAGCTGCTCTGGGCACCCTGTGCCAGGGCCTGCCCACCCTCCCAGGGAACAATTCCTTCCCAATATCGCATCCATCCCTGCCCTCTGGCACTGGGAAGCCAGTGCCCCTTGTCCTGCCACTCCAGACCTCTTTCCAAAGTCCCTCTCCAGCTTATTTGGAGCCCCTTTAGGCCCTGGAAAGGGCTCCAAAGTCTCCCTGGAGCCATGCAATTAAAAGGGGAAAGGCCCTGCCAGGAGAACAGCCTCAGTCCTTGAAAGGACTTGGAGTATGATCATCCTTTAAGTATTTAATTAGTTTTATATTCACAGGAGAATCACGGCAGCATTTCAAGGTATCCAAGTACATAACCCAAACAGGGACACTATGGAAATTTTCCTCCCTGTTCAATGTTTAACCCCCAGGCTGCAGGGTGAGGGGTAAGAGCTGGTCCAGGGTTCTGTGGGAAGGTTCATCCTGCAAGCCAAGTCTCTGTTTATGGGTGTGATGAGCTGAGACCTGCAGCTCTGAGCTCAGGAGCACCAGCAGCATCTTTGCTGACCCAAATTTCCTTGGATGTCCTGGTGGACAGGGATTTGGTGTAAAATGCCACAGGTGGCCTGTTTTCACCCCAGAATATCATCACACCGTGTTCCAGTAATGGCCTGCAATGAGTAAAACAGCAGACAAAAGCAGGAACAGCAATTCCCCAATACTGTAAATTTGTCACTTCCAGCACACGAAACATCTCCAGGGAGGAAACAACAACGAGCTCCCCAAGGAAGAGCCCAAGCATCTCAAAGGATAGGATGGTGCCAGCCAAGTCCTGCTGGGATTTCCAACGGGGGAGGAAGGAGCAGGATCCCACCCGTGGGCTCCGTGTGTCTGCCTGCTCATGTCAGTGGTTTGACTGGTTTGCAAACAGGTCCATGAGGAAGGAGTCTGTCTTTCCTTGATTCTGATGGATACTCAAGGGCCAACCTTCATGGAGAGAGCAGGGAACAGACAGGGGGGCAAGCAACAGGCATGCAGGCAGCCAAGCAAACAGGCACAAAGGGAGAGTTTATAGACCCTTAATCTCGTAGTATTATGATTTTTTGGGATGTGTGTGCACAAGGGGGAGGGAAGCACACAAGGGATGCTGCCGGTGGATGAGATCTAAAGGCTGGAGGAGACAATGAAGACAATGAAATGCAACAACAAAGGGGATGTGCTTGGGCACAACTCTTTTCCTTGACTGCAGTGACCCAGAGAGCAGAGCTGAGCTCCAGAAACCAGCTGCAAGGAACTGAGGAGGGTCCAGATGGGGCATCCTCCTGTAGGGCCAGACAGAGGTGAAGTACAAACGGGACAGACAATCCAGGTTTGCTGAGAGCTGCTGAACATTGGGACCTTTGGGACCAGTGTGACCAGGAAAGGTGAGACCCCAAAAGGAACAGGGAGAAACAGCAGCAACTGGGAAAGAAAAGCTGACAACGGGGCAGAACAGGAAGAAACAGAAGGCTGGGGATAACGAAGAGGAGGAGTGTCCCAGGGAAGAAAAACTAAACCAGGAGAGGTCTGGGGGATAAAGGCAGTGGGCAGAGAATACACTGGGTAGCAGGAGAGCACAGAACACATCTGCAGACTGAAGTATAAAAAGGAGAGAATATAGATTTCAGTGGTGTCAGGCCATTGAGGAGAGGCACGGCTGGGGTCACGCTATTATGAAGAGCTGGCAGGAGGAAAATCAGGCACCAGCTTGAAGTTTATGAACTTGACTGGAGCCAGAGTGGATGGAGGAAGAGGATGGCGGGGGGAAGGCGACGGGCAAAGACGAGGGGTCGGATGAACTCCAGGTCTCTGGAGGAGGAGGACGGGAGCACAACGGGGCTGGCTGTGCTTCAAGGACACGTTCAGTCGCAGGGAAGAATTCAGAAGGGCTTTTGCTGATTGCACCATGGACTTCAGGGCATCGGCCTGCTAAGATCACAGCTGGCACCACAGAAAGTCACTGGCTAAGCAAGGAGATGGAGAGGGGAAGAAGCCACAGAAAGCAAGCAGTGGAGCTGAACAAGAATCCAACTAGTTTTAAGCACAAGATGGACAAATTAATGGACAGAAGGACAGGGTGCAGAGCTGTGGTAGCAATACACAGGGCTCAGTGACCTGGAGAAATCCCTTTCAGCCCTATGACTCAGGTCAGGTGAAAGATTGCAAGTGCCTCTAAAAACCCTCAGCATCACAGCTGAGGAAATTCCCCATTCCTCATGATTCCTGTCAATTTTCCCATTTCTAGTGGTAATGGGACTGTACAAAACCTGTTAGTGACCAGCCCACATGCACACATCTCGGAGAACACAAACACAGCACCACAATGGACCCTCTGCCACAAAGCTCCTGCTGCCTTCGTGCAGGTCCTTCAGCCCAGGGGGCCAAGAAACCCAAAGGATGTTTTTGTTCTCTTTTAAAAAACCTCCTGAGACACTCGAGAAGTTTTATGGGTGTTGGTGTTACTGGAATGGAGGCAAACGTGCCTGGAAAATGATGTCCCAGGTGAGGCCCCACCAGCTCCCTCTGCTCCCAACACAGAGCAAGATCCTGGTGGAATGTCCCTTCAGCAGTCCCTTGGAGTAAAACCAGATTATTTCTTGTTCTAGAAATTCCTAGAATCACAGAATCCCAGAATGATCAAGGTCGGAAGGAACCCTTGAACAGAGAAGGAAACACCTGAATTGCAAAGCTAAAAATCCTGGACACGTTCCCTCATCCACCTCCATTCACATAAATGATGGACTTGATGTTCACTTAAACCCACCCAAACTTTTGGATTTAAGCATGTTCCTATTAACACTAATTTTACAAAGACAAAAGGGGAAATGCCACCCTTTTATGCAACCAAAACAATGCATCTGCTGCATGGCTGCCCTCTACAAAGAGAGCAACAAATTGCTTTGCTTCTCTGTCAGCCAGAAAATGCCCATTTCCCCCCAGACTGGTGCAGTTTTTCTGAGTGGATGTTTACAAAGGGCACAGGTGCCGTGGGGAGATGACATCTCCTTCAGCCTCCCCAGCTCCACAGATGCCAACCCAAGGAGAAACTGTGCCAAGGGACCTGCTGGAGAGGTTTCCTCCCCCTGAGGACTCCCTGCAGACCCTTCCTTGAGAAGCAGCAGTGATTTGGTTCATGGCATTTTCCAGCAGAATCAGGGATGGTCACAGTGATGCCCTGGATGCCACTTACAGGGGATAAAGCAAATGAGCTGGCCATGATTGCCACAGAATCCAGTGCTTGGCCACTTAAATCTGTGTATCTCTATATCTCTATAAATACAGAGATTTACCACTGCTGGTTAAACATCACCTCATTTATATTTCCTGGGCACCACCATTACACCACAGAGCTCAATACTCTCCTCCCAGGCAGAGGAGGGGAAAAAAATCTACCAGGTAAAAATAAAAAACCAGCCCAGGAACCTGACTGAAAGCCCAGCTGCACACGTGGGAATTCTGTGAGGTGGACGAGATTCTGAGCTGGTGGTGGCTGCTCTGGAATTAAAGTTGCAAGAGTGTTTCAGCTTCAAGTTGAATTAACAAAAGGTCACTCGCACCCAGACAAAACACAATGTGCCAGCTCCTATTTACACACAGCTTCCACATCCTGAGTGTTGTAGCTCACGAGGGTAGAGGGAGAGGGAGTATCCAAAGTGAAGGAGAATCTTTTTATGGAGAAGTGGGGGAAGAAAGCGAAGAAGAAGGAGCTGTGGCTTTTTTTCCTGCAGAATTGTGAATAAGTGCAGGTGTTCTATATAGGCAGTTGTATCTTTCAAAAAAAAGAGCTTTAGAGAAATTAATTACATGTCAGAGCCTCTGACAGGTCTTTTAAGAATTGTGATACTTTTGAATGAAAACATTATATACTTAAAAAGAAATACCATGTAAATGTCTCCGAGATATTTACAGTCAGTGGAGTAACAGTAGGAGAGGATTCAGCTCTCCCCGTGGATGGGGGATGCTGAGCACACCATGCTCCTCCCAACCGAGTCTCCTGCCCCTGCAGGACTCCAGCAACTGCTGCAGCAGCTCAGAGCCGAGTTCAGGGCCAGGAATTGGCTGGGAACAGAACCCAGGCCCTCCCCAAAATGCTGAGCCACCTCTCTCCCCCCTCCAGGCTCCATCCCCAAGCACCCAGCTCCCCTCGGCAGCAAGGACATCACACACACCCCTCCTCCTGTGCTGGCATGGGCAGCTGGACCTCTGCAGAGGACAAGAGCCAGGTGGTTTTCTGCTTGGTTGGTTTTTTCTTGGGTTCTTTTCCCCCATTTTTTTCCCTTTAGTCCCACAGGACAGAACTTCCCATGGAAAAATTGTGGTGAGGCAGCATCAGCAGCCACAGCAATGCCAGGCTGGTCATTCCCTGACCTGAAGGATGCTGTTTTCCTACCAGATTCTGAAATTCCCTGATCCTTTTTATTCCAGGGATTCCATTTGATCCTTGTCTTTCCACTGTAATTTCATAACTAGTGGATGAAGTGCTCAAAATTGTCACTTGCCAGCAAATGGGGGTGTATTTCAATACTAACAGCACCTCTCTGAGCAAAGCTCTGTTTCCCTCCATTTACATTTCTACCTAGGCCAAGGGTGTCTGAATTTTGCCCGTGATAAGGAAAAAATTCAGAATCCCCAAGGTTTCCAGAACTGACAGGGTCAGAAAGGTGAAGTTCCTAAGGAAAGGAACAGGGTGAAACCATCCTCCCACTCTGCTCCACTCCACGAAAGGGATGTTGGACTTGAGGGTTCTGCTTTCAAAGCTATTTTCCCAGGAAAACCTCACAAGGAAATTGCATCTCCCAGCAGTTCCCTGGGCTTTTCCTATCAATGATGGTGAGTACATGGGAGAAAAGGCCAAGTGAAGGAGAAATAGGAAACAAAGAAACAAAGAAGGGCTTTGAGTCAATGCCGGCAGTGAGACATCTAAAACCCTACAAGAAGGCAAGGCCTGATAGAGCCAATGTTAGCTGAGAATAGGTTCAGGTATAAATACAGATAAAAGCCTCCAATTAGGAATAAATCTGGGGGGGAAATAAAGTTGATTTAAAAAAAGGAGCTTGCAGAGGAAATGGAGACCACAAAAACCATGAAAAGAGGAAACAATTTCCGAACTGGTGTGTTCCCAGAAGGTGTAAAGGATGGATGAGTTGTTAATATTCATAGCAACCCTCCACTTTTCCCCAGCTGAAAGCAGATGCAACAATTACTGCAGAGCCCAAGCCTCAACTCCAGCAGACCCCCAGATATGATATTAAGAACAGGTTATTTAAAGCCAGCTCTGAAATAAATGACAGTTTCTGACCTTACTCTGGGAGGACATAAGGTGTGAGTGTTTCAAGACCTGTCACAAACAACTTTAAGGCAAAAGGAAGGAAGTGAACAAAATTACAGCCTTCCTGACAAAGCACACGTTAAATACCAAAGGAGCTTTCTCTGTAAATGTATTCTCAGACATCAAGAGCAGCAGCGTATCACAAAGGGAAAAAGGTGGCAATTAAAATCCTGGAGGAGCTGAAACGCATGAGGGAACGTCTGAAATGCAGAGGGTTTCAGCATAATACTGTCCTGAGTTAGAAAAGGGAGAGCTGCCAAACCCGAGAGAGGAGAGCTGCAAAATGCAGAGCAAGAAAGGGAAGAGTCAGGGAAGAACCACTGGAGAGAAGGGGAAGCTCGTGGGGAAATGAAGAACAGAGAGACTGAGAAAATGGAAGGGAAAAGGATGGCCCAGGGTCACAAACAAAGGTTGTTGGCCTCAGATGAGCACAGCTCCACTCCACAGCCCCACAGCCAGCGATGGAGAACCTGAGAAAGCCTTGACGATTCAGGTAAGGAAGAAACAAATATCCCTTTTTTCCAAATGAGGGATGAATTTGCACATGGGGCTGGGTGAATATTCCCCTGGGAATAATGAGGGTGAGGAGATGCAGGAACCCAGGTGGACTCATGAGGGTTTCAATTAGTGCACCTGATTTTGAGGACAAGAAGCATAAAGAGAATTCCTGCCTACCAAGAGCAAGGGATGATGATTAAGAAAAGTTGCTGGGTTTTTTTTGGTCATCCTCTCATATTTTATAGAAGTGGAAGGAAATGAAGCAATAATTAGTGTCAGCAGCTGCATAGTTTTGAAAAGCACTGGCAAGCGAGGGGGAGATTTTCATCTCCTGAAAATGAGTAAGAACACAAACTTTGGTTTAGCTGTGATGGCCAGAAGTAAAAACATTTCTAATTAATAGAATCACACAATGGCTTGGATTGGAAGGGACCTTAAAGATCATCCCACCCCTTGCCACATGCAGGGACACCTCCCACTGTCCCAGTTGCTCCAAGCCCCAATGTCCAGCCTGGCCTTGGGCACTGCCAGGGATCCAGGGGCAGCCCCAGCTGCTCTGGGCACCCTGTGCCAGGGCCTGCCCACCCTCCCAGGGAAGAGTTTCCTCCTCACACCTCATCTAAATCTCCCCTCTGGCAGTTTAAAAGTGTTGCCCCTTGTCCTGTCTGCCTGTCTGAAGCCTCTCTCCCTCTTTTTTTGAAGCTCCCTTTAAGTACCAAAGATGCCCAAAGGCAGCCCATGATGTTGCTTTTTGCCTTTCCTCCTTAAGAGCAACTGTATTCCAAACATGTCATTTTCACTCCATCTCTGGATATAAAGTTAAGATAAATCAGAAATGTTAAGGGCCTGGATTTCTGAGAAAATCAGAATGGAATGATTAAAAACTCCAACTCTCATAAATCTGCAAAGGTTGAAAATTCAGCAGGATGCTGGGGTATTAACCTCACAAAAACATGAGGACTCTCCAAAGCTAATTATACATCAGTCTGCTCTAAAATAACAAAAGCCATTAAAGAACAGTTTGGGATGGAGATTTCTTGATGGGCAGAATTGCTTCATTTAAATGAACTTACTACCCAGATTCTCTTTCTGCTGCTGTATTTATGGATCCATTGACAAACCAGTGTCTGAAAAGCTTAACAAACTCTTCCTATGAACCTCATCAGGAAATAGGAGAGGCCAAGGTCAGGTGCATTAAGATTACAGAAGCTGATGAAGAAAGGGGATGCTTCAGAGTCCCTCACACACTGGGTATTAGGAAATAGCTGAAGAAGGGTGTGTAAAATTTGGTTTAGAGATAGGGATTAATGCAGAGCCAAAACAGCACAAAGAGTTGGATTTCACAGGGATATGCTGAAGAAAAATCTCAGGCCTAAACTTTACCATTGCCTCTTTCTTGATGAGAAATATTCTCTTCTTTTCCCTGTTAAAAGAGGAACACCAGGTTTAAAAAAAGGATGAAAAGAGGAATTCTTTTTTTCTGTACGAATTTGTAATATATTAAAGTTTGGACTAAGGAGGGTAATTAGGCTGGTGCTGGAGGAGGATGTGAAAGCTCATCAGGATATTTGCAGTAACCCTAGTGGGGTAAACATTCCTCTTTTCTAATATCTTCAAATTAGAAATTTTATAGGAAAAAAAGAAATTTTAACAAATCTCGTTCGTCTCTTATTAGCAATTAGCCGACGTGGACTCCGGATAAAAAGTGTTAATTTCTAAAGTACACATAATTTTCATAAAAGCACAGATAGGAAACCAAACAACGGAGTGCTTGGCTTAGGCTCAGGAAGGAATTAAGCTGGAGCAAGGGGAGGAAGGGCTCATTCCTCCCATGTTTTACACAAAGAACTGGTTCAGGGAGCGCTCGCTGCTGTTCCCTTACTATGGGACATGGAATCCCAGAATCCCAGAATTGTTTGGGTTGGAAGGGACTTTAAAGCTCATCTCGTTCCCATGGGCAGGGCCATGCCATGTGCTAAATCCCAGGCCATCATCAGCTTCGAGAAACTGAGGATTGCCAGGAAAGAGGCAACGGTGAGAAATCCCCCAAAAAAGGGTGATGTTCCACAGTGATGGGGAAGACAAAATCCCCTCAGACATTATATCCCAGTTTCTAGCCAGATCCTTTGAATATTCCTGAACAACTCCCAAGTTTCATAAGGATTTTTCCTTTCTATGTACATATAAATGACTGCACTGATAGCAGATGGGCCCTTCCATACGATTTCCTTTTTAAACTTCCAACTTCATGCAATTCCTGCATATTCCTTGTGCTTGCAGAGGAACGCCAGTGCTTTTAGCTCCAGAGCACAAAGCTGAGGCTACTTCAGCTCATTTGCTTTTGCTTTTAAAACCTTTAATTACACAAGCAGCTAGCAACTCTTAAATACATCACCATCATCATCATCATTTTTCCCTGAGACCACCTCAGTGCAGTGGCTCTGCCTGGCAAGGTGACCCTAAAAGTGACCCACGCTTAGGGAAAACATGCAGCACCTACTGACTCGGGTTTATTTTCCTGAGTAGTTTCCTACAGCTGACACAGCTGGGCCACAGATTTTATAGGTACAACAGCTTTCCAGTCTCATCCTGTGATGTGCATCCGAAGGAGAGAATGCTTCTGACTAGAAAGGGAATCAGGGGAGGTAGGAAAAGGAAATGATCAAAACACTTATCACACCGAGAAAAGAACTTATTAGGCCCAATAAGGAGTTGGAATTGATGACAATTATAAGATACCATCCATTTTTAGCTAATAATTCAGAAAATGGATGAATTATTTGAGGAATAATATGTGATCATTTATTTAAAGACTTATACTAATGTATACGCTGGAGGAAGCGGAGCTGAGGGTGTAGGAACACTTTAACACTTACATTCCTGGATGGTTCTTCCTTTCCACTCAAATGCAGGGATTTAATAGCACTGGGTTTAGTTTTAGGGTTACAGGGCCCCTACAGAAAACATCAAGCCATTTTCCAAGGCTGTTTTATACACAACCTACTTTTCCTCCACTCTCCTCCTCACGTTTACGAAATGCACCAGCATTTTGCCTTTGAGAACTGGTTCGTTTATTCAAAATTCCCAAACAACCCCATCCCCACTCCACAAGCCTTAGCAGATCACAAGATTAGATGGAAGCAACAATTCAGTCGACAGCCACATCTCTTAATTTTACTTGGAAAGATTTTGAGTTCCGCCGAACGTCGGAGGCGATTTCTGAAGGCAAAATCCCGCATTAGGAGAGATTGCATCTCCTAAGATATCAGTCCAAATCTCCATCCGTATCCAGGTAACAATCTGGAATGCTGATATTTAAGAGGAAAAATATCTGGACAGCTGCCCCAGCTCCCTGGGAAGCAATGTTTAGTTAAAGTCTTGGATATCACTGAAAGAAGATGTGGAGATGTCACACTGAGGCTGAAGCATTTTTTCAAGTGCTGAATTATTCACCCGTGAACCTCAGATGTGAAATCCAAATGCTCCGGTACTGCCCCGGCTTTAGACAATGGCTAATTCCTTTCTGTGCCACTGCAGGGTCTCTTCATCAGCTTTCTTTCATCTATAATCACAGCCAGGTCATGGATTATTAGTCATATTCAGTGCAGAATTCAAACCCTGCTACACCAATCAGTCAGCCCGGGACTCCCCCAGCGTTAACGCCGCAGCTCTCGGCCGCACCGCAGGATCCGACTGCTCCTGGCACGGCCTCACAGGGGCACAGAGAGCGACCAATGCAGCAGCCATTTGCCCAAGGCAAGAGGGATGAAGCCCTGAGCTGGGAGAGGACACAGAACAACCTGGAGCTGCCAGGGATCTGCCCCAACATCCCACCTGCAGCATCAGGCACGGCACAGGGGAGCACAAATCAAGGCACGCTTTGGGTTGGAGAGCTCATCTCATTCCACCCCTGCCATGGGCAGGGACACCTTCCACCATCCTAGGTTGCTCCAAGCCCCATCCAACCTGGCTTTGGACACTGCCAGGGATCCAGGGGCAGCCACAGCTTCTCTGGGCACCCTGTGCCAGGGCCTCACCTCCCTCATAGGGAATGATTCCTTCCCAATATTCCATCCATCCCTGCCCTCTGGCAGTGGGAAGCTATTCCCAGTGTCCTGTCCCTCCGTCCCTTGTCCCCAGTCCCTCTCCATCTCTCCTGGAGCCCCTTTAGGCCCTGGAAGGGGCTTCAAAGTCTCCATGGAGCCTTCTCCTCTCCAGGCTGAGCACCCCTAGCTCTCCCAGCCTGGCACCAGAGCAGAGGAAGTCAATACATTTCCCCTCCACATGAATGTAGTGGGAAGAAAAAAATCATAAAGACGGGCATTTATCAGCCCTTGCTGGAGGTGTTACTTTGCGTATCAAGCCACGAAGACGCAATTGTTTCATTAGGACTTCGCTGATGTTTGTAACGTTTAACAAGTCTTGGAGAACAGAGGAAGAAAATACTGCGGGCGCTGCCGCAGCCAAGATAAAGAGGTAAACATCCCCTGCCTGACATCAGCAAAGACATCACAGCTCTGCTCACTTAGGGCAGCCATGAAATCAATTCTTCAGTAAAAATAAAAAACTCGTACCCAAATCTGTGCTCACAACGTGAGCGAGGCAAGGGACGATGTGACGGGAGGGAAACCTCGGCTTGGCTGGATGCTCCAGGCCTCTCTTTGTCTCCACCTCATGCCAAGCCCTGCTGAGGGCTTTGCTTTCCACAAAATAAGGGTTTTGTCATTTTCCCTCAAAATAATCAATCTGGCTTTATAAAAACTTTCTCAGGAGTCAGCAGCGATGTGTTCCCAGCCTCTCAAGGACACTTCATTGTCAGTTCCAAAGTACCCCCGATAAATTGAGTGCAATGATGGAACTGCTGAGAAAAAGTAGAGCCAAACAAAAAAACCCAACTTCTCCTTGGCAAAGCTAAAAAACATTTTATATCACTTCAAATCCCATCTTATTTCTGGCTATACTTCTGAGCCGCCCACTGTAAAGAGTAAGACTTCAACGGTCAAAACCCAACCGAAACCAGATTAATAAATGCCAGCTGAAGGATGAATTCATGGTTCTGTACCAATTGCCCTGAAAAACCAAGACCAGACAGCGCACCTCGAGGTTTTCCCCTTGGGTGGGCTTTGCTCATGTCCCCTCTGTCACCCACCTGTGTCACCCTGACCCCCAAACACACACCAATATTTAAGGGATGACCACCCTTGTGGGGGTCCCTGGCCCCAAGGGCAGC
Source organism: Corvus cornix cornix (assembly GCF_000738735.6). Lineage (NCBI taxonomy): Eukaryota > Metazoa > Chordata > Aves > Passeriformes > Corvidae > Corvus > Corvus cornix. The sequence goes on along the minus strand of NC_047058.1, from coordinate 18,455,330 downwards.
ACACCTCAATTTCCAAGGGAATGATGGATGTGATGGATGGGCACCCAGAGCTCCCCAACCCAAAATCTCCACCCCCCTCACAGAATGCTGGCTGACATTCTTCCAAGACCCCAGCAAACAGCAAGGAGAGGGGAAATACAAAGGAAAATGGAGCCCATGGGCTCTGGCTTGGCAGTAGAAACACCATGAGGAAGGAACAGTGTCATGGATGTGGCTGCACAGTGCCATCTGTACCCTGTGGTGCTCCAGCAGCTGCTGCCAATGCTATTGGCCTGAGCTGGACAAAATCCAGCTAATTCCATCCTCAAAGTCAGTGCCAGTGGATGACCAGGGTGCACATTTATCTCTAAAGGAGGAGAAAGTTGCTCCTCTTCTAAACCTTACCTCTAAACCTCCTAAATCCAGCCCTGCTGCTGGGATAAAAGGAGGTGGGAAGGATGTGACCTCCACATCCTGTGGCAGCACAAGGAGACACAGCCACCTCCAAGGGATTTAACAAAATCCCTACCACTCCTCGTTCCCTTTTAGCCTCAACAATCTTGTTCTCCACTCTGCAATTAGAAGGGGTGCAAGGCAGGAGCTTGGGGATCCTGCACGTCACAGAGGCGCCTCGAGTCCTGCTCAGACTTTACAAACCATTCAGGGCTTTTTTGGGCAGCAGCCGTCAATCCCGCAGCAGCTTCCGTCTATTTTGGGCTTGAATTGATTGGCAATTTTGAAGAACGCGCTGCAAATTGCTCTGCTAATCACAGCAACTCCAGCCATGGAACTGTATTAAAATAACATCAGTGCTGAGACACAAAGCTGAGATCAGCCAGGGAATGCTGAGCTGAGGTTGCCTGCTCTGGAGCCATCATCTTGCCTGCATGGAACGCTGCAGTCTCCTCAGTTTTTCCCTGCCCTGCAGCAATTCCGGATTCCAGATGGCTGCTCGCATCAATTCGACAATAACAACACTTGGGATTTCAGTGTTTTCAGAAAAGCAAGTGGTTTTGTGGTGGCCATGGCCTTTCCCAGGCTGCAGGTGCCTTCCCAATGCCACCCACACTAGCACACACGGATCACACTGTAGCTCTGCATCTTTGACATGCTGAGCGTCAACCATACCCGGGAAAGGCCATTCATCCAGCTGAAAAATAAGGTATCTCTCCAAGGAAACACTGACAGACACAAAAGAAGATTTAAAATTCCTCTTATGCCAAGTTGCCTCTAAATCCTTTTAGTGGAGACAGGGCTTTGCGACAAGGGGGGAAGGGTCTGCTCTGAACACTGTCTGACCTCAAACCCTCTCAGCTCTGCCTTCCCCCAGCTCTAAACCAACAGAGCCTTAGGGAGCGTCCTCTGCTTCCTAACAGCCTGCAAGGAGAGTCCAGGTCTCCATCCCCTGAGCTGAAGACGGATGGATCCCTCCCTTCTGCACCACAGGTGAGATCCCAGCATCTCCCACCAGGGTCTGGAGAACTCGGGGCATCAACTCCCACTCCAAGACAAGGAATCTCCCATGATGGAGACACCATGAGACTGTGACACTGTGTTGTCTTCTTTTCCAACTCATCACTTCAGATTTATAATAAGACAAAATTTAAACTTTCAGTCGGATAAAGCAAAAATCATCCTTCAGACTCCAAGCAGGGACACGCGCGCGAGGCTGGTCCCGGTCGCTGCCAAGGGTCAACCAAGCCGTGGCTGTTGGGATTCAGTGTGTGGTGCAGAGGGCAGGATCCTCTTGGGAAGGGGCCGTGCTGCACCCACATGGGACAGACACCAGCAGGCGTGGGGGAAACAGCTCTCCAGGAGATGTGGATTTAAAACCTTCCGGCAGAAGAATGAGCCTCCCGTGTGCCGAAGGGTGTTCCCACCACCGACTGTCCCAGACAACTGATCCAGAGGGAAGGGGAGCAATGCCCTCTCTGCTGGCTGGCAAACACAAAGGTGGAGATGGAAGGATAAACCACCCAGCTCCCACTCCCACCATTTCCCTTACACTGGTGAAATATCCTCCACAATGGATGGAATCGAAGTCCATCACCAAGTTCAAGAACACATTTAATGCAGATCTATTCATTTCAAGGAGTGTCTGCACAATGGAGAGCTTTCCCCTTCAAAAATTATTCCAAACTGCACGCTTTCTTTTCATTCTTCTGCATCTTCACATTTAAAAAATACAGTATATTTCTAACGAAGACACGCGTTGTATAAGCCACAGCCTGCTCTAAAAAGTAGATTTCACAAAGACTTGCCATGGTACAGGGACAAGGACCACTCGTTGATAAATTACTTTCACTCAGAGAGTGGAAAAGTCATATTTGTACACACCGTAAGTGGTGCTATTGTTGAGCAACTTGATGGAAGTCCAGCAAAACACGTTGTGCAGGCTTTTATTTAACCTCATTTAAATCAAATTAACCAACAGGGATGGTGGCTAGGGACAAAGCAGAGTCCTGTACATGTACGAACCAAATGTATCACTGAGTGCCACATCCAGTCTTTCCCTCAACACCTCCAGGGATGGGGACTCCACCAGCTCCCTGGGCAGCCCCTTCCAATTTCTAATCACCCTGACTGTGAACAATTTTTTCCTAATGTCCAACCTGAACGAGATGAGCTTGGAACCAGGTAAGCTTTATGGTTCCTCCCAACCCAAACCATTCTGTGATTCCATGATCTGCTGATGGAGAGATGTGGTACGGCTGCAAGAGCTGCAGAGTGACACACATGCAAAAAAAAGGGAAATAACAACAAAAACCCTCTGACCATAAAGCCAGTGTAGGAACAGAGCTGAAAGTGAAGACATTCAAACCACACAGGAGGCTTTTAAAGTTAAAGAGGGGTAAAAAGTGCATGGGGTAACTGCTGCCCAGGGAGAAGAGCCTGGGGTTTGCTCCTCCTGAGCCCCAGGGATCCGTGCCAGGGAAACGCCACGTCCACCCCAAAATGAGGAAGTTCATTTGGAAGATTTAAACTCCTGGAAACTCGTGCAGAGCTCCAGATCACAGAGATAACAGGCTGCCTAAAACTGACCTGGGATTTCATTAGAGCTGATAACGGCGGGAAATAAACCTTCCCAAATGTGCATTACAAATTCAGTCTGTAGAAACTCTTTCAAAGGTATCTCGGTTAAAGCAAATGATGGGCAGGCGTTTGATTTGCAGAAAATCAGGGATTCTGCCTCTGGGAGCAGTGGCAGGAGCAGCAGCTGGTGGGGATGGAGGCTGCAGGGAAAGTGGGGCTGAGCCTCTGCTGGGAGCAACAGGAAGGAACCAAAATCTTTGTCCTGGCCCTGGACCTCTGGTGAACTCTACCTGCAAAATCCCAAAGCAGAATTGATCAAATCTTGTCTTTGCTGAAAAAAATACAGCTGGAACATGGGAGCTTGTGAACTCCTCCAGCATGGAGGGTGACCATGGTGGGATGAAGAATGGCAGGCAGTGGGCCATTCCCTGTGTCCTGTCCCTCCATCCCTTGTCCCAAGTCCCTCTCCAGGTCTCCTGGAGTCTCTTTAGGCACTGGAAGGGGCTCTGAAGTCTCCCCGAGCCTTTCCTCACAGGATAGGAGTTACATCACTTCCATCACCTTTCTGGCCTCCTCTGGACTCGCTCCAGCAGCTCCATGGCCTTCCTGTGCTGGGGACTCCAGAGCTGGGGGCAGCTCTGCAGGTGGGGCCTCACACGAGCTACCACTGTGAAAAATCCATCCTTTGTCTCAGCAAGAAAGACAAGACCAACAACCCACTGAATAAACTTCAGAGCAATGCATAAATTAAGTCCTAAAGCAGCCCTCTAGCTGTGTCCATGGCTCTTGTTGAAGGAAAAGGCATTAGCACAGCATCTTAAAGTCACTTAGAGGATTCCTGGATATTACCCTGGCGAGGTGACGCCACGAATGATGCTGCAGGCAGAGCCTGTTTTCCCAGCCTGGATCTTAAAAACGGGGATTGGCATGTCCAAGTATATTTAAAGCGCAGGGGACAGGCTGCTTTCCCAGCAGGACAAGGCCTGCAGCAATCCAAAGCGATGGCTTTTGGCTCGCCACGCTGGAGAGGTTAATGGGGAAGGTGCCGGATGGCGTCTCCCGGCCTGTTTGCTAAACCCACATGATGTCCCTGCTAAACACCTCTGAGCAGGAGCTGATAAATGGGCTGTGCTGAGCTCAGGGCTGTGCAGCTCACACTGCACCCCAAGAAATGTGAGTGGTTTCAAAAAGAGCCAATTTAGCCTGGGCACGGCGAGGTGGAAGCTGTCACTGCCTGAGTGAGAACAGGAGCTGTCAGCTCGGCCAGCCCCTGGCGCGGTTTCCGAGGGCTTGGGCTCTGCTCTGAAAGGTTTATTTGCAAGTTTGTAGACATATAAAAATATTTTGGGGCTGGAGCATGTCCAGAGAAAGGAAGGAAGCTGCGGAAGGGGCTGGAGAGTTCCTGAGGGAGCTGGGAAAGGGGCTCAGGCTGGAGCAAAGGAGGCTCAGGGGGGACCTTGTGGCTCTGCACAAGTCCCTGACAGGAGGGGGCAGCCAGGGGGGTCGGGCTCTGCTCCCAGGGAACAGGGACAGGAGGAGAGGGAACGGCCTCAGGCTGGGCCAGGGGAGGCTCAGGGTGGATATTGGGGAAATTCCTTCACCCAAAGGGCTGTCCAGCCCTGGCACAGCTGCCCAGGGCAGAGGTGGAGTCCCCATTCCTGGAGAGATGTAAAAGCCACATGTATGTGGAACCTGGGGACATGGGTGAGTGGTGGCCTTGGCAGTGCTGAGGGAGTGGTTGGACCTGACATTCTCAGAGGGATTTTCCAGCCTGAATGATCCTGTGATTCCATGACTGTGTAGGAAAACCAGAGCTCTTCTAGTGGCAAGCAGCACCCTGAGAGCTACAGCCTGGCTCACTCCTGGTTTAACACAATTTATGGGATGGGTGAGGAGTTTTAGGGCTTCTGCTTTGGGTTCATCCTCACCTGAAAAACACAAAGGTCTTGCCAGAGGAGTGACTTATCCCAGCAAGAATTAAGTGCTGTAGAAAAGAAGCAATTAAACCACTCACAGTCATTCAGTCCATAAAACATTTTCACTGCTATTTGTCTGGGAAGAACTTGCTTGAAATGACAGACCCCACTTAGGTGTAATGGGTTTTGGAAGAGCTGGGAATCCCCTGGGACAAGACACCCAGGCATCCTGGAGTGCTCTGATTCTGCACCCAACCCCAGCCACGGCCCACAGAGGTTGTGCTGTCACCCTGGCTGCCAAACCACCAGGAAAACCCCATGCAAGGGAGAAAGCAAAGCACCTGTGTGCAGGAGAACAACCGTGCCCAGAAAAAGATGTCTGGAAGAGTGGAAACCTGGGCTGGATGACTGACACAGCTCAGCTTCCCTGCACACACTTACAGGGGTTGGGCCAAGTGTTGCAGCAAGGATTGTCCTCTCCAGCTGACAAGAGGCTGCTCATGTTGCCTCAAGTTACACCAGAGGAGGCTGCTGTTGGGTGTTAGGATAAATTTCTTCATGGAAAGGGTTGCCAAGCATTGGGAAAGGTTGTCTGGGGAAGTGGAGGAGTCACCATCCCTGGTAGTGTTCAAAAAATGAGTGGATGTGGCACCTGGGGATGTGGTTTAGTGGTGGGTTGATGGCTGGACTTGGACCTCAGAGGTCTTTTCCAATCTTAATGATTCTGTGATTCTGTGAAAAAACCCCAGATCCAAGGAAGCAAGGGAGTAACTGAAAAGCACAGCTCAAGGTGGAGACCTCCCAGGCTCACATCAACTGAAGACATCTTTAAAATCTGAGAATATTAAACACTTCCTGGCCTTTTCTCTTTAACAGAGAAGCCTGTATCAAGGAGATAACCCCTCACAAGCTGCTCTGGTACCTGAAGTGGCCCAGAGAAGAGGGGCCAGGCTGGGGGTGCAGAGGATGCTCCCCAGCCCCAGGGCTCACCCTGCATCCCTGAGTAGGGAATGCCCACGAGCTGCCACTCGAACACCCGGACAACAAACCACCAGGGCGGGGAGGAACAGGGCAAAAACATCCCCCAGTGGTGATTCTGACCCCCCACCCAGCTTTCAGCTCCACACTACTGCTCCAGGTGCAGCCAGGCTCCCTCAGGAATCCATCAGCCCACGGAAAGGCAAGAAATTTCCATGTGCAAGCCCTGCAAGGTTTATCCAGTCCGGTTCCGTGCCTCAGTCTGCCAGATGACAAATGTCCTTGGCTCCCATTTACTTCAAGATGTGCTGAGAGCCTTTCAGAAACGAAACCTCTTTATTCTGAGGTAAATGACGCATGTTTTGCTGCACAAGCTCGCTCCCTATTATCCCCCGTGCCCAGCACTGAATGCAGGTGTCGCAGATGGTGCGACTCCATCCCACTAAAGGGTTTTTGCTCTCCTTTCTTGGAGCCAGGAATGTTTTCTCTCAACAGCAACCAGATCTCTGGGCTGAATTGGCTCAGTCGTGTCAGGTCACTGCTGCAACTCCCCTGTCTACCAGCACAGATTTCTCTTCCTGTTGCTTCTCCTGGCATGGATCTGCCAGTATTTCATTAACAGATCCCTGATATCTGTTCTTTGGATAGATTTGGGGAGGAAAATGACAGCGTTCCTCTCACTCTTTGGGCCTGATTGTGGGAGGGAGGTGAAGCGCCACGGAATTTGTGCTGGGATTTGAAAGGATGCGATCAATTTGGAGCTCAAAGTACTTCCATGGTTTTTTCACCTCAGTTAACAATCCAGCAGCGCTGCAGAGGGGAAGGATTTTAAATCATCTAAATTTAGTGCTTCCAGCTCGCCCTGTATGATCAGCTCTGACTGTTTGGTGTCTTTCCCAATGCTTGAGCTCCTGGAGTTGAGACCTGACAGTCTCACCTGAACCAAAAGCCTGTGCCTGGCCCACCAAAGTGCAAAGAAATGCTTGGAAATATGAACCAGGTACGACTTAGAAGCTCAAAAACCCAGCACACACACAAAAGAAATCAGGATTTGCTTTATGAATTGCATGGTTTAAGCCAGTCTCTCAATTTCTGAGCATTTAAGGACTCACCGTGTTCCTTATCTTTTACCATTTATCCAATCTGGCCGTATTTTCCCCTGAGTCCACCCTTACACATTCACAGCTGCTACAGTTCCTGCTCTGATTTACCTGCATGATGTCACCATCGCATTAAATGGTGCTGATTTGCTTGGAAATGCAAAGCTACAAGACACTGCATTGTTCCCCTCTTTTTACAGAGGTTCAAAACAAGCAAAAAACCAGTTCTGAGTGGCAAATTGAACTGGACTTAAAATAGTCTGCAAAGAGCAGTTGTGTTTGGTACCAATTCCCCATCAAAGGTCCCCTTAACAGGCATGAGCACCTTCTCACATGACAAACTAAAGAAAAACTGAAGATGTACAAGAGATTCTTCTTGAAAATCTTACACCACCTAGATGCATATCCATAAAAATATTCCCCAGCAAGTTAGAATCTACTTTTTAAAACCACAGCTCTAAAATGGCTCAATGGATGAAAACCATTTTCGGCTTTCTGTTATTTTTTTGGGTTTTGTTTTTTGTTGGTTTTTTTTTTTTTTTTTTTAATTTTAAATTGCATCTGGGCTGACAGCTTGAACACTGAGCTGCAGCCTGTGAGACAGAAATACCAACTCACTCGTAGCAGCAGTGCTGCTCCCAGTTGCTGTAATGATCTTAATCAAAGAGTATTGTGATAAAAAACGGGATTCTGGTCTGCCCGCCTTTGGCATATCCCAAATATCAGTGTCCACATCCCACATGATGCAGTTGGAAAAGAGAAATTCCCTCTATAGCAAACCACAGAATCACAGAATGGTTTGGACTGGAAGGGACCTGGAAGATCACTTTGTTCCACCCCTGCCACGGGCAGGGACACCTTCCACTACCCCAGGGTGCTCCGAGCCCCAGTGTCCAGCCTGGCTTTGGACACTTCCAGGGATCCAGGGGCAGCCCCAGCTGCTCTGGCCTCACCACCCTCCCAGGGAAAGATTTTTTCCCAATCTCCCATCCATCCCTGCCCTCTGGCACTGGGAAGCCATTCCCTGTGTCCTGTCTCTCCATCTCTTGTCCCCAGTCCCTCTCCAGCTCTCCTGGAGCCCCTTTAGGCTCTGGAAAGGGCTCTCAGGCTTCCCTGGAGGCTTCTCCTCTCCAGGCTGGACACCCCCAGCTCTCCCAGCCTGGCTCCAGAGCAGAGGGGCTGTGTGTGGCAGACTCAATATTCCCACAACTCCAGGCTACTCCTCTGTGCCCCAAAGCCAATGGGAAGTCAGTGGAAGAGATGCTCCCCCCCTCCTGCCATCCCTGCCCCAGAACCGCTCCTGCTGTCGGAAGAAAAGGATGCCCTGGGCAAAGGAGATGTCAAATATCTTTTAACACACACTGGCCTCATGTTTTCCAAAGCCAGAGTGCTGGCACTGGGTGACCAGGTGGGATTCCCATGCCATGTTACACCAAGCACCAGCAACTCCACCAGGATCACAGGCAGGAGCATCCCAGCAGGAATGACCCCACCTAAACAGCATTTCAGGAACCAAAGCAACAACTTTTTGATGCTGCTGATGGTGCCTCATAATGTTGTTAATTACGCAGTCTCACCTGTTAATCCAGGTTTAAAAGAACAGCCACCTGTGACCACCTGAGCTCGCCAGACCCCTGCCATCACCTTCCCCAGCATCACTCTAGGTACCCTCAGACCCCAGGCAGGACCCAACCCTGCAATGCTCAGAGCCCCACAGGAGCCATTTCATCCCTGCTGTGAAAATGTCACGGTCTAATTTGTGGCAGAACACACCAGGCGCCACAACACAGGCAGGAAAACAAGAGGAGGAGGAGGAGCAGAGTAACACCAAGGGGAACAAACACCTGGATAGGCAAGCCGTGCCCAGGGAGATGCTCCACTTAAATCCCGTGTCAGGTCCAAGGGAAGCAAACAAGGTGAGGAAACAAACATCGTCCTCCTGCCTCCCACCGACTGAAATAGGCAGAAATAGGCAGAAATAGGTCGTGCAGGTTCAGGTGATGAAAGCACATTGTGCAGTTCTGTTCCTGCCACACACAGCCCCACGTGGCTGAGGAGCTGCTGGGCACAGGCTGTGTCTGCAGCAATGCTGGGAAGAGGCTTTCCCTCTGCCAGGTAGGCTGTGGAGGAAGAGCTGCAATGCTGTGTCGCCCGTGGGTGACAGCGCTGTCGCAGAAAACGTTTGAAAACTTTACAAGCTCCTGGGGAATCTGTGCCACTGGGAAAAAGCAGGAGGAACGGGGTTTGGAAGGCAGCCGAGGAGGCAGCAGGCTGGAATCTGGGGTTGAGCCAATGGAGAAACCAGAGGAGAATCACAGGATCATCAAGGTTGGAAAAAGACCTCCAAGATCACCAAGTCCAGCCTTCATCTGGACACCACCATGACAAATAAAGAATATCATGAAGTGCCACATCCTCTCAGATTTTGGACACTTTCAAGGATGGGGACTCCACCGCTGCCCTGGGCAGCCTGTTCCAATGGTTAACCACTCTTCCAGTGAAGAAATTTTCCTCAATATCCACCCTGAGCCTCCCCTGGCCCAGCCTGAGGCCGTTCCCTCTCCTCCTGTCCCTGTTCCCTGCGAGCAGAGCCTGACCCCCCCAGCTGCCCCCTCCGGTCAGGGACTTGTGCAGAGCCACAAGGTCCCCCCTGATCCCCCTTTGCTCCAGGTTGAGCCCCTTTCCCAGCTCCCTCAGCCCCTCCTGGTGCTCCAGCCCCTTCCCCAGCTCCATTCCCTCCTCTCCAGCCCCTCCATGTCTTTCTTGTCCTGAGGAGAGGAGCTGTAGCAGAGGCACTTTGTCCTGAAAAGCCTGGAACGCCGATGCTAATAATAACAACCTCTAAAAGCCTGACCGTATTTATCCCGGGAAAAACAAAGAGTGAGCATCTGTCACCAGCCCTCGCTTGCCAAGATGCAGCTTCCAAAGTACTCCGTGGAGTCCAGATTGGCAACTCTGGGCAAGCCTGGCCGGAGCAGCTCGAGTACGTGAGCCACACGTGTGTCACCAGGCTGGACACGGTCCCCGTGTCCCCAGCACCTCCTCAGGTGATGAGTCCATGGATGGTGTGGCTGGGATCAACAAGTCCCGACTTCAACTGCTGGGGCCTGTTTTTCTAAAATTGTTTTTCACCAGGAAGAGCCTGTCTTAGCTCCACAAAGGCATTCACAGAGTCCTGCTGGAGAATCTGTGATGAAAAGCAGGAAAATTACAGAAGTTCAGCTCATGGTATCTCTGTGCAGTTTAGATCATAACAACAGTTCTGTGGCTCCTGGGCAGTGTCTGTCATCTGTTCCATGGGCTGGTGACAGACATGGCTGAGACTGCAGTAAATCCACCTCAGATTTCCTCCCTACCAAGCCTCAAACTCTCCATCACTTCCCAATTTTCTACTCTTGTCCTTAAAGCTGACACTTACACACCGTATGGACCACGGGTGACTTTCCTTCTGGGTGTTATTGCTGAAATAATCACCACTGACTGCAGCACTACTGCAAACAAAACAACATTTGCATTCCACTCCACAAAAGTGGCTTTGCTAGGCAGGAATGTTCCTACCCTTGCACCCCGCCTGTGTTTTGGGGAAGCAGAGCACAAACAGAAATTGGAACAAATGTTCACACGGAAACACAAGAAGATCTAGGTGCAGCTTCAGGCTTAAGAAAAGCACAACATAGATATGAGCAAAACAAACATTTCCTCTTTATTAGCTTCAATTAAAGAGCTATTTTGTTTGAACTTCCCTCTTCTGTGTTTAAGCTGCACCAAATTAGCATCATTGTTTGAAGCCATGAAATCAGAGAATCGTGGAATCACTTCAGGAAGGAAAAGCCCTCTAAGATCTTTGAGTCCAACCATTCCCACAGCACTGCCAAGGCCACCACTCACCCATGTCCCCAGGTGCCACAGATTTTAAATCCCTTCAGGGACAATGTCTGGGACTGGACAGCCCTTTCCTTAACATCCAACCTAAACCTCCCCGGGCCCAGCCTGAGGCCGTTCCCTCTCCTCCTGTCCCTGTTCCCTGCGAGCAGAGCCCGACCCCCCCGGCTGCCCCCTCCTGTCAGGGACTTGTGCAGAGCCACAAGGTCCCCCCTGAGCCTCCTTTGCTCCAGGCTGAGCCCCTTTCCCAGCTCCCTCAGGAACTCTCCAGCCCTTTCCCAGCTCCCTCAGGAACTCTCCAGCCCCTTCCCAGCTCCCTCAGGAACTCTCCAGCCCTTTCCCAGCTCCCTCAGGAAGTCTCCAGCCCCTTCCCAGCTCCCTCAGCTGTATGAGTGGGAAAGAAATCACTGGAAAAGTAACCAAACTTGGAAGTGGGACCAGTGGATATTCACTGTCCACATCCATCAGTGGTGAAGAGAGAACTGAATTTTAAATTCCTTTGTGATGCCACAGTGGCCATGCTGAGCAGAGATGGGAAAAGCTGACAAAATTCCCCCCCAAAATTCCCTCTTTCCACCATGTGCTGGGCAGAGGACGAGGCTCGCTGGAGCAATCCCTGTGGATAAAGATCCTGATGTTAAACCAGCAGGCAGCACTGCCCTGCACTCCCTGACCCTGGGACAGACAGGGATCATTCCTCACCACCCCAGGGCTCAGCAACACAGCTGGGTGAAGTTCTGCCGACAGGGGAAAACCAGGAATGGTGGTGATGATGGCAGTGATGATGAGGGAAAAGAATAGGGATGATGATGATAATAGCAATAATAACAGTCATAATAATAATTACCCCATTAATTTCCTTAAGGTATCGTTAATTTTATGTGACTTCTAAATACATAATATAAATAGATAAATATGTGATAGATATCTAGTATGTACTGTATATAAAATATAAAATATAGAAATATACGTAAAATATAATAGAAATATATAATTTAAAATAATTTTAATTTTAAAAGCCACATCCACGTAACTAACTAACTAAATTTCAAATGGTGCCTCAAAGTCTTTTTGGCCAGGTAGGGATGGATGTAGCCAGGGCTGAGGTGCTGCAGATGGGCCCAGCGTGTACCAGGGGCTGGGGGGCCAAGAGGGATCCAGCAGGGATGGGTCCAGCAGGGATGGCTCTGGCACATCCAGGGCCTCTGCTCGCTTGCAGAACTGGAGCCAGGATCCAAACCCATCCCTGTCCTGCTGCCAGCCTCCAGTAACTCTGCTGAGAGTGGAATCACTGAGCTCTCACTGCTAAAAAGCCCCTTTGAACGTGCTGGAGTGTCTTACAGAAGATCGCAATAAACTGGCACCAAAAAAGAAAGCAAGTAATTACACTACTGCCTTGTAAGCTTTGATTCTGGGCTGTTTGGGAACAATCTGAGGATTTTTTTTGTTAGGCTTATGAGGATAATGCCGAGAACAGCCAAGGTTTGGAGGTGGGGTGTCCAGCTTTCAAGCTCCCATGTAAAACGCAGGTTTCCTTAGAATTTCACAGCCTGACAGGCACGACCAGAGAGAAGCAGGAGACATTTCTGCCCTCTCCTAGCAGCTTATGTATTATTCCTTAAAAAATAAAAAAATAAAAAAGGAAAAGAAAAGAAAAATTTTCAGAGAAATGCGGCGCCTTTATTCCCTTGTGTTGTTTAAACTGTTTTTCATGGCACTACACAATGAGCTTTCTTCGGGAAGTAGAACAGTGGCTTTTCCTCAGACCACAGTAAAGCAGTTCCAGCTTCAGTGCCTTGAGAAGGTAGTGGATAAAATAAAAAAAAAAAAAAGGAGGAGAAGCTAAAAGGAAGAGAGAATGAATGGGGAACTTGAATCAGGAAGAAAAAGAGGTGGGGAAAAAAGAAGGAACAGGCATCAAATGCAGGGATAATTGCAAAGCACCACCACACTCCTGACCAGGGAAAAAAAGGAATTGTAGATGAATCGTGAGCATGACAAAGAATCCCTTCAACAAGTTGTCTTTTATCACAACTTTGCTGCTCTACAGCTACACTGCAAGCAGGAGAAATTGCATCATGTCAACAGCAAGTTTATAGAGATAAACTGACTGGAGCAGGGGAAAGATGCTGCAGTCCCTTGTGTTTCCCTGCCAGGCTGCAATGGATTCCCTGAGAACGGCACACACAGGGTATGAGAATCAAAACACACCCCTGAAAGGGGCAGCTCCAAAATATCCCTTGAGGGAACTTCCCAAAAATCATCCCAACCAACCCCGCTGCTCTGAGCGGGGGCATCTTTCACTAGATCGGGTTATTCAAAGCCATAACCTTTTGTTGAGGTTTAGATTGGATTTGAGGAGAAATTTCTTTGCCCAAAGGGCTGTCCAGCCATGGCACAGCTGCCCAGGGCAGTGCTGGAGTCTCGATCCCTGCAGGGATTTAACAGCTGTGTGGATGTGGCACTTGGGATCACAGGTCAGTGGTGGCCTTGGCAGTGCTGAGGGAGCGGCTGGACTCGGTCTGACAGGGCTCTTCCACCCTCAACAATTCCATGTTTCTATTTGGTGATTCCCTGCCTCTCTCTGATCCTTCCCCAGAAGCACTGAAGGGCTTCTCCTGCTTCCTTCCATGGGCTCCATGCCCTCCTCCCCGGCCTCTCCCCTCCCAGAGAACGGCTGCTGGTTTAAATGCAAATAGTGCACATGCAGGCACAGGAGCTTTTTTTAAATTCTGAAAGCTGAGACTTCTAAGTTTATCTCAGAAGGACACTGGAAAGATGAATAGAGAGAAATTATGCAGAGAAAGAGAAAATATTCAAAGAGTGGAATTATGTATGCATAATTGCCTGGCTCCCTGGGGTGCACGGGCGAGTACACCAAGTCACTTTGTGAAATCATTCCCCACAACTCCTGTATCCTAATTATAGTGCAGCAAGTGGGGAGAAGCTAATTTTTAAACAGTCCTGATGGGGTAACTGGAAGAACCACGAGGATGCTGTTTAACCCCTTGCCTACTGAGAGGCTTCAAGCAAAGAAGCCAACACAGGAGGAATAAATGAAATGCTGGTGAAGGCAGTGCATCGTTCTCTGGTTGATTTAAAGGTGGCCAGCAGGAGAACCAAGCAAGCCTCCAGATTAGAGGCGGGAAAAAAGGGGCAGACCTGAAGAAATAAGCCAAAATTTAAAAAAACCACCAGTAAACATGACCTCTGCCCAGACTTCGAAGGAGACTGGAGGCAGCATTATGGTGTTTTGTTGTCCCTTTGCCCTGCACAGCAAATTCTCAGCCAAAAGCTTTGTAAGTCCTAAATATGCCCGTGGAGGAACCTCTTTATCCATGCAGAAACTGCAACCACAGCTGCCTGGTACCTCAGCACATTCCCCAGTGCAGCACGAGTACCTGCAGCAAAAAGAGCCCTATTTAGTGCTCCCTGGAATCTCCTGGTTGGCATGGGAAGGATGTGGTTCCAGCAGGGATCTGCTGATCCAACACCTTCTCAACCCCTCACAGGTCACAGACATCGATGAGATTGCAAGAAAGGACAAAACTGGGTGGTTTTGCTGCATTATCTATGTATGCAATGCTCAAACCTGACTTCTCTGCAGGAAAATAAAAGGCAGTAGCAGGACAATCCTGCCCTCAGGTTGTGCCAGGGGACGTTTAGGTTGGATATTAGGGAAAATTTCTTCCCCCAAAGGGCTGTCCAGCCCTAGCACAGCTGTCCAGGGCACTGGTGGAGTCCCCATCCTTGGAGGGATTTAAAAGCTGTGTGGATGTGGCACTTGGGGACATGGGTGAGAGGTGGCCTTGGCAGCGCAGGAGGAACAGCGCTCAAAGATCTTAAAATCTTTGGACTCAAAGATCTTAAAGGGCTTTTCCAACCTAAACGATTCCATGATCCAACCCACGCTCTCACACTGCCCTAATGCAGAAATCAGCCATCAAAGGCCTTTTATTCTCACCACGCTCAAGTTCAAGCCAACTAAAACCACTCCTGGAGAAGTGCTTAAACTCAGGTATTTTGACTAAAAGTGCCACTAGTATTTTGACCAAACTCCCTTTAAATTTCTCAGCCTGGTAATGTTTTTTCTCATTTATTCCAAACCCCTTCCAACGTTCCAATTAGCATTGTTCTTCCCCTATCGGAACAGATGCAGGCACACAGTATTAAAAAAGAAAGAAAGAAAAAAAAAAAGATAAAATACACCATTTACCCATCCTAGATAGGCAAAGAATGCTTTTGTCCCTCAGCCATGCCTTGCACAATATCACTAAAAACATGAAAACACCACTTAGGACTCCCAGGGATGCAGCACATGGCCGGGGCTGTGGCTGCTGCAGCCCTCTCCGTGCAAAACACCTGCATTCCAACATCTGCTGCCAAGAGAGAGACAGAGAGAGAGGGAAAAGCGAAGGCTTTCACTCCAGGTTGCATTATTTTGAATCCCCTGGGTGTTTGGGGTTTTGTATTTCCACCACGCCCTTTGGAGGGCACGGATCCCTGGAGATGGATCCCCTGAAGCGGAGCTCTTAGTCTGGGAAAAGGGAGGCAGACACTTGCAGGCCCCCTCTCTGAGAAAAGCCACCTCCAAAATGTTACAGATATCCACAGGATTTAAGACCAGAAGACCGTTTAAGAGGACCTCCTACAAAAATAAGCAATTAAATCTTCCCCAGTCTCCTCTTTGTTGAGGCCAATTATTTGTTCGGAGGAGAATTTCCAGAAAGTTGTGCCCGACTCCCAGCCTTGATCTCAGATCTCAGCACGTGAAGAACTCTCAGTGCAGTCTTACAAATGATGAACTCTGCCAAGCCCACATTAATATCTAACCCTCATGCTTGGAAAATTATATATTCTACTCAAATTGAATAGGGTTTTTTGGGGTTTTTTTGGCCAAAGTAATAGACACAATTTTGCTACTTAATCCTCTCCCATTGTCTCAAGCTCACTCAAATTACAGCCATTTGAGCTGTGATCTGAGCTCCCCTGTGCTTAAGGAACTAATTAGACCAAGGACAGTCAAACTTCCCAACTTCCTGAATACTAAATTCCTTGTCTGGCCAAGAGCCACAGGACGAGCACTGGGTGGTGTGGGACGGGGAAGGGGAAGGGGAAGGAGAGGAGGGAAGAGCAGCAGCAGGTCCCAGGTGGGTGATGGCTCCAGGGACAGCCCAGTGCCTCCCTGTCAGCTCCAGGGCAGGGGAACAACCACCAGGAGCTGGCAAAAAAATCAGTACTGAGTGGGAGAGACAGTTCATGTTTCCTCCATTTCCTTGGAAAGAAATGTTCTGTTCCATCTGAAAAAAAGAGGAAAACCTGAGAGAGAGCCTCAAAACATTGTTCTTTGGGGCACTTGTCCCAGAAGAGGAGATTCTGGTTTATAATCTCATTTTGGGGTGGGATTCCATCTCTCTCCTTTGAAAATCTCAATGAGGAGCACTCAGTTTGCCCGAGTACAGAGGCCCCTCAGGCGAGGGGTTTCAGGCTGCACCTGGTGTCATTCCCTGTCCTGTCCTCTCCAGCAAGGGCAGGACAGCACAGCCAAGCAAACCTAAGCAGATCTGGGGTGGCATCTGGTTGTGGCACACGAGGTCAGTGCCGTAGAACACGGACACACAACATTTTCAACGCAAATTTCCTTCTCTTTTTTCTTGGGAGAAGAGAGGAAATCAGGCACATGGGGTAATAATATTTCAAAAGAGATGTAAAGGAAGAGTCTGAGGATGAGAAGTAGGGCTGAGACCACAACATGTTGGCAGCAGTGCCAATCTGGCCCCAGAGCAGCAGTAGACCAGGGATTTCCTGATGGAAGGTTTATTGCTGAGCCCGGTTTGAGCCTGACACAGGCATCAGCAGCACGGCCACCTCCTGCCTGACAGTACAACAGGAACAACAACACCTAAGTGGAAACTGAAATTGCTGTCTGCACTTGAAGATGGCCCTGTCTGAACTAAAATGTGCAAATAAATTTGCACCACCGGTGTTAGGTTCTCTAGGTGAGCTTCAGGGCTGTCAATAAGACTCGCAGAATTGTTTGGGCTGGCAGGGACCTTAAAGAACATCTCATTCCATCCCCCTGCCATGGGCAGAGACACCTTCCACCATCCCAGGCTGCTCCAAGCCCTGTCCAACCTGGCCGTGGACACTGCCAGGGATCCAGGGGCAGCCACAGCTGCTCTGTGCCAGGGCCTCACCACCATTAACCACATTAATTTCCTATCATCATTATCATATGAGAAAGACCTAAAGAAGAACCATGAACAGGTGTCATGACACAGAAAAATTGACTGGATGCAGCAGCACCGTGTTTGCCATCAACACACAAGGGTGGAGGAGCCACAGCAGGCAGAGAGGTCACAGGGTGAGGGCACAATGAGGCTTCACAATGCCAGATGTGTCTGCTGTCCCTTCACGCCATCATCCCCTGCAGACAAGACGTTAGAGAAGAGTTTAGGGAGGATCTGTAGGCATGGGAAGTATTCCTGCAGGAGCTTGTTCAAACCACTTTCAGGGTAACGCAAGAGGAAACCTGCAAGTGTTGGGAAGGCCCAGCCAGGATATTCCCCAGGAGATGCAAGGGGCGTTCCAGAGGCAGAGACTGCAGGACCAAGAGCCCCTGGGGAAGGGCAGGAAGGAGGAATCCTAGGAGAAGACTGAATTGAAGCAGATTTCCACCAGGATTTGCAAGCTGGCTGAGAGGGTGCCAGAGGACTGAGGCTTAGCTGGGTCCTGGGCACCTCCTGGAGAGAGATGATCCCGCTGGGCTGGGCCCCTCCACGACAGGGATGCTCTGGGATGGGTCACCCCCTCACCAAGCAAGTCCCACCCCGAGCCAGCCTCTCAGCAGCACCAAAGACCAGGCCCAGAGGAGCAGAGAGCTCATGTCACTCTTCCACCCTTAGAGCTTCGACTGGGTGCAGATGATCTTAGGACAAGGTCGATGGATCCTGATATAGCAGCACTCGAGATAAACGTTGCTGCAGAAGGGCTCTTGTGAGAGTATTTGGAGTGAAGAGGAGTTTGGAGGGAAGGATGGTGAATGAGGAACAATGGAACATCACCAGCTGCTGGGAGCACTGTGCCACCTTTTGTACACACACCTTTTCGGGGTGACTCTCAGAACTGCCTGCAAAACCGTTTCTTATTTCCAAGCCTTCTGCCCACAGTCCTTACAAAAGCTTTCTGGCATCAGCACAGATGGGTTTGGATGTGTCTGATACAGAGGGTTCCTGTGTCACTGGCTCAGAGTGCTCCTGCAGCCCCAGGCAGAGGCATCCACACCTCTGTAGGTGAGCACATCTCCTCAGCTCCAGGGATGGAGCACGGGCTCACCTCCCCTCCCTGCAATCCCCAGGTGCTTTGGAGTGATGTGCTCCGAAATCCTGAGCATCATCACCATGCCGCTGTGGACCTGCTGTACCCCAGGGTGTTACACCAGTAAACACCTCCAAAATCCCACAACTCCACATCTCCAGACCGCCTCTGGTCACACCACAACCACGTCAGCAGGGAAACAATGATCCTGGTGCCTCAAAGCTGCTGGAGCACTGCCCAGCATGAGCACTGGAGCTCTCACCTCAGAGAGGCTGGTGGCACGTGGCACAGAGTGAATCCTAATCCCTGCAAAGCCAAGAGGAGCTGAGGCACACCAGGACATCCTTTGAGCAGGATATACCACCTTGGAGGCAGATCCATAGACAGCAGCATCTTCAGAGACCCAATTCCTATAATCACGCCAGTTTTAATTTTTCACTGGCTTTAATTTAAAAAAACCACCCACACAAACACACACACAAAATTGGGAATCTTGCCCCACCCCTTAGCCAGGTAAAATCACAAGACAGCTCCAGCCCTGGCTGGTGCAGTGGCCAGGATCAGGAAGGGGAGGGAATGTTTATGAAATGGTTTTAACCAATTCAATTTTAAGGCAATTTGTGCGCAGCAGCAGAGGCAGCCCTGACTGCAGCAAACAGGGAGCGGGCTGGATCAATGGCAGGGTGGAGGTGGGGGCAGGAAAAGCAGGAGCAGCGGACTGTGGCATTGAGGCTAATGGCTTTGGAGCGATTTATTCCATGAGAAACACTGCATGGAGCCACACGGGGTCTGTGCCGGAGTACGGCAGTGCCTTGGAGGGACAGCCCCAACTCCAGGGAGGATCAATACCAAACACTCCAGGAAAAGCAGGAAACTTCTCCTCTTACAAGAATAAATAAATGACAATGAATGGATCCAATCAGGCCATCTGATTTTAGGCGAAACCCAAAAATGTTGCTTAAAAAAACCCAACCCAGCAAGGTAAAAGCTCCAGCGCTGTCCCAGCATCACTCCTGGGGCAGCCCTTCCTCACAGCCACACCCTGGCCCTGCCACCTCACCCTCAACAAAACCCTGCTGCCAGAAATGGGGATAGGCTCTTCATTTTCTGTACCAACAAGGGGAATCCCATGGAAAGACTTCCAACCCCTTCCCCAGCTGGGTCCCACATCGCCTCAGCAGCAAAGCGTCACCTGGAGACACCACTTCCCCTCTCCCTGGTGGCCTTCATCCATGCTTTGGATGAATATTCAAGAAGTGGACAGGGAGAGCTGGTTTGGGGATAGAACAAAGGGAAATGGCTTTCTGGAACCTGGTTTTGACAAATGAGGGGAGAAATTGCCTCCGATAGCTCGGCGTGCCCTGCGACGCGGGATCGGCAGCTCTGGATCTCTGCGCCGGCAAAATTTGCTGGGAATTGCTCCTGATGGTGTTTGCAGCCCAAGGATAATGTGCTGCTCTTTCCACATCCCACTATCTCCATGCCCAAGCACATATGGTCTGGCTAAACAAGAAGCCTTGGAAAGGCTGTCAACAAGACTAGAGGAAGGTGGGCATCTGTGCAGAAACATATGCACGTCCCAGCGCTGCGCTGCGAGCACGGAGAGATGCCCAGAATCCCACCAAAACCTGCCTGGGTCCAGCAGAACTGGACCGGGGACACTGTGGCTGCCACTTCCCTTTGTGCTGTGGGACTGGAAACCCATCATTCCGCATCCAAGGAGCCTCCTGCCAGGATATCTGAGATGTTCCCTACTCTGGCCCAGCATTTCAGGGCATTGCTGCTGCAGCCCTCGTTTATAGACCCACTTATGTGCTTCAAAGTCCTGTGTGTAGCTTTATGTTCATCTGTAAGAATCTCCCCCACGGTACTAAAGGCAGTGGAATAATCTACTATTTCAACCCGCATCCCTCAGAGAATTCTGCAGTTTAGAAAAAAAAAAAAAAAAGGAAAAAAAAAAAGAAAAAGGGGAAAAAAAACCTGGTTGAATTTGATTAAACCTTTGGAATCTCTCCAATATTTCCAGTTATTCCATCTGTAGAAACACTCTACTGGCACTTGGCACATTCAGAG
This sequence comes from Corvus cornix cornix, assembly GCF_000738735.6. Taxonomy (NCBI): domain Eukaryota; kingdom Metazoa; phylum Chordata; class Aves; order Passeriformes; family Corvidae; genus Corvus; species Corvus cornix. The sequence goes on along the minus strand of NC_047058.1, from coordinate 18,435,052 downwards.
CTTTAACTGCCTTCTAAATCAGCAGCAGTTCTGCCTAACAATTTGGCATTTGCACAGTGCCTTGTAAATCACCCACCTTACATCTCTGGGTACGAGGCCCAAACCCTCCAAAAAGCCCATTACTGCCTCAGAGAAACTCCTCAGGAAGAAAACACCTTCTTATGGGCTTGTCTCTTGACAAAAAGAGGGGGGCACTGGCATTCAGTGGGCACGGTACTGACACCGAGGCTCCTGGTGTTACTATGGCAGTAAAATGAAACCCAACGCAGCCAGCTGGTTGCTACACTGCTATTAGAGCTTCTTCGCTGTTTCTGACCTTTCTAGAACTCTCCAAAAGGCACTAATCTGCACCAAATCCACCCAGGACCTAACGCTGATGCAAGGTGAAGGTGTTGGTGACCTGGTCCTCCCGGCGGGCACCACGGAGGGAACGATTCCGATTCCGTCGGCTGGGATTTGTTTGGTTGTTTGGGGGGTTTTTTTGTGGCTTTTTTGGAAGTCAGGAACCAGGCTCAGAACGGCTGCAGCTCCAAATCAAGCCACAAAGCAGCAGGAAAGCACTCAGCAATACCAGCAGTGATTTGTGCATTTCTTGCAAACAAAGAGCGGAGAAGGTCGGCGTTGTTACGTCCCTGCTTCCACCTCTTTTGTCTGCCCAAATCCTTGGAGGCTAAAAATCTCCCCTTCCCAAACTGCTCCTGGCTCCAAGCTCTTTGGAAAACCCTATCCCCTTATCTTTATCCACACCTGACCCTCTTTTATGCCTCCCCATCAACAAAGTGTAAGAAAATCATCAATTTGAGCGCCCGGCTCCTGCCTTCCCCCTCGCCTGTGCCTCAGATGTTGTTTTCTGTGGGTCCTTCCCAGCATGGATTTGGGCTCTGAACTGTATGGGGGGGATAAAAAAACAAGGAAGAAGAGGATGTGGCAAAAAAGAAAAGAAACACATGGAGTTAACTCTCCTCCTCCTGCCCTTTGCTTCTAAAATCTCACTGATTTTCACACGCACTGTGACCCTGCAGCATCAGAACCCCAGGGCCACCTGAGGACTCTGAGATGGCCACTGGGCCATGCAGGGTGACCACTTGGAATCTGACAGCAGGACAGAGGTCAGGGATTTGTGATTAAAAAGGGCTGGCCACGACACTCAGGGGTGGGAGGGAGTTTCTGACTCCTTGTTTTGCAGCTGGAGATCCAACATGCGGAGTTGAAGCGCGCTGGGCCTGTCCCACTACGAGAGGTGGTGACTCCAACTGGTTTACTCATTAATGTTCTTTAGGAATTAGTGGCTTAATTGATGCTTCCCATGCTAACTTTTAAAAAAAATTGCATTCTGCCCATCCTTTTGTATCCTCTGCTCTTGCCCTGCTTGGTGTCTTTTTTCTTTTAGCTCCAAGGAGGAATAATTTCCCTTGGCTGCATTCAGCTGCACTGAGAGACCTGCAGCAGTGAGCACCCACAGTGTCCTTCACCCGTTTTTAATCAGTTCATCGAGCAGAACGAGGTCCCATCCTGCATCCCACCATGTGTCAGCAGGATCCTGGGCCACATCCACGAGCCTGGGGTTTGGGTTCCCCAGCAAACAGCTTCACCCCCACTCTGCAAGGAGCTGCTGGGGACTGGGTGTCACTGGGACACCCAAGGATGCTGTTGCCCCAGCGTGTCCCTCTTGCCTCCAGCGCTGCCCTGGATGAGGTGCAGGGGCTCCAGCACTGCCCTGGCACGAGGGGCTGGAGCAGAAGGGATCCTCCCTGGGAGGTTTGGAGAAGGAGAGCTGAGCTCAGCTAAATGCTCCCCACCAGGGCTGGGAGAGCACTGGATTTGTGGCCACTCAGCTGCGTGGCCGCTCTGCACATGATGAGAATGTCTGTTCCCTCCCAGCCAAAAACCCAGAAAATATTAACTAAGCAGAGCTGTGCCTGCAGCCAGCGATGCATACGAGATGACGGCCTTCTCAACACGAGAGCAAAAGGGCAAATGAATCACATTACACTCCATGAATAAAAACAGAGGCTCAATGCACAGCGACTTAATGATTCCCTTCTGGATGCATGAGACAGTCTGGCCTCGTTTGCAGAGGTGCTGAGCATTCCCAAGTCCCACTCAGCTCCCAGGGACAGCCAGGACTCTGCACCTCGGGACTCTCCCAAGACCCATCCACTCTGAGGAAGTCCCTCCAGCTGGCAGGGAGGCTTTCCCTGAGGTTTGTGAAATTAAAAGCTCTCAGCAGCTGGCCTGGGCTAAAGACCTCGTATCCCAACCTGCTGCACCCAAATCCATCCCTGGGAAGGTGGGATCAGGGTTTGCAGCTCTGTTTGAACTGTGCTTTTCTCTCATGCAAAGTGAAGAGGAACAAGCCCTGCCCATGATGGTGCCCCTGGAGCCCAGAGAGAGCCCTGCACTCCCCGGGATGTTTCTCACTGGCACCAGGCGTTTTCCCAGCCCAGCGTGGCACATTCCCTGTGCACAAGTGGAAGGGGATGGTGGTATGAGGCACATGAAATGGAGAAAAGAGCATTTCCAAATGACCTCCTTAGCCAGGTGCTCACGGAGCTGTTATGGAAAGGCACATATGGAGAGATGGCAGAACAAAACCAAATCCCAGTGTCGTGGCATTATTGGGAAGGCGCTTCTGCACAGGACAGCACTCAGGGAGAGTGGGAATCACCTCCACTCAGACCCTGCTGGGGTGCTGAACACGCCACCGCCCCTTCCTGGGCCTTCTGGACTCCCTGTGGCATTTAAACCCAATCCTGTTCCCGTTTTGTTTGGTAAACCTTGCTGTTCTCTTCTAAACATCCCCCTGCACAGGGGGGATTCCCCACAGCAGCTCCAGTGTCGCATCCTGTCACATCCAACACGCTGGCAGTGCGAGCTGCACCCCGGCCTGGCACCAGCTCTCTTGGGAGGGACTGAAAACCCTCCACACCTTCACTGTTTTCCTACATCTGCTTGGAAAATACACCCCAGGACAACGTCTCCCAAACAACATCAGTCCTCTGGCAAACAAAAGAAAGTCAAAGGCAAACTATTTATTGCCAAACCCTCTTCCTTCGTTGTAAAATACTGCTTAATTTTATCCCTCAGGCATCTATTATCTCATAGCCCATATTATTTTTCCAGCTATTACTGCTTAATTTTCCCCATCCAAAAAGTCCGTACAGACACCAGCCAATTTCCGCCTCGGCACAATTGTTTAGGAGAAACAAGCAGCTGTTTCACTGGGGTCCTAAAGAATTGATGGGGAACCAATGCTTCTCCTTTCTCTGTCCATGAGAAACCTTGGAGGAAGGTCCCATGTCCTCTGCCACCGGCGTTGTCACCCTGCCAGGGGACCCTCTCTAATCAGGGGGGACCCTGCAGAGGGAGGAGAAGCTGAGGGGGATCCACCAAACCCCTCATTTACAACCCCGCTCTGGTGGAAATAAGGGTGAGCATGAAGCTCACCTTCATTTACTTTAAATAAAAGCTGCTGATTTTAATCAAAGCTTAAAATAAAGAGTAAAACCTGTGGCTAATGGAATCTGCTTATCAAAATGCCTGGACTGCCTCTGCTTTCAATTTCTCATAGGATTTGTTTTACCTCTTGTTGGTTTGTTTGGGTTTTTTTACCAGCAGAGCTTCTGTGGGGGCTCAAAGTATTTCACAAAATGCCAGCATTGGCCATGCAGGTAAGCACAGGACCTTCTCCAGGCACAAAGTCCTTGTTTTATGGAGACTTTGGAAGAGTGATTGCCAGCATCAGCTGGCACAGGAGGGACCAGCACACACCTGACAGAGGTGGAGGTTTGCTGAAGAGCCCCTAGGAAACCATCTCTGCTTCCCAGACTAGCAGGGGGCAGATGAAGAATGGCAAACAAGCTCAGAAACCCTCACCAAACAAAAATGATCGAGGCAGTTAAGAAATATACAAAACTGCAAAATATTGTAAAGGCACACGAGGAGCGAGCAAGTGACTGGCAAATCTGTGAACGCCCAGGTGTGTCTGTGTGGGTGAGATGGACAGAGAGCCAGGAGCCCATCTGGCCTGAATTCCCACCAGCATTTTCCATGCAGAGAATCATGGAATATCCTGAGCTGGAAGGGAACCAACAAGATCATTAAATCCGACTTCAGGCCCTGCACAGGCACCCCAACAATCCCACCCTGTCCCTCAGAGTGTTGTCCAAACACTCCTGGAGCTCTGGCAGGCTCAGGGCTGTGCCCATTCCCTGGGGAACCTGTTCAGTGCCCCACCATCCTCTGGGGGAAGAACTTTTTCCTGACATCCAACCTAAACCTCCCCTGGCACAGCTCCAGCCCTTCCCTGGGTGCTGTCCCTGGGACAGGGATGTATTTCAGCCTGATTCCAATTTGGGTTGAACATTTGCTGAACCACTGCTGACAGCCTTTTCCCTTCAGACACAGCTATTTACGCATGCTTGTGGGATTTTTTGTGTCATGAAGCACCTGCACATCCAAGGGTTCCCTGATGAGTGGGCAGGAGGGGGATTTGTGATAATGGAGGGAATGGGAAAACCTTTCTTAGGGACTGTGCAAGAGCCTCGATGGGCTCAGCATCTGGCTACAGAACAGCATCCCCCACATCCTCCTTCATTTTAACACTTTCCTGCTGCTCCTGACAAAAGGCATTTTCCTTTCCTTCTCTGGCTTTAGCCATTCAATTAAAAAAGAAGCTCCCAAGGCAATGGGAAGCATCAGGGCTTTGCCACGCTCCAGCCTTGTCCAGTGGGTGTTCCCAGAGCAAAGAGGAGCTGCAAGCAGAGGCCGGGTGGCAATGAGTCAGGGAGGCAGAAAGGCGTGAAAACAGGATGAATGGGAAGGCAATAAACCCGCAATATTTCACTGTGGGACTCAGCTCCTGGATCACCTCCATCCATCAGCGGGAGCAGAGCTGGCCAGGGCCGTGCTCACATCAGTGGCACCGGCACAGGAGGGGCTGTGGCCACGTGGGAGCATCACCGAGCCACGGGCTGAGGCCACCATGAGCTGTGGCAAGGGCTGAGGCCACCCAACATGCACCACCTCGGATCATCCTCCAGAACAACGGGGAAAACACTCAGGCTTTTACCAGCATCTCACATGAGGCATGGGAGAAAACTGATGGGGCAAATCCCAGGGCCAGGAAAAGGAGCGATCCAGCAAAGGGATTGATGGTGGATGCAGTATTGCAACGCTGTCCAGGAAGGATGAAAAGGGCTCACACATCTTGGGTCTCACCTGCTTCAGGAAGAGGAACCTGAGAAATATGTTTAAAAAGGAAAGTTGCTCCCTGCAGAAATCTGGGAAACAATTCAAAGAATCCACTCAGAAAAAGGTCACCCCCAGAACTCCCAGTGTCCCTTCATCCCCCATTTCTCCTGGAGGCACAAAGCGTGGCAGCTCCTTTTTGGGGCCAAGATGGGAAACCTCCCCTTTCCTTTCTCTGTATCTACCAAGAAATTACAAAAACATCACCAGGAAAGACAGGATGGGAACTACCTCAGTGCTTTATTTTCTGGAGCACAAGTCCAAAATACCCCCCAGTCCATTTCAGAAAGAGTCACTTCTTTTCCAGAAGGATCTTGACCGGTTCCTGCACCTCCTGCCACTGCTGCCCATCTCTTGCTCCAGAGATCCAGCCACAATTCCACAGCAAAAACAGTCAGGCATGAGCTTTGCCTGCACATCAGGCTCATGGCATTGCACAGAGAGCTGGCACTCCCCAAAACACAGAGCTCTGCACCCTCCTCAGTGACCTACAGCTTGGACACAGGCTGGGGTAACCTGCCCAGGCTATGAATAAAACCCACTGCTCTCTCCCCAAAAAGAAGCGAATTCCCCATTAGAGCTGCAGCAAACTCAGGCAGTGAGCAAGAAGAAAGCTTTTTAAAGAGATATAACCCAGGATTTCTGTGTTGAAACACATGCCACAGATGGTGGAGCAGACGAGGATTAATTCATGAATCATATTTCTTAAACGATACAATCTCTCTTTTCACTTCCATACTTTCCCTTTTTGACTCAGAAGCAGCGATCTAAGATGCCCTTCCCAGATATGAATTTTGCATGAACAAACATTGCAGGGGTGAAAAAAAACCCAACAAACCCACAACAGCAATAAACCAAAAAACCCAGATGTTTAAAGAGAAGTTCTCAAACGCAAGCGAAGGCATATCCTGTCCATCCACACCAGGACATGTGTGGAAATACAATATATGCAAGCACAGAGCTGGGAATGGGGTGGGAAAATGAGCTCCTTACCATTTGGAGCTCACTAATGCTTCAGCCAGGGTTCTGAATTTCACAAAAGCTGCTTTTCTATCTCCTCCTATCTCATTCGCCACCCTCGCAGCAAAAGGAAAGCCTGAAGGCAAACACTTCCAGGGAGAGGCCTCCTTGCTCTGCCAGTCAGCTTGTTCCTCCTCCAGCCCCCATCGACGCTTCCCTTCGGAAAATCCCGGCACAGGCACCGCCAGGTTGCTCTCCAGGAAAAGGGATTGCAGAGAGCAGGAGCAAGGCAAAACATCCTGCCCCACGCACACAGCTCACCACCCCAGCTGAGAGGGGTTTGAAGTGGGGAAGAGAGAAGGAAATGACACAAGAGCTCTTCAGCAGCGGGAGACTCCGATATCCCGGCTCCCTCCCAGCTGGGAAGCTCCTTCAGACCAGCCAAAGCCATGCCAGCCTGTGCAGAGCCTCTGCTCCCGCCCAGGCAGGAGCAGACACGGATCCAGGGCGAGCAGAACCAGCACCAACACTCCAAATTGGCCCTCCTGGGTACTTTCTCACCTTTCTTTGATCAGCAAAGCAGGATTTCAGTCATTTTTTCCACTTTGCACACAGAGCAGCTGTGTGTGTGCTTAACAGCTTCTTTACACAGTCTTGCACTTCCTATTGTAGCTTTACACACAGAATAAGAGGGAAAAGAAAAAAAATCACTTACCCTTCAATTATTTCAACCTTTCCCTGCTCTGTGTGTGACGTAGGCTTCTCTTTTGGTTACTATTTCCAGATTTGGTCTTTGGGTAGGTGAATGGAAGAGGAGAATGACAGGAGTTGTATTTGATGACGATGGAGACTGGAAAATAAAGAGAAGCATTTTCAGTGCAGAGCAGTCCTCCCCTATACATACAGATCAGATTATATTAAATTAAATTAGTGACACCTACATAAATGCTTCCTACTGTTTTTATGCACACATACAAATATCACAACTGTCAAGGAGAACGCGGCTGTCAGCGATACGGCAGGGGGGAAAAAAAGAGCAATTTCTAAAATGGAAGGGGAAAAAAGGGAATCTAGGCTACCAACCAGCGTTCCAGCAGCAGCAAAGGGACTGCTGCTGGTCTGCAGGAGGGCCAGGAGGCAGCTGGAACTGCTGTGGGAGCACGGGGAAGGGCTGGAGCAGAGGACAGCATGGAAGGAGCACGGGTAGAGGAACTGCAGCAACGACCCTGACAAGCGCTCCTCTGCTTCCCAAAATACCACATCAGCTTGTGAGGAAGCGAGGAAGGAGCTGAGAGCTTCAGGAAACACAATTCCCCCATCCCCTGGAACGACGGAAGGACTCCTAGCACGGGAAGGAATTAATAACGTGGTCATCGTACCAGCAAGTGCCCCCCTAAAAACCAGATTAATCTCCCACCATCTGCTTTAATAGCAGAATCTCTGCTAAGTGGTTTTCCCCTACACAGCCCCACAGATCCATGTAAACAGACAAACAAACCATTTGGCTTCCCGCAGTCCCGGGGAACGCAGCTGCTCCGAGCAGGGCTCACTGCCTTTGACACGGTGCCAGGGTTGAATTCCTGCCATCCCACTTACTCCTACACCTCTCCCCGCCACCAACTCTGTGCCCTGCTCCTGTGCAGGCTCCTTAAGGCTTGGGGTACCCCCCAGATCACTGCCCATCGAACATGGCAGCCTGGGATCCTTAAAATATCGTTTCATCGTAGCTGAGAGGAACAAGGAAGGTGAGGAATGAGAGGAATGGACTTCCATGCTATTATTTTCCTCATGGCAACTCTCCCATCCACTGTATGCAACTGGCACCTCCAGCACCGTGAGTCCCAGCCCAAACACTGAAAACACCCCAAAAAAAGCATATTTACAAAATCGTTTCGAAGATGCCACGGCAGGCAGTGGAAAAAACCAACCCCCTGAGTCAAGGAGATTGTCTGCTTGGTTGGAAAAACACAAAGGTCACCGCAAGGAGTATATAAAAATACATGCTAACATTGAAGAGGTATAAACATAACACTAAACAACACTTTTTATACCCAGCTCAGCATTTAACACTTGCCCAGAGGCCTTTGATAAATCCCAGGTGCCTGAACAAAGCAAGGAAGCTTTTTCACTGCTATTTAGCAAAACAGGGAAAGTAAAGCACAAGAGAATAAAACTGTTCAAGACATCAAGGACCAAGTCAGAAAGAAACAGCCAGGTCTCCACATCCAGCTCTTCCATCGCCAAATGCCCTGCCAGGCTGCTGGATGGAAATAGAAATACTATTGTTAGCCCCAAGCCATGCAGACTCATTAACATTTATTTTAGTGCTTTAAAATATATTTTTAAATCCTCGAAGAAATAATCTGGAGGAAGTGCTAAGAGCTCGGAGCAGATTTTCAATATGTCCCAGCTTTTCCAGGGAGATTTCAGACCTCCTGGAAAGACACCGACTGTCTCGGGGGCTGTGGGTGCGTGAGGGTACCTCCACCTACCCAGCACCCGCAATTCCCTGTCCTCGCTTCTGCTCCCAGATTGTTCACTAAGAGGGAAATCTAAAAATGTCCTTGATTTCAATTACTCGTGGACAGCAGAATCCCCAAAGTATCGTTTCCCAAGTTTTTAATGCCCGTGGGTGTTTATTATGTGAATAACACTTGGAAACAGAGGAACCTGATGCCTGTGGGGTCACCTCCTCGCCAGCAGAAACCCTCCAGCAGGGACAAATCCTGCTGAACACCTTCCACAGAGCCCCAGGTCCCAACATCTCATCCCAAAAGTTCATGGAGACAAAGCACATTAGAATTATCAGGAGCATCTCCCCATCCCTGTGAAGAGCAGCAGCCCCACCAATCCCCCAGCTCTTAGGACAGGGGTTTGGGGTTGGCTGGGAGGAGCAGTGGTTGTTCCAGTGGTATCCATAAGCACATCCAGAGGAAACCGTGGTGTGGAAGGAAACCAAGCCACAGTGGCAGCAGAGATTCAGCAAAAAGTAGGATCCAGAGGTACACAGGGACACACAGAGCACAGTGCCCTGTTTCTGCCAACCTCAAATGGATCAAGCATACGGAGGATCCATTTTATCTCAAATAAACACTTCATAGCACAACTCCAGTTTTCCATCTGACCCAGCCAGCCTTGGATAACATACAATGGGAGGAGTCACAGAGGAAGAAACAGTTCTCTCCCTTTTCCTTGTCAAAATGTTGGTGCACAGTTCGAGTCTCACAGGCTCCCCATGATTCTGGAGGGGTCTTTCATCAGTGTTTTGGTGGGGGAAACAAAGGATCAAGACCATTTGTGCAGTTCCAGAGCAGGTTCAACAGATGCCCACTGTGATTTGTCATGCCAAGCTTGGAGATGAGCATCAAGAGGCCACCCTGGCACAGGGCACTGGCCATGGCACGGCACAGTGGAGCTGGAGGAGCCAATGCTCCAAGATTTCAAGGCACTGTTTTTTCCCCGTGCTCTGGAGCTCAGCAGATGGCAGCGGTTTGGGTGCCCGTCCCTCAACAACACCCGCATGAGCTGCAGCAGGCACCAAGTTCAAAGTCAAAAGGAACATTTGTTCTACAAGAAAACACATTGCAAACGACCCCTAACAAATTGTGGCTGCTGGAAGAGTCAGCTCAGAGCACAGCAGCATTTCTCAGCCCCGTTGCTCCTGCGGGCTCTGCCACTGGAAGCGTGAGTGGCAATGCGGGCACAGCCACAGTTTGTGCTGCAGCACAAATGACAGAGCAGCACCACAGACCTGAAGAGGCAGCTCTGCTCTTCCCTGCATTGCTTCCCTCACGTTTTGAAGCCCGTTGAATTCCTCCCCGTTTAGTTGCTTTATTTCAGCTCCTCGCTGCATAAAATCGTTCCGCGGGCGCTGGGGCCGAATAAATAATGGCAAAAGTTTCCCTGCAAAAACTCTGAGAGCTGTTATGTAAAGCAGGGAGGGTATCAGCAGATAGAGACAACTCGGAGGCAACCTGAGGGTTGGGATTCTGTGTCAGCTCGACACACAGGGGAAATAACCCTTTAATCCAGTGCAGTGTATTTCATTTACTGTAGTGTTATCCAGTTCGAAGATGTTATGAAAGGAATCCCTGGAGAGACTTAAGACTTCAAAACCAGCCTGAGTTTGAACTTAATTCCACTGTTGCAAAAGGCTGGAGCTGTGGAAGATGACCTTTTCCATACCTTGGATGCCGGGAGCCATCCTGCCTCATAATGTCACGCCAAATTAGAATATTCTCTTTTTGTTTTACTCGGGATTTTGTTTTGCCTTCTCTTTTTAATTAAAAGCATCTGTCACTGTTAATGAAACGGGGGGAAAGAGAAGAAAAAATATCAGTAACAAAAAAATTTAAAGCTGGTGGCGTCCAGAGAGATGGAGAGAGTCAAAAAGCTGGGTAATTAACAGAGGAACTTTCACCTCCCTGTGAGCTCATCACCAGAGCCCAGGTCAGGACCAAAGGATCTACCAGTGCCATCTCCTTGCTGCTCATCACCTGAACAAAACAAAGGGGTGCTCCTCACATCCATCCCCCAGGTGCCACTGGCAGCAGGACCTTGGGTGGTCTCCTCTCCAGTAGGAAATGAGAGGGAAAATGAAAATACTTTTGAAGTGCAAATCCCAAAGTTGTTCAGGTCTTGCCAAGGTTATCCTGAATAAAAGTTCAGAAATACTTGAAAAAGCCAACCCATAAATCCACGTTAGTGAATCAGAAGCTGGTGGAACACCAGGCATGAAGGTGTGTGGTCTCATCTTTCACCAGCTGCAGGAGCTTCACTGCTCAGGGGGTATTTTTAAGGAACCCTGCAGGAAATTCATTGAACAAGTCCTGGAAATCCCAATTAAAGTTGTTCACTACTGTTAACTGCCTCCATGGACTTTACTATTTGGAGGTGAACCATAAAAGGCCAGTTTTCACTCGCTGCATCTTCCAAGTGAGATTGTGAGTGCAATTAAATGTAAATTTGTATTTTCCAAAAATAGGGTTCCCCCACAAAATACTAAATTAATTTCAAAATGTATTCCTAATGTGAAATTATTTTGCCTGTTAAAGCGGTACAAACAGCTTTATTGGATCATTAATGGCTAGAAACGTTCAGTCAGCACAGTTGGAAAAAATGTAAACTAAATATGTCAAGGATACATTGCTTTCTCTTCTCACTATTTTTTTAATGTCTTATTTCATGGTAGATAAGTGAAAAATCTTTTTACCTGACTTAGTAAGAGGCTCATTTACTCATGCAAATTTAAAATCAAATGTCATAATACAATGAAATTATAAAAACATATCAAAAAGGAGTTAGTGAGTCACTAAATTTAGCTCCTAATGGAGTTCAAGCTGATTTATACAGTTGTATGTTAATGGGAAGAGCTCTGCTGGTCTGTAAACATCCGAGCAGAGCTCAGCAACCATCCCACGTGCCCGGGGTTTCTGGAGAAGCCCTTTGGGTTTCCAGCCCTCCACACCTGAGGAAATCGAAGGGAAACTCGGATTTTGATCCCAGCCAAGGTGAGGAATACACCCAGCACCAAATAAATTAAAATCCGTCGCGATGAGCTCTGGGCAAGCCCCGGGTTCTGCAGAGCTGCATCCCAAGCTCCGCTACCAGACCCGGGGTGATCTGCAGGCGTGATCCTCAACATCCACAGGGACTTCCCAAATCCATACAACACATTAGGGCTGACACAGGGAAGCACTGACTTTGTGGGCTGGAAGATACTGAGCAACACAAGGGCTTGGCTGGGAATCTGGGTAGATCCGAGTAACAAATTAAAGTGGTGCCTCTGAAACAGCGGCAGCAATCCAGGTGCCAGGGCAAGAGCAGGATCCTGGCTGGACTTTTTTCGCTCACAGACAGTCCAAGGACAGCACTAACATGAAGTCATTATGTTCTCAAACAATTTCATGCCAGGAGTTAAAAAGATGTTGTAAGAGAAGGAAAAGGGAGGGCCAAGGTTAAGAAGTCCACCCAAGAGAGCTCCAGTATTCATCAAAACCAAAGCACCTTGTGGGCAGGGTGGGAAGAAGAGGCCTCTGCAGAGAAACTGGCTTAAGATACAGGGAGGCAACTTCTGAAAGGTGATAATGTCCTTGTAACACCTTCCAGTGCCTAAAGGAGCTCCAGAAGAGCTAGAGAGGGACTTGGGACAAGGGCATGGAGGGACAGGACACAGGGAATGGCTCCACACTGGCAGGGGGGAGGCTTAGATGCGATATTGGGCAGGAATTGTTCCCTGGGAGGGTGGGCAGGCCCTGGCACAGGGTGCCCAGAGCAGCTGGGGCTGCCCCTGGATCCCTGGCAGTGCCCAAGGCCAGGCTGGACACTGGGGCTGGGAGCAGCCTGGGACAGTGGGAGGTGTCCCTGCCCTTGGCAGAGGGGGTGGAACTGGATGGGTTTTAAGGTCCCTTCCAACCCAGCCCATTCTGGGATTCTCTGACGTCCCTGTCCATGCGGGCAGGCTTGGGTTTGGGTCCCTGCCCAGCAGGATGGGGTGGCTGCAGCAGAGGGGATGGAGGGTGTGGCCTCATACAGCTCCCTTCAGCTGCTGAAGGGAAAAACTGGGGCCCAACACACCATGAAAGGAAGAAACAAATATTCCCAGTGCTTCCTGACCTGGCAGAAAATTGTGGAGAATAAGGCCCTGTAAGGAGAAAAGGCAAGGGAACTAATGGGAAAACATCTCATTGCATTAAGGGCTGTGTTAAAGGTTTACAGCATCATCTCCAGACAAGTCCACTGATGTTCCTGAACCTTCATCGATCCACAGGTCAAACCAGGAATGAAAAATATCAATTTTAGAAAATATCACTGGCTGAGATACAATAAACCTACCCTGTCCCTATGCACAGGTAAACAGAGAGACCTTTCCATGTGAGAGCAAAATCTGCCACAGAGCTTGGCCGTAACTACAAAATCCCTGACCTGTCCCCCATCTGGAACACTCACAGGCTGACACAAGGAATTAGGGAGATGTCCTACATAACTGCTTTAATTAATTTGTGAAATTTTGCACCCTTCTTGGAGGCGGGCGACGTGGCACTCTGTGCTCCCTTGGATTGCCACCGCTCTCAATTTTATTTTTATCCCGAGTTTGATGTGAATCAGGCTTTGCAAAAGACAAAACAACCCACTGTAATCATCCAGCATGCCAATTAAACTAAAAGATACCCTGGAAATTAAAATTAAATGCCGTATCTATGAAAAGCAGCAGACAGCTTCCTCAGAAACAACAAAAAAAGCCCATATTATAGGAACACGACCGTGGCAGCCCAAAATCGGCGCCGAAGCACTTACATAACTTACTACCATCCTTCATATCTGCATACTGGAGATCTTCATCAAACTGGGTATGTTTTTGCACATTTATCATCAAGATTTATTGAAGTTGATTCCATAAATTTCATTGAGTTGTACACTGCTGCTATTTGTTTCCAAGGCAACAAATGCACTTTGCCCAAGCCGCACAGTACATCACGATTGTTTGGAATTTGGGGGTCCCTGCCCCTGGTGCTGCACAGCGCCAGTACCTCCTGATGCCAGCTCACCAGCACTAAGAATGAACAAATCTGGGGGGCATTTCTGGAAAAAATAATCCCTATTAGAGGAGAAAAATGTGAAATGAAGCAGGCAGGGAGCAGGCTGCTGGCAAGAAGGTGGGATTTGTGCAAAGCCCCCGCTCCCATCTCATTTACACCTCGGACGGCTGGAGGTTGAGAAATCCATTTGCGGGTTCAGGAGGAGTCGGAAGGTTCTTTCTGCACAAAATAATGACAGAAAGTCACCTTTTTGTCATCGTGGAGAAAGGGACAACAGAAGTAGTGAGGGCAATGGAGAAGAGGATTTACAAACACTGCACAGGCTTCTCCCCGTCGGCAGAACCCGGGAGCCAGAGCCTGCGGCACTGAGAACTTGCAGGCAACCTTGGAAAAGTTCGGCTTGGGATAAGAAAAACCAAGCACCATCTCAAAGGAAGCATTATTGCCCAATTTCATGGTACTTGAAAAGTGGCATCAATGATGTCCCGGCCCCATCAGCGTTGGAAAAGCTCAGGAACCACCCGGGAGCTTCCTGTGCACCACAGCCCTGTGGCACAAGACACAGTGTTGATCCACGCAGGATCACCAGAGTATCTTGGAAATAAGGGGCAGTGACAGAGGCAACCTCAGCTGCAGGAAGGCAAAATTCAAATGCAGGAGACCAAGGTAAACCAGGTTCTGCTCCTGGAGACTCCTCTGGGACAAGCCTTCCACAAAAAGCCATTCCTTCACATTTCTAAAAACAAAACCAATCTCAGACACAGCGATGATGTTTTAACAGGACACAGCATTTTTCCAAAGATAATGAAGAGATTTTCATTTATCTGTCATAAGCAAATATCCACGACTGCACAAAGGGGTGGCTGCCAAACTCAGCACACCAGTGCCAGCCGATATAAACTGAACTGGAAACTTCATGGTGTTGAGTCAGGGAAACCTGAAAACCATTCAACTTCCAAACCCAGTCACTGGAGTGCCGTGGAGCTGCAGAGGAGACAGCCCCAATTATCCAGAGCACAGGAAGCTGCAATCCCTTCCCTTTTCCCCCCCTTTTTTTTTTTCTTAACAAAATTGCTCTTTGTTGGGTAGCACATTCCCTTGGATTCCCAGAGCGATCAAAAAAGACAGCATCCCTGATGACAAAAGCCACTCATTTTTCTGCTTTCAGCCTCAGAAATGTTAAAGGATTGTTTGCTTTCTAAGTGCAAGTCCACATTTAAGAGGAATAAAGAATTTCTCTGGCAGGCTGGATCAATGATGCAGCAAGCCAAGCATGCGACCCCCCGCAGGGAGCCTGGGTCCGGCGCTCCTGGAAACAATAAAATAACCTTACACTGCTCCTGATCGACTGCACGATGTGGGAAAGGGGGGAAAAACTTACTCCTGACCCTTGATGCAACAAGCCACCCCCCCCAGCTGTATGAACTGATGGCTTTCATTAACACTGCTATGATCAGGCATTTTACCCCCTTCTCCCCTTCATCAGATTGGCACCCACGATGCCAACCCTGCTTTCAGAGCTGTGGCAGTGGCTGCGGCCCATGAATCGCCCTCTTCTTCCAGGAATGATGTTGGAAACAGACGGTCCTGCAGTCGGGCGACGGCTGAAGAACATCCCACGCTGCCGAAAACATCTAATGTAAGGATTTTCTCCAGCCAGCAGCACAAAAGCAGGGGAAGGGTATAAATAGCCTTTGAGGAGGGTGTATAAATAGCTGTAGGTAACATTTGTACACTATAAAAACCCCTCATTTTTGGCCCAGCTTCGCAGGAGCGAGTTTCCTTTCACAGCACTTTGCAGACCGGCTTTCCCTTGCCTTGCAGTTGGCACAGCAGGGAAAGGGCAGGGACTGCTCCAAATCCACTGCATTATCCCTGGGAGAATGGCAGGAGTGAATTTCCCTTGCTGTTTAAAAGAGATCCTATCAAGGCCTATCCTGATATGAGACCAAAAATAGGATATATTGGACCAGATCCTTCTGTGGGTGACAGGCATGGGGTGGCGTGGGGCTGGAGGGGGGTGGTGACTTCCATGTGCCTTCCTTCGACATAAAACCCAAGTCATTATGTGGTCACACACACATCTCACACTCTCCCTCTCCAAAACAAATCCTCTCTGCCCCCTGAAGTGGGAATGGGGAGCTGCCAGCTCCAGGCTGGGTGAGCACACCCCGGGAGCACGTGTGCAGTGACAGCGGCATCTGCACATCACGCCACCCCTCTGCCTCCCTCCCGCCCGCCAGGGCCATTCTTACCAACCAGCAGAAGATAAAAATGCTCTTTAAAAGGCCTTATTTTCCTCCCTGGCTATTTGCTGGCAGTGCAGCCTGTGGGTTGACACAGCCAAAGCAGTGGGAATTTCACATGGTGACTGGCTCAGCTCAGCTGTCCTCTCTCCTCTGCCGCAGCATCAGCAGCCCCAAAGATGCTGCAGCCCAACCCCATCGCTCTCAACACTCCCCCGTGGTTCTCCCCCTGACGAAGCAGGGTCCTGGCACATCCACACAGCCACGACCCCACCTCACATCCCTCTCAAAATCCCTGCTGAGGGCACGGAGAAGCCAAGGAGGGAGCAGCCCCCTCCCGCGCCGCCTCCCTGGGAAGCGGGGCTGGAGAACAAGGCTCGGCGATGAGTGCTGGCACCGCTCGCCTGCCACCCGGTGAGCGGCTCCCCGTGGCGTGCAGGTGGCTCCTTTGATTCCTGATTACTTGTCAGCCTTCCTTCGGGCTGGCACCGTGCCTGGGTCAAACTTTGCAGCGAGTGGGTCACCCCACGGAACAGCCGCTCCAGAGGGGCTCTCGGAGCTCGTGTTGGGAAGGGAACGCCGAGCCCACGCAGGGAGGCTCGGCTGCACCCCGGATCACCCCACAGAGGATGGGACACTCACCAGCCTTTATCAAGTGATGCCCCAGGCAAAACCTGACACAGCATGAGAGCTGCAGTGTGGAGCTATTCGAAAAATTCCTGTTGAGTTTGTCCATCAATTCATCGAGGCCAAAATGTTGTGTCAGAATACGCCAGGTTTAGCAGAAATCACACCAGGAACGTCATGGAAAGCCCCAGACATCCAGAGCAGCTCACAGCATCATCTCCCAGGCAGGGAGACCTGGGCCCAGGACCCTGCTGCATCCAGTTCCCACCAAGCATTGCCTCCCAAACCTCCAGGGGCAAAGCCCATGGAGCAAAATCACTGGAGCAAAACCATCCAAGGGTGTGGAGCAAAACCATCCAAGGGTGTGGAGCACCACAAAAAGGCCCAAGTGTCTGGACAAGCCTTTACAGAGCAAAAAAACCACCGTGTCAAATCTGCAGCTCCATGGGCTGGTAACAGCGGCTCTCCCAGTCCCACATTCTTCAATAAAGCTGGGAAGCACAGGATTCCTCTGGAGAATCCCAGCATCCTCCAGACCAGGCAGGCAGATGGGTAGTTTGGCCTTTTTTAACTTTGCCCAAACCCTGCTTTAATTCATTTTGGGCACAGGATGCTTCCCAATCTGGATTTGACCCTTCAGCTGAAGCTCTCCAAGCGTTTGAACGCCTGTACCAGCAGGGACTGTGTGTATTTGTGAGAGAATGAAGGAGCTAATTCAGGGCTTTGGTGAGATGAAAGGAAAAACCTTAATTAAAATAAGTTTTAAAGCCCATCAAGATTTTTTTTTTAATCTCATTCAGATTAGCAGCCATCCTAAAATCCCACTCAGACTCTAAAAGCGCTGCTTCCCTTCTGCCCCTGTGGGCTTTGCACACAAAGCCCTTAAGACATCACACCCCACGCCAACCTAAGGAAATAGAAATAGGGGGAAAGTACATCTGACAGTAACTAAAGTTACACAGACTTCTCCAAGAATGCAAGTAATGCCCTTCTTTTGTAAAAAACTTCCTCCCATCCAACCCAGCTCACGACGAGCTACTGGGAGCACACCACTATCCAGAGAGGGTCCAAGCAGCTTTCCTTCTTGACAGAATCACGGAATGGTTTGGAAAGGGACCTTGAACAGCATCCAGTGCCACCCCCTGCCATGGGCAGGGACACCTTAAACCATCCCAGGCTGCTCCAAGCCCCAATGTCCAGCCTGGCCTTGGACACTTCCAGGGATCCAGGGGCAGCCACAGCTGCTCTGGGCACCCTGTGCCAGGGCCTGCCCACCCTCCCAGGGAAAAAAAAACCTGGTTCACACAAGGGTTTGGATGACAAAGACACTGATTCCCCTGTGGATTCTCCAGAGCCAGCAGACATTGAGAGGAGCAACTTGACTGAGCAACTCCAACCACCCAGGCACAAGTTCTCATCTCAGCTCAGGGAACTTTGTCCCAGGGCAAAAGTAGAGGTGGGATAAGGATCCATTTCCACAACAAGCTGATTTTAAAAGAAAAATCCCAAACCAGAGCCACGGAACCTCTGCATGTTCACAACACTCACACTGATCCTGACAGAGACGGAGCAACGAGTGACCAAGAGCGCATGAGAAATGCAATTTAACATTGCAGCTCCCCAATCCCTGACTCTGCCTCCACCACTGTTTGTAACCCCCAGGCACCCCCCAGCACCTCCAGGAGAGAAATTTTTGAGGAACACCTGCAGAGTTACAGCAACAGCCTCACACAAACATGTTTTACAATGAGGACCCAGCACAGAGAGTCTCCCTACCACAATTCCAACTAAAAAAACTCTATCAAAGATCATGAAAATCCTTTGTGTTCAGAGGTTTCTCCAGTTAACACCAGTCCTTACCTTCCTGTCACCCAACTGCCCTCCAGCCCCAGAGTACAGGACAGGATTTGGATGCTTGCTGTGATATACAGCAAGGCAGGGAAGAGGAAAAACAGCATTTCCAGGCAAACCATTTGACAGCTATTTGCTCTCCACTCCACAGCAGCCCGAGCCAGGGCATTACCTGTATTGCATCCCAGGTACCATCAGTTTGATATTGAGTTTGCTTTAAGAAAAAGAAGAACCAAATTGATTTCTTGGGAGGATAAACTCGCAGCTAAAGGGAAAAACTACAGTTACACTTTTCAGCCATGAAAAGTAAATCAGATGGTGCTGAAATCCCAGCAGAAAACACAGATTAATTAAAGTCTGCACTTTCTAAATCTGTTATTCAACTAAACACAGCTGTTAAAAAAATGATGCCTTTGCTGTAATTTCCATGTACATTCATACCCCCGAAATACCGCAAAAAAACATTATTAAGTGTGTTCAGTGGCTTCTGGAGTTGGAACAGGAAAAGAAAGCACACATATATCTTTAATTATGACAAGGACTGCTTTCTTTAAAGGAATAAATTTTACTTGGGAGCTCAAACGCTGCCTCCATGGATGGGATGGAATTGATTCCAACGGGAGCAAGGCAGGATTGGGACCTTGAGGTGGAGCAAACCAGCACCACCTCAGCAGGGTGGGAGCTCAGGGTGCTCCCTCCTCCTGCCTCACCAGTCCATGCCCAACACACGTGGCATCCGTCAGCCAGATCCCGGCTCTCCTTCTGGTGCAAACCCACTTGTACTTCCAAGTGCTTTTGGCCATCTGTCCGTCACAGGCAGCGCTTCCCAATTGCACTGATTTCATTAACCCTAATATATTTTAAGATCTTGCACAGATTAAAAAAAAACCCCAACCCACCATCAGTTGTCCTGCAGGGCCTCATCTGAAACCCATCGAGGCGAGGAGAGGCTCCTGCTGACCCCTGTGGATCCAGCCCTGCTTCCACACGGAGCCAATTTATTCATCAGGAGACGGCGCCGTTACCGACGCAGGGAAATCCTCCAGGACACACATCCTGCTCCCCCTGCACATCCCAGCCCCTGCCAGGCTCCATGGGGGCTCTGGCAGGGTGAGGAAGAGCACAGAGCTGGCAGAGCACAGCTACACTGCCACCCCGTCAGGTGGGGACAGTGCAACACGCCTCAAACAAAAGCTTCCCTTCTTTTTCCCTTCCTTTTCCACCAAGTCTCCATCGAGGCTCAAAGTAGAGAGCTCTTTGGAGAAATTGGGAAAATGCAGTGATTTGAGTGAGCCCTCAAAGGCACTCTGCACTTCAGCCCAGTCAGGAGAAACTTCCCTCCCAGCCCCACCGCAGCTGTGCCTCCCCTATGGAAGAGAAAGCAACACTTGAACCTTGCCTCCTCTGCAAGGGGAGAAGGCATGGGAGAGCCCTCGCTGCCTCCCAATGCTTCTGAAATCATTCCAGCTCGAAATATAATTAGGATGATCTAATGCAGTCATATATTAATGTTGGCAAGAGCTCCTCGCCTTAATACCAGCCCGGAAAGCCTCCCGTAATCCGGACCCGCTGGCGCTCCGGGCCCTGGCGAGGTGACAGCGGTGCCACCAACACACACTCACAGGTATTGACATCAGGGGGGGCTCACCTGTGACCCTGGAGAGGGGGAAAATCCAGCAGCTGGATTGCCAGTGCTGAATCATAGGAGCTCTGTGAGACATCAGCCACCGTTGGGGTCATCCAACAACACACCTGGAGCTGCTGTCACAGCAGGGAGGGCAAGCAGTCACCAGCATCCCCAAGTGCAATGAGGTTATCTGCATTTAACCTCAATAAAAATCACCATATTTTCATTTCATTCCCCTGCATTTCTTTTTTTTCTCTTTTTTTAAGGAACGCAAAATTGGATGGGAAAAAAAAATACATTCGAATGTAAGGAGGCTGTAAAGAAAACCATTTTTAGGTCCAGGGAGACCCCTGAGTGTCCCCCCAGCAATGGTCAGTCAGCTGAGACAAGGAATGTGTTGAACAAACTGGGCTAAGCAACTCCTGCACAGCTCTACAGAAGAAGACACTTTTCAGAAGGTTTTACTGTCGCTGGCTTTTGCATAAAACACCTCACTGCATCTACTTATTATTACTGCTTTACCTAATCAACCCAACCACATCAATTGTGCACCTTCTGAGAGCTCCCAAAATATGGTCAACTTGGAGAAAAAACAATTAAAACCCAGAAAGTATTGGGACAAAAGAGGAGCTGCATTTTTCAGGGATGAGCAAGATGCACTGGTAGCAAAGTACTTCCTACAATCTTCCATTACAGGGTGAAGGTTTTAATAAAGTGCAATAAAAAAAGCTCACATTTTGATCTTTTCCCAGAGCTAGACATGGTTTAATTAGCTTGATCTCATTATGTAAACTGGAGAGGAAAAAAGAACACCATTAAAGCAATATCCCACCGGCAAATGAGACAACCTTGACATCAACTATGATGTTTTCTTGGAGAACTCTCCCCTGCCTTTGATGCAGCTTCCACACCTCTTCCTCATCACCAGATCTTCATCATCCCACCTTTTCCAGCTGCCCTGCTCAATCCAGTGGCATTTCTTGTTCTCTGCTTTCCCCCAAGCAGCCTGGAAAATGCTATTAGGGAAAAAAAAAAAATTAAAAAATCCAGCTAGATGTTGTCTTGGTTGTATTTAGCCCGAGATCATTCAGCGTGCTCTTTAGAAAAGATCAACTGGAACTAAACGTTGCCATGATATACTCCATCTGTTAAAGTACATACTTTTGTAATAACACATTCAGAATTCAATAAGAAAAGCCAGAATTACAAACAAGGTGTCCATAATGAGCCTCAATATAATTATTAAAGCAGATAAAGCAAGCCTGGGTTTCAACACAAGGAAGTTATTTGGACCTTAATGATAATGAAAAGTAAAAAAGCATCTGTAATTTCCGCTGAAATGTATTTCAGAAAGTCAGCTAAGTGCACGTCACTTTGTTAAGACTATTCTTATTATTGTGTTTGCACTGACAGCAAAATGCTTCTTAGTTCCAACTCCTGGGATATATAAAAATATGATTAGAGCACTATAACAATACAACAATGGATTAATTTGCCCAAGCATTACATTTGGATCTGAAAGACTTCGATAATTTATTTTACCAACTGAAAGGTGGTTATTTTGGGATCCTGGCTCAGAACTAAGCAGTTCAGTGCAGCATTTTGAAATGTTTTTTTTTATATTCCAGCACTGGCAACACTGTGAGGTTCCAGTGATTTTCTCCTGTTTGCCTGTAACCCTGAGCTTTTGTGCCAAGCCTTATCCTGGGATTTAGCTTGGGCTGCCTGCTCCAAAGGGCACCCCACATCCCACAGCCTGCAAAATAACCAGGCAGCAGTGATTTATCTGGTAAAACTGCTACCCAAGGAAAAGAAAACGATGCTTTTTGGGGATGCTGAACAATCTTACCTACGACAGGCAAGGAGAGCACAGAGAACTAAACCACGTTGAACAGTGAAGGTGACAAAGATGGACCAGAAGCTGTTGGGATGTCTGGCCTGGAGGGCAGATAATATAAAGGAAAATAATTAACTCATCTGCTGAGTGTCCAGCAGAGCCATCCTCTACAATGGCAGGATTAGCATGGAATAATCACAGATTATCAGCAAATTCAGGTGCTCCCTCTCAAATTAGAAGGGGATTAGAAAGAAGTGGAAGTTGACATTTTGGCCAAAAATGGGGACTTAGAATGATGTTTTTTCAACAAAGCAAAAGCCCCCAGGAGCTCAGTTATGGGGCAGTTCCAAAGGCATTGGGTCTGCGGAGGCAGCAACAGCCCAAGGATCAGAAATAAAGAACAAACCAGAAATACCCAACACCACCTGACAGCACAGACAGGATGAGCACAGCTCTGACTCCAAGCTCTTAAAATCATGGAATCACAGCATTGTTTAGGCTGGAAAATCCCTCTGAGATTATCCAGTCCAACCATCTCCCCAGCACTGCCAAGGCCACCACTGACCCCTGTCCCCAAGTGCCACATCCACAGGGCTTTTAAACCCTTCCAGGGACGGGGACTCCACCACTGCCCTGGACAGCTGTGCCAGGGCTGGACAAACCTTTCCACCAAGAAATTTTTCCTAATATCCAACTCAAACCTCTCCTGGCACAACCAGAGCCTGTTCCCTCTCCTCCTGTCCCTGTTCCCTGGGAGCAGAGCCCGACCCTCCCTGGCTGCCCCCTCCTGTCAGGGACTTGTGCAGAGCCACAAGGTCCCCCCTGAGCCTCCTTTGCTCCAAGCTGAGCCCCCCAAGCTCTGGATTATTGTTTCAGGAATATCTTCAACTCTTAGGCAATGAGACTTATCTTGCAAGAGACTTTTTTTTATCCTAAAAGAGATTTTTAGGAAGACTGAAATTTCCCTGCTCTTCATCTTCCTCCCTACCTCTAGTTATTCTGCAGTTAATTTTTGTGCTTATTTTTGGGTTTTACAAACTAAAATCTGGTCAAGTATAACATGCCACATACCCTTTTTTTTCACTTGAGAAGTAAATCTTCCTTTTTTTTTTTCTTTCCAGAAGAGAGGAAAGACAACAACAGGGTCAGGGCTCAGTGATGTGGCTCTTTAAAAGTGCCAGCGAATTTTTCTGGAAGGTCTCATTCTCCAAGGTTTAATTAAAGTCATAAAGCTTATAAATGTTCTTTGTCAGATTTTCTTCCCTGGAGAGTTTGGGGCAGAAGCTCCTGGGTCAGGATTACAAACAGGACATGCAATTGGCCTCTCCAAACGGGCACCAGGCAAGAAGGATGGGTCTGAAAAGCCTGGAATTTTGTGAGGATTTGAGCAGCCTGAAACACTGTCTGGAATTCATATGCAGTGTTTTGTATGGGGTTTGCCCCTTCCCCAGTCTACAGCAAGACTGATTTACCAGCTCGATGGCGGGATAGCACGGATTTGGGAAAGGAAGAGGAGGATAAAGGGCAACTGGAGGCCTGTCTACCTCCACACAGAGTCATCTTAGAACTGTTCCTGCCCTGCTTTCCATATGGAACCACGTGAGCTTCCCATTCATTGCTATCAGTGCCTTGCTGGATTTGGATGATTGCCCAATGCTACTGTTGCCAGAAATCCGAAACATCACAGGGGTGATTCATCTGATGCCTTGACAGCTCTGGAGCTGGGCTGGAGTTGGGGGGGAGACCCAAAAACCCAAATACCAGCATGGAGGGATCTCGAATCCTGCTGGAGCCACAAACAGAGCAAAACTCTATTCCCATCTGGAGACAGGCTGAGAAAAAGCTGGGGCTGTGCAGCCTGGAGAAGGCTCCAGGGAGACCTCACAGACCCTTCCAGAGCCTAAAGGGGCTACAGGAGAGCTGGGGAGGGACTCTACATCAGGAACTGTTGTGACAGGACAAAGAGTAATGGGTTCAAACTGAAAGATGGGATAATTTAGGTTAAATATTAGATACAAACTCTTCTCTGTGAGGGTGTACAGGCCCTGGCACAGGTTGCCCAGAGAAGCTGTGGCTGCCCCTGGATCCCTGGCAATGTCCAAGGACGGGCCTTGGAGCAACCTGGGATAGTGCAAAGTGTCCCTGCCCACAGCAGGGATGGAGCAGGATGAGCGTTTAAGGTCCCCTCTGACCCAAACCATTCCACAATTCTATCCTGGCAAAGCCCTTCCCCCTTGATGCCGTTTAAGTCTTGTTTAGACAGTGCTCGCTCATCCAAAGAGTTCACAACTGGAGAACAAGGGAGGCTTTGTACCTCCTTGCTCTGCTATGTTAAAAATTGATTTAGCATAATGGTTTCAAAGAGATTAAAATCCAATTTTGTAAATCAAAGCAGGAACTGCACTGACTCATTCCACAGCAGCAGAAAGGAACCTGCTGAATTCTGAAAACGACAGTCGCAGCCCCGAGCCTCTGTTAACACACACGCACAAAAAGTGATGAACCAAACAAACCCACAGTTTAATAAGCTGCTTCTTAGCGAGTGCATCTGCTCTCCACATCTCTAAGAAGGGATTTTTGAATCCCACAATGGTTTAGGTTGGAAGGGACCATAAAGATCATGTAGTTCCAACTCCCCTGCCATGAGCAGGGACACTTTGTGCTAGACCAGGTTGTTCCATGATGATGATGATCATCATCATCATCATCATCATCATCTCCAGATCTTCTCCAGATGATTTCCATCTGGAGAAGAAGAGCAGGCAGCATCTGGGTCAGCCACAGCTTCTCAGGTAGCATCATCCTGCTGGTCCTGCTCTGTGTGGGGCACTCGTGGCTAAACCAACATGAGATCCTTTCTCCTCCAAGCATTTATCATCATTCAGGAGTCAGCTTTGCATTATTCCAGCTCTATAAATGGCTTTCAGCATTAAACCCGATTTACAAAGAAAACAACCCGTAAACAAACACAAATGGGCAAAATAAGATAAATTGAGATAAAACAAATGCGCTCTGCACATGTTCTAAGAACTCCAACATACAAACTACCTCCTCCAAGGAAAACACATTTCCTTTAATATCCTGGATATGCAGAAATAGCTGTAAAGCAAAAAATCTGCACATTCAGAATCATTTATAGTGAGTACCTTTGATAGTGACGGCATCTCTTGAAGCAAACACAGCCACAGCTGACAGAGCCTGATTCCAGGCAGGACAGAGATGTTCTGCTGGCTGCAGACAGCCCAGCACTCATTAGATCTTTGAAACAAATTCTGCCTCATTTCTTACAAGCAGTACAGAAATCCCATCACTAATTCACATGTAAACAAGCAATCTGAGCTTTAAAGAGCACCTGAAGCTCTGCACAGGCACAGAAGAAATTGTGGCTATTCCAGCTCAGTACTCACAAAGATAAGGTGGGGTCTGGTGGGGTGTTTTAATTTTGTTTTCTTTCAGAGAGAAGATAGTGACATTTTCCCTGGCTTTCTTTTCAATTCAACACTTAACCTTGCTTATGCTACTTATTTCTCACCTAAATCAAGATCTCTGTGCTACTACACAGAAATATTTTGTGTTTATCCTCAGTTCCCCAGCTCTACCCAATCTATTCTACAAAATTCCTGTGGAAAGGTAAGGGCTTGTCCTAGGGACTCATTTAGGGGGATTTGGAGGCATGGAAGCAGGAGGTGTGGAGGAAGCCCTCACATCACAGACATTATCCCAGTGAATGTTTTAGAGCTGGGAGCAGTGAGGAGGAGGCAGTCACAAATTCCCCACTGAGAAAAGTGAGATTAAAGAAATTTGTACAGAGAATGGCGCACGTGGGGTTGGTGGGGAGGAATCAGATCCACTCCCTGGGAAATTGGGAAAACCCTGGTCAAGGCCAGATCCCTGACAACAACTGAGATGTTTGAGACAAAGTGGGTGAAGTTCTTCACTCATCCCCTTTTCTTCCGGTGTCACTCCAAGCCCCCACCACAGCAGGCACCAAGCACTGCTGACTTCGCATCCTTCTAATCCACCTGGAAGAATCCCCCTTCCCCCTCGGATGGGAGCACATCCCAGCACCACAGCAGCTCCAGGGACAGGCATCTCAAGCACAGCAGCTTTGCCAACTCTGCCTGTGGGCCGGCACGTGCCACCAGAGCCATTCCCAGGAGCATGGGACCTGTCCTGGTGTGGCTCAGGGATTAGGGAAGGGGAAAAGGAAGGAAGAAATCGTTCCTTCTTCTCCTGCTGACAACATGTGAACCAAATACAAACATCCCTTAATTAGCAACACCCTCCAAATCCCCAGCAGCTGCAGTTTTGATGGGCATTTCATCTAAGCCAGCAATTCTTTGCATGGAAAACAACCACCTTAGCCCCACTTGGAGGATTATGGATTCCCATGGATTTCTGTGGGTGCTGAGTTAACTCCCGGTGCTTCGAGCACCAGGCACTGCGAGACAGTCGGCTTGTCCCAGAGAACACATGAGCTGTCTCAGCTCCAGCCAGGGCTTCCAGCCCAACTCCAGCATTCCCTAACTGGGAGAGATCGCACCGGTACAGCCAGAAAAAAGAAAAAGTCTTCTTTTTTCCCCTGAAAAACGGTGAGGAATATTTTGGAAGTGCATCCATCTCTCTTCCGCTCTGTCATCATCATCACCGTCATCAAGAACCTTCAGCGCACAGCAGCAGCT
Organism: Corvus cornix cornix; assembly: GCF_000738735.6. Lineage (NCBI taxonomy): Eukaryota > Metazoa > Chordata > Aves > Passeriformes > Corvidae > Corvus > Corvus cornix. Next base: position 18,408,434 of record NC_047058.1, on the reverse strand, counting down.
CTCACCTCGCAAGGTTTCTGTCCCTTTTGTTGCTTTTATCTCACATGAAGTGAGAGGAAAAATGGTGGGCTCCTATTTCAAGGAGAAAATGATCTTTCCAAACTTCCATGCCCGTGGGAAGGCTCTGTCCTGGGAGCCACCACAGACCCAGGACAGCTGGAGATCCTCATGGATGAGGACTCAGGAAAAGGTACTGTACTGAGAGGCGGCCTGGAGCAAGGAATTAATGCAAATGAGGAAAATGAATATTTAAATAAAACATTTATTAAGGACAGATTAACTCTGTCAATCAACTCCTCACTTTTGTTTTGCTGCGCGCGCGTTCGGAGCGGCTGCACAAAAACCAGTTTCGGTTTTTCCAGGGTATATTTAGCTCTGTATTTAGAAGTGCAGCATCCTCTGAGATTTTGTTATTAAAAATGAAGTGCATTTCCTTGTGCAAAGGACTACAAATTGCTACTTAAACTTTCTTCCTTTGTCTATTTGCCTGCAATTTCCACCTCATTTACAGCCTTTTTGTGTCTGCCCTTTTGTTTAGTTTTTACCTTTGACATTCTCTTAATTTCTCTTCAGAGATACCTGACACCTTTACATTAAACTCACAATACCCATAATTCGGCAGTTTTTGGAGAAAGGCTGCTCAGCAGCAGCAGCAGCTCCCAGCCAGGCTGAGAGTCCTGGTGTCTGCCAGGAGGTTTGGAAAACCATTTCTAAAAGGAATTTTCATTTCTCGTCTCCGAAGTTTGTATGGAGAGGAAGGAGCGCTGGCACGCTGTGATGGGTTGACCTCGGCTGGACCCCAGGTGGCCACTCAGCCACTCCATCCCTGTCCTTCTCAGCTGGGCACAGGAGAGAAAATGTAACAAAAGGCCCATGGGTTGAGGTAAGGACAGGGCGAGATCATTCAGCAATTACTGTCATGGCCAAAACTTGGGGGAATACCTTTATTTTATTACCAATCAAATCAGAAAGAAGAACTACATCTGAAAAGCACCTTCGCCCCACCCCTCCCTTCTTCCCAGACTCGACCTCACTCCTGATTTCTCCACCTCCTCGCCCCCAGCAGCACAGAGGCACTGGGAGTGGGGGCTGTGGTCAGTTCCCAGGGATCCTGCAGCCGGACCAGGGGCCCAGCACAGCACCCACCCCGTCCCTGGGCACAGCAAAGGAGGATGACCATGAACCACAACTGCCCAAGCTCCAAGGCTGTGCAAAGACATCCCCTCACCTCCACAACTCCCTCCTTCTCCTCCTCCTCCCAGTTGTTTGTTACAATGACCTTGGTGCCACTACACATGCCCAGGGCTGCCCAGTGCCCAGCTCCCCACTGATATTTGGGAAGCAGGAGCTCTACAACCATCCAAGGGTCTCCATCTCCTTCAGAAATGTGACAGATTAAAAGATTCTACCCATCACTCAGGCTGGCTGGACACACCAGGGCAGGGATACAATCCTACCTCAGAATGATCCCACCGGCAGAGACCCCCACTCATCCCTCCCCTATCTCAGTTGAGTCCCATAACCACCAGCGACCTAAATCCCACTGTCTCCTGCAGCCCCAAGCCTCCCACCCACTGCAGCAGGGGTGGAGCAGGACCTACCCGAGCTGGCCCCTGCTCAGGGGCAGCTTTTGCTTCTCAGCCATCCCTTGCCAAGGCTTCTCCAGGTTTGCAGAGGAAGCACAGCGCCCATCTGCAGCTCCCCATCCTCCTCACAGGCCCCCCAAACTGAACTCAGCCAAAGCATTTTTGCTTCATCTTGGTCCTTTTCAATCTTGATTTCCTTTCAACGAGTGCTCCAGTGCAGCACTGCTGATAACAATGGGGTTATAATATCTTGCTGTTAGAAGAAATAATGAGAATCTCCTCCACCTCAGCATCTCCCGGAGCCCGCCAGGGCTGGAGTGGCTCTTCAGTGCACACCAGGGACAGGGCACACTTGAAATGGTTGTTCTGAAAAGCACTGAGCCCATCACCCCAGCCCTCAGCAGATCAGTCATACCCCTTCTGCTAATGCTTCCATTTTGTTTGCAGAATAAAGTGAAACTGGTTTGCCCCTAAATGTTTGCTCCCTGTCTCTCCAAGCACTTCTCTGCTCGTTTCCTCCCCTCCTGATCTCAAACCATGCCAGCTGTTTGGTTTTGTTGCCCAGGTAGGACAATCTGCCAATTCCCCTTTAATAAAGGAGAGGGGAAAGGCAAAAAAAAACCCCAAAACTCAAACCCAGCGACAGTCCGGAATTGGCATCTCCATCAAACACACTGGCATGATATTAACATAAAAAAATAAAGCAAATAAAAAGACTCTTGGCCATGAAAATGTGCATTTCCCAGATTTTTCACTGTGTCCCGAGGCTGAACGGCTTCATAAAATTACAGAATGGTTTGGTTTGGGAGGGATCTTAAAAATCACCAAATTCCTACCCCTTGCCATGGGCAGGGACACCTTCCACCATCCCAGGCTGCTCCAAGCCCCAATGTCCAGCCTGGCCTTGGGCACTGCCAGGGATCCAGGGACAGCCCCAGCTGCTCTGGGCACCCTGTGCCAGGGCCTGCCCACCCTCCCAGGGAACAATTCCTGCCCAATATCCCATCTAACCCTGCCCCTCTGGCAGTGGGAAGCCATTCCCTGTGTTCTGTCCCTCCATCCCTTGTCCCAAGTCCCTCTCCAGCTTTCTCTGCCAACACGCAGGAGCGAGGATAAAGCCCTGTGAGCTGCCAGCAGTGCAGCTCCTCCTTCCCCAACACCACAGTTTTTCCTCCTGGAAACACCACCCACCAGCGGGACCGTGGAGCGCCAGGTCGGAAATTCGGCGCGCGCTGAGATTTGATTTTCATCTACTTTGTTAAATTTCTGCTAATTGCTTTTAACGTACTTCCTCCGCCAGCGTCTTTATAGCTTAATTCCTCCTGGGCATTCGCTCCTGAGTTCCACTGAGTGCAGCAGGAAAATGAAATCTAACCACACACCAGTGATGTAATCACCCATGGCCTTTGGAAAAAAACAGAGCAGAGGTGGCTTTTTGGGGGGGATTCGGGTTTTTTTGTGACCAATGGCCATCATCAGGTTTTGTAAATTGAAGAAAACTGAGCAGCAGAAGCTGCAGTCCTATAAATACCACGAGGCTCGGTGTGATGTCATGCTGCCCAGTGTTTTATAATTGATTAGCACATTGGAAAGCGCAGCAGAAAGGCTCTGAAGTGAAAAAGTTGGCTCAGAGGTTGCCCAGAGAAGCTGTGGCTGCCCCTGAATCCCTGCAAGTGTCCAAGGCCAGGCTGGATGGGGCTTGGAGCAGCCTAGGATAGTGGAAGGTGTCCCTGTCCATGGCAGGGATGGAACAAAATCTTTAAGGTCCCTCCCAACCCAAACCATTCCAGCATTCTATGTAGTTTTAATAAAATTCACCTCTAACCTTCCTGCTTGAGACTGAGAGAAGCTGTCACTACAAACTAAGAAACTTCAGCACATCTCGAGTCACCAGCAAGCTGCAGCCAGCGGGAATTAATGCACTAATGCTCTTTCACTACCCGACAACAAGGATGTGAGATCCATAACTCCCAAACAGTATTATGCACAGCACATACTTTTCATCATTACGCATTAATAGATTTGGGAGTGAAAGTTGGAGGGGTGGTGTTACATGTCAAAATTAATTATAATGCCAATAAGCTGAAATTCAACAGGGAAGATCAGGTTGACTAAATTATTGTGTTGAGTTATCAGCACTGAAAAAATCAACTGCAAGAGGCTGTAGCCTTTGGCTGCAAATCCAAATGTAGATTGAAAAATAATGAGAAGCACAAAAAAAAAAAAAAAAATTTCCCAGCCCAACCCATTGCAGAGGGTTTGAAGTGACTGAGAGCAGTTCCAAGTTAGGTTGATTTTATCCAGGATATAATTTTGCATTACAGCTGTTGGAGAGTTCAATTGGACCTTAACTTTTCATCACAGGCTTACTAAAATCTGGGACCAGTGCCCACGAATGATGTCAGCTCAGGTAAATCAGGCTGTTTGCTTCCTTTGCACTGTCGTGGAGGAAACTCCAGCTCCATTCCTGTAAGGCTTTCCCAGTGTCTTTCCAGATGAGGCACCACCAGAATCCATAAGGATAATCAAAGGGAGACCATAAATTCCCCCCATGTTGAAAAGAGGCCAGCTGGCAACTTTGGAACACCACAGTCAATATAACATTGTTAAAATAAAACTAAACCAAGAAAACCCCCAAACCCTACAAGCAGAGACCCTCCCCAAGCCCACAGCATTTAAGCATTCACTGCTTTCCTAAGAGCTGAGTACTAAGAAAAATCTTTCTTTGCACAAGGATGAGAACAAGCAAGTGCCACACGGACATTTAATTCCTACAGAGCCAATTAAATGGGAACAATAAAATACAGTCCGAGTTAACGCTGGACAAAAGGATTAAGGAATGAGGGAGGACTGATTTATAAACATCCACACGAAAACCTGGTTAAGAAGAAGTAGGGGAATTAATAAAAGATAAAAAGGAATGATTCCAATATGGCTAAGAAGGGGAATTCCTTTATTAAATTTGTCTTCAAAAGTAAATTAAGGAAAGATGCCTGTGCTATCAGAGTGATGGTGAGTTTACAAAAATAGCTTCCACTGAAGGAGGGAAAAAGGGAGTATCTGGAAAATGCAGACATGTGCCAAATCACTCAATCTGTGCAATTAACCAAGGAAATCAAGTGTTGTTATTTGCAAAGAATTATTTTTTAAAAGGGGAATCTAACAAATTCCTTCAAAACATAAGGCTAATACCTAATTCTGGAAATTACTTAAATGGATGGATGCAATTAAGTTCTATTCCTAGCAAAAGAATGGGGAGAATATCCAAAAAAAAAAAAAAGGATCTCTTGCAGAGAGCAGCTCAGCAGGCTGCAAGTAGAGCCTTGCAGAGAACACCTCGTCAGTTAGCACAAACTATTTATTTAAGGAAAAGAAGAATGGAAATGTGGATTACAGGAGCATTTTCCAGAGTCAATCCTAAAATTAAAAGCAAAAATCCTGCAAAAATCTGAGCAACCTCAATTCTCTCAACTTTAGAAGGGATTAGGATTTAGCACCTGCAAGGCCAACTGGAAACAAAGGAGTTGGAGAAAACAGCCAAGGAATCACATGGATCTGTGTTAGATTTAATTTTAACAGCTTTGGTAACGATGTGGGAGAGGAAAGAATACAGTTTATGATAAAGTTTCACCTACTACATAGTGAAATGTATTGCAGGATTTGACTGGGAAAATAAATACAAACAAGGGAAGTCTTGCTTTGATTGCCTGGGACATCACAAATTTGGGAAGGTGCCTCACGTCACTCAGGACCACCTCATGAACAGCACTCAAACAAGAAATTTCCCTGCCCTCTTCAGGAGGCCCTCCCAAACCTGCCAGATCTGAATGGACATGCCAAAATCACACAAAGAGTTTTCCTTTTGGAAAAAATAGAACTGAAACCGAGGTGATCTATCAGCAAACCACAGCCACACTTGGAGGTGGAGCTTTTGGGGATGCACCCATCCAAACAGGGAGCTGGAAAGGCAGAGGGCAAGCAGCTCGAGATGAAATTGCACAAGGATGTGGCAGCTAAAAGGAGAGTTTGGTTTCAGAGACAGAACACACACATCTCACATAGCAGGATGTTCCAGCCTCCTCTCTCCACAGATGTAATTAATCCATAAATGGAATAATGTATTCACTTCTGGACACCTCATTACCAGAGAAGACATTGACAAATTGAACAGAGTACAAAGAAAACAACAAAAATGTTTAAGGGTTTGAAGGGAAAAATTTCTCTGGGAAGATCAAAAGATGTGAATATGTCCAGCTCAAAGCAAGAGCACAGCTTAGCTGGACAAGATGTGTATCAATATGTGCTTGAAAGGTGTAAACATCAAGCAGAAACACCAGCATGGGGGGCTTTTAGCAGGAAAAATGGAATCAAATTAATAAAAAAGAAAACTTCAGATGAAAATCTTGTTGCCCTGTTAGGATGCACAGTTAGTCTCGAGGGATGTGGTAAACGTTTGCAAGGGAACCAGACTGGAAAAATCCTTAATAAATGTACAGCAGCCAGGAGAGGGTTGGAACTTCCACGGTGATCTCTGACATCTGCTTCCCCTCTTTATCTTAGATACTGACATAATCTAGCTGTGGACTGTCTCGTAAGTACCTTACCCAAGATCTGGACCAATTTAAGAACACAAATATATGCATGGCTCCCCCAACCCCAACTGAAGGACTCAATCCAGCCATCCCTTGATCTCCCAGAGCTGCAGCAGGTCTCTAATGGTAACAAAAACTGCACAGACAGACAAAATGGAGGGGAAAAATGTGTCAGACCTGCTTTAAATAACCTAAACTGCTCTTACACCTCCCTGCCAGTGCCACCGACCTTTCCAAGACAACACTGTCTCCAAGTCCATCAGACTTTGCCCAAGGAGATGCTGCCAGGTCAGATTAAGCCTTTGCATGAGGACATGTTCAATAGCACCACATTCCTCCTCCTCTGCTCACCTCACAGTGTACCAACTGACTCAAATCAACCTTCTATTGAAAGGAGATAATTAAAAAACTACATTAAGGCAGATGCAAGCCTACAGCATCGTTTAATGACTCCTGTCATCAAAGTCAGACTGACACTTGGTACCCGTGCCCCATCCAGCAGGTTGCTATCTGAAGGGCTCAACCATGGAACTTTCTTTAGAAAGAGCCTTTCAGAGCGGCAAGCAGGGAAAAAACAAAACCAGAACACCCAATTTGATAGGAAGCCCCACACCAAAAAGCCTGGTGTCATCCTCCCCTCTCTGCTCCAGCAGCAAGTCTCATCCAGGCAATACCTTTCCACTGGCACACGGAGCTGCCAGGCTGTCCTTGGCATGTGTTTCTGCAGTCAAGAGCACTGAGCACATGGGATGTATTTCCCTTTCCTAGGGGATGGCAGGCAGCAGCTCCTCATCCAACCCGAGAACCAGAGCCCTGGGCTGGGCTGAGCCACAGACAGACAGGGAGCCATGAAACACCTCAGGATTCCTATTCCCATTTTTTTCTTTTTAATTCCTAGGAACTTTAACAAAAGGTTAAACTGTAAAAGAAGAAAAATCTGCAAGCCAGGTCATGTAGGGGCTCTCTCCTGATACCCACACGGGGCTGTGTTGACGGATTATTGATGTGCCTCAGCCTGGGCTGCTGCACACTCCGTGCCCAGGGTCTCTCTTTTCCTCCAAACATTCTGAAGGAGAACAAGAGGAACCTCTGCCGAGGTTGGCAGCCTGTGCTGCCCAGGCACTGCCTCATTACCATGACAAAGGGAGGTCTGAACATCCTTCAGCAAACTCGATGGCTCCCTTCTAGCTTCCCACTGAAAACCTGGCAATGAGCGTCCCCAGCTCCTGATATCCTATTTACTCAGGCAGAGGAACGGCAGCAAATACATTTTAGGTCTTTTTGCAGTTTTTAATGGAATTGTCTGTATCTACAGGATTCCTCCCAGTCTCACAGCACTGCCACAGTCCTATGCCCACTGTCTGCAGCCCCTGTGGTAGCTCCCAATAAAGTAATGAACTTCTTAATCAATTCTTCCCTCCCCAAAACACGACAAGGAGGGCTGGCAGGCTTTTACCGTGTGAAAATACCAATGTTTGTTGCTTGCTGAGGCAGGATTTACAGGCAGCCCGAGCCAAGCAGCTTGTTTCACACCTTCACATGTCAGGGGAACAGTGCTCTCCTCTGGAAGGCGCGTCCCAGATGCTGCAATAATGCAGACACAGATCTGTCAGTCACCAGGGATGCGACGCTGGGAGAGCTTTCCAGAGGGGAAAAACTTAGATCCCAACACAGAATGGCCAACTGAGCACCCCACCCTGCTGCTCTGTGCACCATCCCTGCCCAGGGCTGCCCCACAACCCAGCCTGCAAGAAGTATCACTGGAAACTCAGGATGCACGGGAGAGAGAACAGCACAAGTGGGAAGAAGGTCCTGAGAAAGAAGAGGATTTTGGCAGCTGCATGATGATACTGTGGGCTAATATACAAATGAAAACAAGGGTATTCTAATAAAGCATCATCCAACCTAAAGACAGGGCCAGCAAGAGCCAGCTGCTGTGGTTTGTCAGGAAAACCCAGGCAGCCTTCGGAGGGCATATTCCTGAATCCTTAATTCTTCAGCTAATGTGAATTTAGTGCTGACATGTGGTCAGATCTGTATTACCTTTGCTGGGGAGGTAACACCATGTGAGATGATCCCACTTAAGAGGCCACTATGCTGATCCTGAGGGGTTTTGTGGGTTAGATGAGCCTGGCTAAACTGCATCAACCTGCACACAGCACGGGCAAGAGATGCCATCTGCTCATCAGCTCTCTGACTTCCCCCCCAGCCCTAATGTCAAGGAGGGTCCTTTCAGCTGGGCTAATTCAGAAGAAACTTCAGACAACACCTTCAGATTTCTAGAGGGGTCTGCACCAGACAGGATTTCAGCAGGAGAGCAAACACACCCATCCTGCTCCCTCTCTTCTGCAAGGATTCTGCCTCACCACACTTTCTGCCACCACATGCATGTCAAACCAGTCTCTCTGTATACAAAGGCTCTGATTTCCTCCCGTGCTGCACCCAGAATGAAGCTCAAGGGTGATGTGGACCCAGAGATATTCCCCTGTTTGCCCATGTGCAGCTCACAAACTGGGCCTCCAAGCACACTCTGGGGCTATTCCTCTGTCCATCCTTCAGTACGGTCCCACAGGTGCCATCTCCTTACTCCACAAGATTTCCACAGCCATGTCCAGCTGTATTTCAGGAGGTCCCACGGCCTCTCTGGACACTCCCCTGCCTCAAGCTTCACCTCCAAGAAGGATGTGCTGTCACACAGGTTACACTGAGACATGGCTGAGCTGGAAAAGCCTCCATTGCACGTGATATCGATGCTTCTTTCCAGCGTCATTTAGGATCCTACAAAACTTGTGTGAGGAAGGATTTTACAGGGGGTTTCTGGGTACCCACAGAGCAGGAAGGCAGCCCTGGATGCTGCTCTCCCTGAGCCCCTGTGCGAGGTACCTGCTCTCACACCCTGGCACTGGGTGACACCCCACACCAAGCCCTTGTCTCCCTGAGGCTGCTTCTCACCCAAGACAGGCTCGTGCCTCCATGTGAACACAGCTGACATCCTGACAAGCACAACAAGTCTGCCCCAGCTGCTAACAAGGCTCTCTGTGGTTTTTTGTTGTGTTTTTTTCTAGATACCCTGCGTGGAACAACCAAGTTTCTCTGTATGAATTGTAGGTGCTAGAAAACAAGGTGTTGAAATGACTTTGATTATGCTGGAAGAATATCCTACTGTGTCCTTAGGGAAGAGAGAGAGGAGAGAAAACACATTTTTAAAAAAAAGTATTTTCCTGGCTCCTGTATAAACCTACCCTTACACTGGGGGGGATGTTCAGAAAGAAGAAATAAAAGACCTTTGTGCAAGTTCACAGAGAAGGAAGGTGAGTCCAGTGAGCAGCTCCACTCTCCTACTCATCAGATCACCAGCAAAGCCACCAAAGAGAATCCTAGAGTGGACTGGGATGGAAGGGACCTTAAAGATCATCCCATTCCACCCCCTGCCACGGGCAGGGACACCTTCCACTGTCCCAGGGTGCTCCAAGCCCCGTCCAACCTGGCCTCGGACACTTGCAGGGATCCAGGGATGGCCACAGCTGCTCTGGGCACCCTGTGCCAGGGCCTCACCTATTCACAGGGAAGAATTCCTTCCCTATCTCCCCAGTGCAGGGCCCAAGCTGAAACTGAGCTGTGCTGGGATGCTCTGCAGCCGGAGGGATCCGGGATGCAGCAGCAGGAATGTGAAGCTCCGAGCTGCGGCTGCGCAGCTGCTCACACCCAGCACAACTCAAGCTGCCACGGGAAGAGGTTGCTTCCTTTGATTTGGGGTTTGGTTTTCTGGTTGGGTTGTTTTTTTTTTCAAAATATCTGAACATTTTGTTTTTCGAGTCCTTAATAAATTTTTGCCCTAAATTTTTTCATGGAGCTGCACCAGCTCCACTTACAACAGTGCTTGTCACCCCATCGGGAAAAGACAGCAGGCATGGATTAATTTTTGAGGAAAGCTGCTTTCGTGCCAATGCACTTGGCAATAGAGAATACAAGAAGAGCTATCCCAAAAATGCAGTATTTATGAGAGGAGTGGTTTCTAAAATTGTTTTCGCTATGGATACCAAGAAACACCACCTGATTCCTGACTCTCCTTCCCGCACATGTTTTCCTGGGATTATTTTTAAGGTGATGTCTACTTCCCAGAACTGCAACCTCAGAGCAGAGCAGTTCCAGCTGGACATCCAGCATGACCCGTTTCCAAAAGTCACCGTGGAGCGTTTGCAAAGGGAAACTGCACTTTTATACCTACAGAAAAAATAAAACGTTGCCTGCAGAACCAGAAAGATTCTCTCGGTGAGGTTGTGATTCTAAGATTTAATTATCTCAGCCCACAACTGCAGGTATCAATGCTTCAGAGATAAAGAACAAACAAGGCAATTATTCCCAGAAGTCCTCCTTTTTCCCCTCTAACAATCGCCAGGGTTACAAACATGCCAAGGTCAAAGAATGTGTAATAAAGAAATTTATTTCCAATTGGAATGCACAGAAACCTTGCATTGAAATGGTGGAAGAGCAGGGGTGTGAAGCTCAGCAGCACTGAGATTAATGCACGGCTAAAGATCATAAGGACTATCACAGAGCTGTGTCTGAAATGACAAGGAATAAAATTACCAAGCATCTTTCCAACCAACTCCAACTCCTTCCCCCTCCAGATTCCCACTGAGCCGCCCAGCCCGGAGCTCTGCCATCCATTAGCAACATTCCCTGTGTCTCTGGGATGGCTCCAGTATGAGCAGGGATGCTCTGGGGCTGAACATTTGGGATTTGCCCTCTCCAGTGTGAATGAAGAGCAGAGGGGAAAAAAGCCCTTTCTGGTGGCAGCCTCGGAAAGGCCTAAAAGCCACACAGAGCAGGACTGAGATGTGTTCAATTCCCTGGATTTATTCCTCAACTGCATCATCCTGGGAGTCCACAGGGAATATCTGTGGGCAGCTACCCCAGCAGTACAGGCTGGAGCCACGCACACCACGAGGACAGGGAAGCATTAAGCACCAACCAAATCCTCCCTGGTCATTTACATGCTCAACACAGGCAAGTGACTGTCATGAGGACAGTGACAGACACACTTTAGAATTCCAAATTTCCTTTAAAAAAACCAAGATGTTGTTTATTTGTTAAAAAGAAAAGCCAGACTGCAGACAACTACTTTGCGCTTCCACTGAGATTAAAACTACCCTTGCCCTACCTCCAACACAGCAAGACTCCAGCATCTGATTTTTTTGCAACAGCAAATCATGATATTTCCATATATAAGGGCAGGAAAAGTGTAATTTGGTCTAAAAAAGGGGGAATACTCCACGTATTCCAGTGGCCAGAAAAACTAGAGCCATCTCACTGCTACAGAAAATTGTTCATTGCTTACAGCCCGAAGTAAACTAAAAGGGATTAAGTGAAAATAATGATTTTAACAGTTTTGAGTTTTGTACTTCAGATTTCTTAAAACCCTTGTAAAAACAATACAGTTTTTCTTTCAAATAGATAAGTTTCTGTGCTATTCACCCTGCAACAACAGCATTTGACTCAGACTTTCCACGTGGTTCCCACTCCCTCTCAGCCAGAAGATTTTTGCCATCTAAGTTATATATTTGGGAAGTTTTTGAAAAGAGCAAAACTGTTCATGTGCAATTTTATGCAAAATATGCGTATTTAGGAGAACGAACACGGACGTGGTACATACCACAGACCCTATTTACAGAAACTCCAGAGCAGGAATAGCTGTCCTGCTCTGGGCACTGCTGAGGAACCTCCAGTCCTGAGGGCAGTTCTGGGACCTTCCTGACAAGAAGGACATGGAGGGGCTGGAGCAGGGAAGGGAACAGAGCTGGGGAAGGGTCTGGAGCACCAGGAGCGGCTGAGGGAGCTGGGAAAAGGGGCTCAGCCTGGGGCAAAGGAGGCTCAGGGGGGACCTTGTGGCTCTGCACAAGTCCCTGACAGGAGGGGGCAGCTGGGGGGGTCGGGCTCTGCTGCCAGGGAACAAGAAATAGGATAAGAGGAAATGGTCAGGGGAGGTTTAGATTGGATATTAGGAAAAAATTTTCACTAAAGGGTTGTCCAGCCCTGGCACAGCTGTCCAGGGAAGTGGAGGTGTCCCCATCCCTGGAGGGATTTAACAGACCTGTGGATGTGGCACGTGGGGACGTGGGTCAGTGGTGGCCTGGGCAGTGCTGGGGGAAACGGTTGGACTTGATGATCCCAAAGGTCTTTTCCAACTTAAATGATTCCATGATTCTATGTGAAAGCACATTAAACATTACTTTAACCCATCATTCCCCAAATCAGACGAGCACAACTCGCTTCATTTTGTGGCTGGGCATGGATTCAGTCATGTACCAAACCGTGCAGAACAGCTCCATCCGGATATAGACACAGATATCCGAGCTTCCAGTCCTTCCAGCCAGCACACATGCCCTGAAATGATGACACTGGACCTGATGCTATACACACCACCCAAACACTTTTGCTCCCCTTTGCTAGAGACAGTCTGCTGGGCTGAGTCCTTCCAGCTGGTTTTTGTAAATGATAGGAAGGAGTGAGGGTGGGATCATTTTGATTTGGCTGTGTGCATTACAACTTGCTCACTGGCACATGCATAGCATTATGGCATGTTCTCAACTTTTTTTAAAATTGAAAAGTCTGAATTTCTTGCAAAAAATTCCACCCATTGACTGCTCTGTGCTTGGCAGGGAAGGGAAAAGGAATAAATAGAGGATGCAGCATTTAGGTTAAGGGAAAAAAATACTATCTTTGTTCCAAAGCATAACTTTACTAGAAAAATACTGCAAATTAAAAACACCCAAAATTAAGTGGCAGCTCCGTGTGTTTGAACTCTGCCAGCCTTCCCCAGCACCTGCAGCCAGCTCCTAACCCTGGCTCCCAGCAGGATGGGGCTGCAGCAATCCCAGAGCCCCACCAGGCACCTTCAACCCTGCACAGCTCAGACACTAAACCCCACTAACAGCATCCTCCAAGGACTTCTCGCACGCAATGAGCAAATTCAGACAAAAAACCCACAAGTTTTTAGCGATGAGGAAGGGAGAAAACACTGCAGTCTGTCCTAGAGCACAGGAGAGACACGGAGAGCTCAGCCAAGTCTGCTGGGGTTTGTGCATACTACGACTCTACAACACAGGCAGGCAAACCAGCAGTAGTAGCAAACTCCAACTACAAGCAAGGAGCTGGTTTTTGGTGGGAATCCACCCTCGCTGGCAGCAGCAGGGAGTTATCACCTCTCCCAGCACAGCTGCAGCGCTGCCAGGCACGGGCGCGTTCATGTCAGGCACAGCCCCACCACAGCGAGGACAAAACAAACCAGGGAAGAGAGAGAGAACATGGGGGAATGGCTTTAAACTGAAAGGGAGTAGGTTTACATCAGGCATTGGGAAAAAAACTGCTCCCTGTGAGGGTAGGGAGGCCCTGGCACAGGTTCCCAGAGAAGCTTTGGCTGCCCCTGGATTCCTGCAAGTGTCCAAGGCCAGGCTGGATGGAGCTTGGAGCAGCCTGGGATGGTGGAAGTGTCTCTGCCCATAGCAGGGGGTGGAACGGGATCACCTTCAAGGTTCCTTCCAACCCAAACCACTGAACCACCTGTGAAGGGTGGGTCTGTCGAGGAGGACGAGGAGAGCTGAAAATAACACATCAGCAAAGGATGTGCTGTACTGAACCAGTGACCAAAATCAACCCCTTCCTGGAGCCCCAAATCAACTCACTCCTGCCTCAGAGCTGGGGCACGGAATGGTGGGGTAAACCCCAGTGTGTGACTGCCTAGTGACTCACTGTCACATTAGGGTCACCAGCATCACAGACCCCCAGGCAGGAGCCTGTGGCCCCACGGGGGCAATCGCAGCGATGCCACCACCACCACTCCCAGCGCAGTGGGAAGGGAACAGGGGGAATGCACCACGGCCTGGCTGCAGAGCTGCAGGATGAAGAGCAGCACTTCACAGCTCTCCCTCAGCCACACAGTCCCTGCTGCTTCCTTTCCCGGGGAGACAGACTCACTCCTGACTGAGTCTCTCTTATTACAGTGACAATTCTCCACTTCTTCCCGGGGATCAGCCGCACGGAGCTCGCTCTCTCTCTCTCTCCCTCTCTCTCTCTCTCCCTCTCTCTCTCTCTCTTTTTGTTGCAGCTGCTGTCAAACTGAGCTCACTGATCGATCCATGCCTGAAAAAACTTCAGGAAGCGTGTGCTCCTGGCTGAGCCCTGCCAGGGGGAAGGACCGGCCATGTCCTGCCAAAGGAAAGCTCCTTTGACAGCCTCTCCCTACCCTATGGGACAGGTCACACAACCTGCAGACCAGGGAGAGGTCAAGGGGTGGGAAAACAAGTGGAAAAACACAAATTCTCCTCATTTTCTACCTGAACTGCTGTTTGTGCAGGGATCATTTTGGGTGTGATGCCCTGGCCACGCACAACTACACCAGGCGCTGCTCATGAACCAGCATTTTCTGCTTAATTTTGCCTTTACAAACAGGCAAATATAAGAGACCACGGTTTAGGGCACTGATTTTCAGACCTTAGGTTGTAAAGGACATGTTAAGGTGCACCAGTCCACAGGCATCACCACTGACCTCCTCAGGCCACTTTGCAAATGCTGCCAAGTGGAGAACACCCTCACATTGGTGTAAGTGCCTCATCTGAGCCTCGGCTTTGCTGGGCTCCAGAGGGGCAAGGGGAGACCACCACAGTCCAGGGAACAACGAGGGAACCACGATGACCAAGTCTGGCATTGCTCCTTAACAGTTTTCTCAAGGAAAAGTCAAAGGATGCACAGAAATTAACAGCACCAGCTCACAGCAAACTCTTCCCAGGATAACGATGATGTACAGGCTGCTCAGAGGTACTGCAGACAGGCAGATTTTTCATACATTACCAGAGAAAGGCAGTCCCTGATAACAATAACACAGTTTCAAAAGGCCCTTCACCACCCCGGCTCCAGATGTGTGCTGGCTTCTCCAGCTGCTGCACAAACAGCAGCATTTTCGCCCTGTTCCACAGCCCTGAAAGGAGACAAGACACAAATCCAGTCTGCCTGAAACCTCCTTTCTTCAGCAAAATACCACCAGACACAGCGCTGACCTGCTGCTTCCAGCAGTGCCTGAATATCCGCGTTTATTTGTGTTTTCCGGAGGGATTCCAAGCCTGCAGCCCCCCGCAGCACACACACAAAGGAGGGAGGACCACCACGGCTTCTCCAAAGAGAACAGAGTTCCTGAGGACTGAGCCAGCGTGGCACAAAGGTCACGTCATTAGTGCAGTGGGGGGTGGCCAGGGGAGAGCAGCTACGGGTTAAAATATTTGCGAAATAAACGCATTTGCTAATTCATTTTTTGTTCCGTACGAAAATGTAAATTGGGTGCAAAAATAAAACAAACAGAAGAGGCCTAATTATTTATACAGGCATTTTAATCAAACAATGAATAGCACACAGCAACCTTCTACATCAATTAATAAAGCTGGCTTCTGCAAAACAAAAGAGTTACACCATGTGCCCTAATTATAAAATCCAGCCTGGAGATGCTGCTTTTTTTTTTTCCTTTTCCCCCTCCCTCTATACACCTGGCTTAATATATCCCCACTGCATTCCTGAGCTGAGGACGCTCGTTAGCCCCACTCTCTAGTTACAAATTCATTACCGTGCTGCATTTTTCCTCCTGGCTCTGACAGTAGGAGTGGTCACACTGCAGCACTCCAGGCAAACCAGCAGCTAATTGAAGGCAGGGGCTGGTGGGGCTGAGAGGAGGGTCTGCCTCCCTTTCCCTGCGCAGGAGGCAGCTGCTTCCACTTAAGCTGAGCACATTTCAGGAGATGAGGATAAAACAGGAGCGATGAGATGTTTGCATTGGATTGCAGGGAGCCACCTCGGTGTGTGGCATTAACAAAACGCGCTTCACAACGCGCTCCTGCACGTCTTACCTTGGGCTCCACTTGATCAAACACCGCTCACCGCCCGTGACATGTGCGACCAAACTGGCTAATGATGAGCTGTCCCCTTGCTGACAAACCAGTGCTTGTGCCTTCTGAGAGCTGATCTATCAAAAGCAGCTGCAGTGCCTCGCAGCTCTGTGCACATCCCGGGGATTTCTGGGCTCAGCCTCACAAGGGCTGGGCAGGAGTCGCAGCACCTCCAGCAGACAATCCAAGCTGAACAGCCCAAGCATCGAGTGCATTTTGTCCCCAGTCCCACTGGATTTGGGGTGCAGGGGATGCTGCTTGTTCATTTTTAAGTAGCGACAACAAAAGGCAACGTATAAATTCTTGTATCTGTTTAGACTTACAGCGTTAACCACGAGTTTTACAAATCAATCACCCCAAAACTTCTCTGGGACTCAGCAACACGTGGTTAGACCCAGGGCACATGGAAAGTGGGGCCACTGAACCAGAACAGACTCTGGCACTGGGGTCATTCTGCCCTTTAAAAAGCACAGATGAAGCTCCCCCGCCCCAATCTCATCTAAACAAACCCCTGGAAACTCAGAAAGTTCCTCAACCCCTGTTTTCAAAGAGCCTCTCCCTGCAGCTCACGGGCGGGGAAGATGCACATGCAAGAGTTTCCCTGGTGGGATGAGATCTCACCTGAGGAGCTAAAAACCTGGGAAAATGGGGCAAGAAGGACACCTGAGCAGAGATGGGCCTCCCACAATGTCCAGCCAGGCGTCACCAGCTCCATGCCTATCACAGGTAACACTGGCAGGGAAGAAGCAACAGCCCCATCCACGCTCCTAGCAGTGGCATCAACCTCCAGGGAGCCAGATCCATCTCCTGGAAGTTCATCCAGAGTTTGTGCTCCTCTCTGAGTCCATGAAACCTGTTGGCACTGCCAGGGCTCAGCAGCTTCTGCTCAACTAGGGCAAGCTGAAGGCTCTGGGCGCATCCGCTCACCCAGCTGTACAAATGGGTTACGAGTACGGAGTGTTTTGAGGACTATTTCTAAAGAGGACAGCTCATATTTTGTGTTCAGCGTTGCAGAACATCTAAAAATGGTGATGAAGTCAGACCAGCATTTATCCACACAAATGGAAAAATATGTCTGCGAAATAAATCTAAATAAGAGCGGCAGATTTGCTTTTGTCTCTTTTAGCAGCACGAGGAAAGAGACCGATAAACTAATTTAAAAGAAAAATCACGCTCAGTTAATAAATTTGGTCTAAATATTAATCTAGAGGAAGTTTTACATGCTTTAGGAATTTGGGGAAGAGGACTTTAAAACCCAGAGTGTGTGTTTACAGATGATGCTCCATTTTGCAACAGGTAGGACAGGCTGGTAAACAGCAACAAAAATGATGATTATCCTTGGCTGGCACCTCACAGAAACCATCCAGATTTACTTTGATTAAGTCCTTCATCCAGAAGTCAGGCACTGCAGTGCCAATACTGCATGTGGTACTTTCCACAAGGCAGGAAAATACAAATATAGAAATGCAATTGCAATTGAAATCAGTAAGAAGAAAAATGGATTTTTGAAACACACCAAATGTAATCAGATACTATTGAAGTTCAATTATTCCTTGTTACGTTTAAAAAATTTTGTTAATATGTATTTGATTCTCCTAGAGAATACCACTCAGTTAGAAAGCTCTCCAAATTTCAGAACCGATGCTTATGTGGAGTAAGTGAAAACGTTCAAAAATGTACTTGTCAGTTCCTGTTGCATAATAGGCCTCGTGGCAAAGGAAAGCAAGTTGCACATTCAGTGCCTGCAATTCCAAATTACCAACATGAGTCATGGCTGGGGTTCGGCTGCACGGAGGAGCCCTGTGCCCTGAGTTAAACAATGGAGATTTCAACAGCCCTGGCACTGACAACAACAGCAGAGACACGGACTGAATACCTGAGAGAGAACAGAAAACATCCTCTCCTCCCTGTTACATCTTGACACTGCAATTCCAGGAAATAACAGAAAAGCAGAAGCAGCCCCTGAGTTGTTGGCTCTGAACTCCAAATCTGGTGGTGCAACACGGGACTGTGCACCTCTGAGACTCCCTGTCCTGTCCCTGAGAATGGTCAAAGAGCTGCTCAGATACCACCAGAGAAGAGATGGAGAACCTCTGCCATGAGGAAAGGCTGAGGGAGTTGGGATGGGTCAGCCTGAAGAAAAGGCAGCTCTGAGGTCTCCCTTCCAGTGCCTAAAGGGGCTCCAGGAGAGCTGGACAGGGACTTTGAACGTGGGCATGGAGGGACAGGACACAGGGAATGGCTTCCCACTGCCAGAGGGCAGGGCTGGATGGGAGATCGGGAAGGAATTGTTCCCTGGGAGGGTGGGCAGGCCCTGGCACAGGGTGCCCAGAGCAGCTGGGGCTGCCCCTGGATCCCTGGTAGTGTCCAAGGCCAGGCTGGACATTGGGGCTTGGAGCAGCCTGGGACAGTGGGAGGTGGCCCTGCCCATGGCAGGGGGTGGGACTGGATGATCTTTAAGGTCCCTCCCACCCCAATCCAGTCTGTAATTCTCTGATTAAAAGCCCAGACAGCAGCAATGAGTTTCGGGTCCATTCCACCCCTAAAGGATTTCAGGGATTTGCAGTCACCAATGCACAAACTTCAGTATCAGCAACACAAACAGCCCTTCCTTATTTCTTCCCATGCCCTCAAAGTCCTCTTCAGAAGCACAGGACACTGAAGAGCATCTCTGTTAGCCAGGGAAATATTAGCACGTAATCACTGTTAGATTGTACAACCTGACACCAACCTTTTCTCCTCCTCTAGACCCTGGAACCAGCTCTCCAGTAACAACATTTATAAGAGTCCTTTAACAACTCCTGTAATGATTCACTTAAAAAAGAAAATAAATCATTTTTTATTGCAGTTCCCTGCCTCTTTAGGAAGATACAGCATCCTGACAAATAAAATGTACCTACTGAACAACAAGACCTTAGCTGTGACATTGTGAGCAGTGAAATAACACTTGGAGAATAGATGTATTCCAGAACCAAATATCCCCAGGGAGCTTGGATGTTAAAAGCAACAGCACTTGCAATTTTGGACATACACATCTGAAACGTCCTTCTAGGCTACACCACAAATTTCACAGGTGAGAAAAACAGGGGAAAAAAAACCCCAAACCCTAAGTGCAAACCAGAAATGTGCTTCAGAGAGGAGAGATGCTGCAAACAGGGCTGCTTTCTCAGCAAGCAGCAGGACTTCCCCTCTTTGTGATTTACAGATACTTAAAAACAAGTAGGTTAATGAAGCAACAATACACTGACTGCAGAGTGCTGATTAATACAAACTTCCCAGCACTGTGATCCATGAGCCAATTCAGCACCAGGGCAATGTCCAAGCTGTTTGGCTGGGCTTATTAAGGGAAAAAGAAAAAAAAAGCAAAAAAAAAAAAGCAAAAAAAAAAAAAAAAAAAGCCTTGAAAAAGCAACAACAGCATTTATTTGGTGTTAACTAAATAAAATAATTCCTAAGAAATAACTGCCTGCATCTCCACTGGATGGAGACTAAAACCCCATAGTTTACAGTATTCTACTTTCCACTCTGTGTTTTGAGCTTGGCTTGCTCCAGGATTTTCACTACCAGCTTTTTAATAGTTTAATTTAGAAGAAGTTTGGCCCAACCAAGCTGACGTGCAGTGAAACCATCCGGCCTCTGAATGTGCCTCTGGCACTCCGTGAGTCTCTGCCTCATTTTCCTCTCCTCTAAGGCAAAGGCAACACCCCTGGGCTGGGGATTAACCACAAACACGCTTGAGAAGCCTCTTCAACACCTAAGAAGATGTAATTTCTCTGTTAGGAAGCACAGGAGCATCCCCTCCTCACCCAGGGGACCAGGAGCCCACACAGAGCCAGCAGATGACAACAAGCTCTCTCCAGCACCTTCCCACAGCATCCTCACCAGCACCACTTGGAGATGGGGTTCAAAGAAAATAAGATGCAGGAGCATCTTTGAGTTCTTCAAGGGGTTTTTTTAGGGCGCAGTGATGACTTTGGGAGGCTCTGGAGCATCACACAGCCAGGAGCAGTGCAGGGACACGTCATCTCGGCTGCTGGCACGGGCTCAGAAGGGCCAAACACACAAGCAATCCCTTACCCAGAGCTGCAGAACACCTGAAGGGGTGCCTTCCCAGCCTAAATATGCTGCTGGAGGAGAGAAACCACCCAGCTTCTGTCATCACTCCAACAACTAAAACATGCCAAGCACTGTGGTCCTTCCAGTCAACCACAAAATCCTGCAGCAGTATTTCCCATTTTCCTCTTTTTTTTTCCCCACAACAAAATGGCACAAACTTGCACATCAGCATTTCTACCTGTCACTACAATGAAGGTTTCCTGAGTCCCACCAAAAAAAAAGGGACAGGATTGAAAGGGGAGCCTTGAGTGGTTTTTTGAACCAGCTTTTCCATCTCGGGTGAGGGCGTAGCCAAGCTCAGAAGTGATCTGCACTGCATGATGGCTGTTCGGCAGTCAATGATACACTACTGGAGGTCTCAACCCAGTTCTCTGTGAACAAATGGCTGTATAAAAATAGCCATTACCTAAGACGACCATTTTCATTCCAGGACAAAAGAACATCAGGCTGGAAATTGCAGAATTAATCCCTTGAGTCTGCAGCCCACCACAACGTCTCGTGTTTAATTTGCAGTAGGAAAAAAAAAATAATAATCACGTAGTGGTGACCAAGAACAAAGGAGACACAGTAAGAATTAATTTTAACATTAACTACCACTGAAACAAAGGGCGAATTCCACTCTCCCCTAAAAGAAGGTTCCGGGGAGACCTTCCAGTGCCTAAAGGGGCTCCAAGAGAGCTGGAGAGGGACTTTGGACAAGGGATGGAGGGACAGAACAGAGGGAATGGCTTCCCAGTGCCAGAGGGCAGGGCTGGATGGGATATTGGGAAGAAACCCTTCCCTGTGAGGGTGGGGAGTCCCTGGCACAGGGTGCCCAGAGGAGCTGTGGCTGCCCCTGGATCCTTGCAAGTGTCCAAGGCCAGGCTGGATGGAGCTTGGAGCAGCAAAGGCACACTGGCTGGAAACAATGGACCACCTAAAATCCAAGTCCAAATGTTCCCTTCCTCCCAGCCTGCTCCATATCCTCGTTCTTCACACTGAAACTTGCCAAAGTTACGCCAACAACAACCTGTCCTTTCAAATCCTGGGGAAGGGCTGCGCTGGGACGGAAATGAAAGGCTACAAATCAACCTTCAGGAGAGCACAGCAGGATGGAAGGGCCGTTTAGACAAGCAGAGCATTTATTTGTTGTGACTTATATTGCTAAAAGGAGTAGCAGCTTAGCACCAGGTTAGGACCAAACACAGCAGCTGGTTTCTAGTGACTAACCAGGGCAAGCAGGGATAACTGTTTAATGAAGCAACAGCATCTGCCAAAGGAATTCCCCAAACACACCCCAAAGAGTGAAGGTGTAGAAGGACGAGTTAACGATGAGCAGAACGACAGTCAGCTTTTTCCTCATGGCTGCTGTGCTGAACCTCAGGAAAATGCTCCTGGGTGATGCCAGCATCAAGCTGCTATCATCATTGTCCCCCCATTCCCAGCTCCACCGCAGCTTCCGAGAGCGCCTACGCCAGCCACGTGCACTTTCCTCTCTCACCAACTGTCCCTCCCTCCAGTGCCACCAACCCCCAAATCAAGCTGTTGCACATGAAGGATTAAAAGGAGAAAAAAAAAAAAAAAATTAGAATAATCATAATAATAAGAACTCAGTGAACCCATTTTTTAGGGTTCACGGAGAACCTTTTAGGCATGGCTGAAATGGCAGGGGCACCCTGCGAACGCCGGTCTGCAGGTGGCAGCTGCATCCTGCCATCACTGGAGTGCATTAAAACCATCTGAGCACGCTCCTGTGCTCCCTGTGAGTTACTGAGTATTCAGGGAAGCGCTGGCAAAGGTTATCCCTAAAAGTTTATCTCTGAATCAGCGCTGATAGGAATGAGAACAAGAGGGTGTTGGATGACTAACTTGAACGCGCTCACACGGGATTTCAGCAGTCAAAGAAGAAAACCTCCCTGGGGGATTTCTCTGGATTTCATGTTTAGCATAGCACATATTGATTAAAAGCAGTCACTGGTGCAGGTGAGTAATAACACAATATCAGGTTAGCACATGAGCAGACTGGGACTGACAGCTCCAAACACCTCTGGGGTGCCGAACCACGTCCCTCGGTAACAACGCGGCTCTGGACAGGGAGATCCGCCCTCAGCGCAGCTTCTAGGAAGTCTTCAGGACAGTATATCAATGCAAACACTTCCAAACATGCTGCTTCTACCCTGCTTTCCTAGGTACAGGCCTGGTGTGCCTCTTACAGAGGTCTCTCAGCTCCCAGAGGAAGCAGCGATTGGTTTGGTTCTCACTGTCCAGGTGGGAAGAGTAGTCTGGAATGGAGAGAGAACACTTGCAGCTTTCAATGCCCAAAGAGTGGCTGCTAAAAGAAATGAGGGAACAGACACAAAAAGAGCAACTGATAAGCATTTTGACTTGAAAATACTGGTAAATTTTGTGTTTGGCCCAGTTGCAGTCGAGTGCCTGCTGCAGGAAGGGGGCAGGAGGAAGCCCTGAAGGCAGAGCCCGTAAGGATGAGGCAGAGCACAGCTGGAGGGGACCGATGTCACCTCAGCCAGCGGGACACAGCCACACTGCTCCTGAGGACACACCTTCCTCCTTCACTGCTGATCCATCAGGAACTTCCAGCCAAGAAGCTGAACACCCTCAGCTCCACGGCAGAGCCTCACAAAAGCTCACATTTCCTCAGCTCCCCCCTTGATTTACAAATCTGCCTCTTGCAAAGCCCCATTTCCGATGCCGGAATTCCAGTTTGCTATCACAACCTTTAAACCTACAGCTAAAAACTGTCACTTTTAACATTGGCCGTGTGGCAAACCACGAAGAAACTCAAAAACCCAACCATGGAGGTCTTAAAAAAAATTAAAAAATATTTAGAAACTCCACAAAGCCGTTCTGGCTGCTACACAGCAATGGGAAAAGCACTCAGTAAATCACCCGTCCGACCGCTGGGCAAGGGCCAGCATTCCCTGAGAACCTGGCTGGCAGCAGCGCTTCCACAGGTTCTTTACCACGAGCTGCTTGAATTTGCTTTTTAACTACCCAGAGATCTGACATCAGCCTTTGCTGGCAAAACAGTCTCCAAAAAAACCCAACAAAAACAAGCCCAAGTACTGCTGTGCTGCAGCTGTGAGTGCTCGTGGAAAGGTGCAATTCAGCAGAGCCTGGGTTTGGACAGGGGAGCCCTCTGCAAAGGGTGATAAGTAAAAAAGACCCAGGACTGTTTAGAAATGAGGAAGTATGGATAAAGCAGTAAAAATTCACTAAGATTGCCAAACCCCACTTCTTTTTTCTCTCCTTCCACCCCATTTCATTCAGGGATCGTCACTCAGTCCCACACAAGGGAGGGATCTCCATTGTGTCTTACAGAGTCTTGTAGGGGAAGAAAACCTCAGCATTTGCCTGCCTGGCTTCAGGTATTTTTCTGGCACACCAAAAACAGAGCCCTGTACAAAACCAGCTGGTAAATACCCACAAGGAGCAAAAAAACCCACTGGATAACAGAGAAGAGGCAGCCACACTGCTCACACACAACCTAAATCTGATCTACATGGTGGATAAAACCAATCTGACAGTAAAGAGGGGAACAAGCCCTGTCTCCACATGATTTTGGGGGTGTTTGTAGCACCTACACATGACTTTCCAAACACTATCTGCAAAGAGTGCACTCTGGAGAGAAACTGAGGCAGCAGGCTCAGGGATCCAGATTTTTCATTTCCATCTGTGTTTAGCCTGTTTCTCTTCTCCTCTGTGACTCACCAGAAAAATGGAAGTAGAGGAAACTGCTCAGAGATTAAGCTGAAAAGCAAACACAGAGAAAAAAGGGATGACTTCACACTACGGAGTCCGAGCAGTCTGGTGATGCTGCATGCCAGCTGCTCCCAAAATTTCCCCTGGTGGCATTGCCTATCCATCTCCAGGGAGGAAAATCACAGGGGACAGGGTGGGCTGCATGCAGTGGTTAGACATGACTGTATGAGTTTCTTAATGCCAGCCCAGGATTTTTATGTGGAGCCTCCAGGCACAAAATGTCCCGAGAACAAGTGGTCTCATAATTGGTTAAAAAAGGCAGAGAGGGTCAATCTCTGAAATATTAGGCTTGTGGCCACCTCTGTACTCAAATTCAGCACTCTTTCTCTTCTCTCCACAGTCAAATCCTGCTATTTACTCCCACCTACATACCACCAGGCAGATGGGAGACACTCAGCGTAATTCTTCACTCTGATCCCTCCCCGTGTCCCTCCAAAACCTGATTTGGTTTCCTATGCAGCAAGACAAAAATCATATTAAACTGCAGGGGGTAAAAAAACAAACCCACAACCCGACCAGCTATGCTACACACAGGATTTGCATCTGATCCCAAATTTCCTTCACAGCCAGCGCGTCTGTTTTGCAGATTTCCACCGTAGCACGACTTTCATCCCCTCCCTCTGCACAGCCACTGCTTGTCTTGCAGGGTGAGATTGAAGTAGACAAGTGTGAAAGAATCATATAGGGCTCAACATCATTAGGCTCACCCTGAAAGCACAAGAGTTGACAGGTCTGAGGAAGCAACTTCCGATTTTCCCCTGGGGCTCAGATTTGGGAGCTGGGAGGTTGGGGAGAGAAAGGAAGATCTTTAAAAAATAAAGCCAGGGAGGCTGGGTGTTTGTCGTCGTCTCTGCAATCTTGGGGAGCCGTGAGGCTACCAGGATGTCAGAAATTATGAGGAATTAAATAGCTATGAAAAGCCTCAAATGAAACCTAAACCCAAACTGCGAAAACACAATGAGAGTTCAGCCTGTTAGAAATAATGTGCTGGGCAAAACATTAACACATTGACACTTGAAAGTTGTGAAAGAGTCAGAATCATCCTGCTTAAAATGTATCAGTCAGACAAGATCTGATTTCAGGACAGAGCATCCTGCACATACATAAAAGAAAGTACTTGAATAGGCGTCATAACACAAACATCCATTTATTTTCTGCCAAATAAGATCAGTGTTCTCTCTCCACAAAATAATGGTCCCTGAAAAATGCTGGAGCTCAGCTTGCTCCTTTTTTTACAGAGAAAGAGCTCACCAAATCAAATGCCCCCAAATATTTCAGCTATTAAACAGGCTCGGTTGCACACTTCAGGGCATTTGTCCTTAATTCAGACTGCTGGGTTTACACAAAATAAAACATAAAATATCCTCACCTTAAAGGCTGGCAGATCAGCTCTGCCTGAAAAGTCAACCAGGCTTTTCACAACTGATCAACGGCAAAGTTAAGACCCTGCCCACTGAAAAAAAACCCAGTGGTTTAAAACTTGGGGCTATTATGCAGTGATTACCTCGTCATCATTCCAGGGAATCCTCAGTGGCTTGTTGAAGGATAAGTGGCATCTCTGAATGGGAGCTGCAGCTAGAAGCAGTATTTGTGGGGGCTTGGTTTGGGGTGCTTTTAAATGTATTTCATATTTATGTGTGGAGATAAGTGCGAACCACTGAAGATCAAGTCATCAATGCTGATGGGCATCCAGATCAGGATCAGGTCTGATGGCCATAAACCAGGCAGGCAGGTACATTTTGTACTTCTCAAGGCCTTTCAGTTTGCCTTGTTCAGAAAACTCCTCGACAGCTCCATCCAGACAGCACAGAGAGAAAAGGGCACCAATACAGCCCAGGTGGAGGGAGATAAACAAACCAACAGGATTTATCAGCATGGGCACCCCGAAAGCAACCAACATGCATCCCAACAGCTCAGAAACGAGGTGAGAGACAAAGAGCAAACTCAGGGAGTTCTGTAAAAAGTAGCTCCTCATTTTGGGGGGGGGCTGCTTCATGACTTTTTAAATAAATACACCTGGCACACAGGTTGCAATGGGAAGATATACTCATTAATTTCCAGCCCAGTGTCAGCTTTCCACATGCCAGCTTGTCCCACAACAATGACTGTAACTGAATACAAACCCTCCAGGTCACTGTTCTGCCTCAGGTATTAAACAGCACTGAGGAATAAAAGGCAGAATGAATATTTCAAGGGGCTGCAGGCACCAGGAGTAATGGATGGGGATGAGAACCGAGAAATTAACCTGTGTTAATTCCTCTTGTTTCGTTTCGCCTCTGTTTTGCAAGTACTAAACCCCATAAACCTCATTTTTCTACATCTCAGTGACAGTGACATACAGTGACATAACTTCAATTACACAGCAACAATCTCAGTATTATCCCATAATTTGGGAAGCCTTTCCCGAGGCCTCAGGTCAAATGCAGTGTGCTTTTGAAGACAGCACTGAAAGATTGAAATTCTCTAAACCCAGGGTTCCAACACTCCTGAGCTGAGTTGTTCCACAGCACAAAGTGGGCTGGCTTTCTAAAGCCATGACCAGCCAAAATTTCCAAAAGCAAGCCACAATTCACGGCATTCCCATTTATACCCTATCCAGGTGAGATACTCCATCTGCTTTGTTTCCAGAGGATGGGCATTCAGCACTTCTGAAATCACTCTTCCCCATCACATGTGGGTGCACAAACACTGCCTCTCCTGAAAAATTTGGTTGCTCTTCCCATGACTCAACTGCAACAAGGGGGAAGTTCCCTCAGCTGTAATCCCACAGTTCCCAAAGTTTTTGGCAAGGGTTGACTGAGGTCTCCTCTTTGTAATTTACTGATCTCTGATATCCCCCAAAACTGATTTAACAAGTCCTGCTTGTGAAAGTGAAAACCAGGCAGGCAGAAACTCTTCCTGCTATTCAGGTGCTTGCCAGAAAACTCAGCTGCAAAATATTTCTGTGCAGCACTGAAAGCCTCTCCCGAAACCTTTCATGTGTCTCTCTACACGTCAAGCTCCCTTTCTTCTTCCTTTTATCTTCATATTTAGATAATTCTCACTAAAAGCAAGGTGGTCGTTCTTGTGAAATTACCATAACGTCTCTTGATGGACTTTTAAGATCTCTGCTGCTTGTTACACAGTGCTGCGATGTGTTTTGCCAAGAAGCGAGACATTGTTTATTCTTGTATTAGGGAGACAAAGTGTTTCCCACTTAAGGGCTTCATCTCTCCTAAAAACGCGGCGCAGCAGAAAGAGTGGCAGAGCTGGAAGGAGGAGGCTCCTGACGGCACCGGAATTTCAATTCCATTGATTAGCCAGCATCGCCGGAGTAAGGAGATTTAATGCCGAGCCCGGTGTAAATTGGATTCCAATTGCTGTCCCTGTGTAAAAGGGGGTCTCACATAAAGGATTAAACGCAGGCCAAGGGTGCACAATGAACCCACTGGCTCATTCACAATCAGCTTTGTGTACTCATTAGAAAAGGGAGCTAATCACCCCAGTTTGTGCTGGTTTCAGAGCTGCCAGCACAAAAGGCTGTGACCTCCCACTGCGAGTCAAAGACAAAATATCCCACTTTCTCCCATGTACCAAAACCTCTCATTCTGTGCCTCCAAAATTCAACCTTCTGATGGACCCACAATAAAAATTAGCTATGGTCAGCAAGACTCAGCTACCCCTAAAATCCCAATTATGTTTCTTAATATAGGGGGTGAATTAGGAAAACTAAACATCTGCCCAGTAAGGAGTCTTCCAGTGACCTAGTTCTGTCCCAGTGTGTGGCTTGCTTGTAAATGTGATCGGAGCATGTGCAATGCAACAAAGCCCAGAGATTTCCTAAGCAATCTCCCAGGTAATCAAAAATCACATTTGAAGCAGCACATGGAAGCGTATCCCTACACTTGTTGGCACGGCACAGGAAAGCACAAGAGTTAAATCAGAAGTCCTAAGGAGTAGAAGAATGGAAACTTTGCTGCGAGTGCAGTTTTGGAACAAAGCGCTGGGCAGGAGGTGTTTTGTTTCCCCACAGCCCCTTGGGTCCTACAAGCAGCTGCCTGAAAAGAAGAAGTACTCCAAGGCTGGACAGCAGCCCTGCACACTACACACCCCTGTGTCAAACCTGGAGTCCAGAGGTCAGGGTGATGGGCACCTCCATACACCAACATGTCCTTGAACCCTCTTCACATCTCCCTGGTGAAACATCATCTCAGCCCCTCAAAAACGGGGCAGCTCCCATGCTGAAGTCACCCCCACAGCCTTCCCTGGGGTGACAGCCCCACGCTCTGCCTTGAGACCCCACCTTGCTGATGGTCCTGTCCTGTTCTCCACGGACCCTCAGCACGCTTTTGGCCACCACAGCTCTCTGAGCAGAGCTGCAACCGCTGCCCCTCCCATTCAGCATCTTGAAATAGCTCCGTGCCACTGCTGTGAAATGTGGGATCAGCACTGTGGCTGCGTATTTTTAGCACAACAAACGATTTGTCCTTTTGGAGAGGAGTTAATTGCCCTGCTTCCTCTTCCTCCTGTTCCGTCTCCCGGCGGTTTGGCCAGGCTGTCCTGTCTCCCACACGGCTGAGGGCGTGTCCACAGAAAGCAGTGAGGGTGGCACCAACCAGCCCATGAAAATGCCATGGGCACTTCAAAGCATCTCCCTGGCCTGGAGAGGAGCTGGTCCATGTGTCCTCTCACTGCACACCACAACACAGGTAGCAATAAATAGCACCACAGGGACACTGCTGACCACTTCTGATGCTGGGGTAACCCAAGCAGCATTAATCCAACAGAGATTCTCACAGAATCCACCCCAAATTGTGCACACCGAGGTGTCACAGAGACCAAGACCCTCACAAGCAATAAACTCTTCCCACTTCACAGGTATTTCAGGGAAAACAACATCACGAGAACAGTTTGGGCCAGGAAAGGCTTAGACTGACCTTACATTATATTAAATTACCCTTTGCCTAGAATATAACCCTTGGTTTCAAATTTCTCTTTTACTACAGAAAGCCCCAGGCCAAAGGAAAACTCCCAGCATCCATCCATTTCCAGATCAGGAAAACAAAGTTTGAAATCCCAAGCAGTCTGAGCAGGTAGGACCCAGTATCACAAGATGCCTCTCCTGTGCACCACTGCCTTCCCAAAGAAACAAGGGAAGTGATTCCTTGTTCCCTTGCAAAGGAAATGAACCCAACACTGCAACCACTGATGGGCACTCCACGGATCTGCCACACAAGCAATGATACCAAAAGTGAATGGTTAATCCACTGATCCCTTTCTACACCCCTCCCAAGCAGGTATAAAACCACCAGCAGGCACAACCATCACCACTGTGTGTGCCCTCCCAACTGGCTCCCAAGCCCAGGGCTGTGGGACAACCACTGGTGTCCCATGGAGAGGAAAGCAGGTCAAGAAAATGGAAGAAACGCAGAGGAAAAGGTCAGAATGGTAATTTTCATATTATCTATAGCACAACTACTTTATTTTTCCTTAATAGAGGATGTTTAACGGTTTGGAGGAAATCAGTCGACCTTTAAGAAGGAACAATGCTGAAAGGAAGACAATCCAAAAATATGCTGAAAGACCACTCTTGTCGATGGGGAACAATTTCTCTGTCCACAGGGACCTCTGTCAGGCAAATAAAATCTTCTGTCAGCAGCTGCACACAGAACCTCCAGTGCTGGAGGATAAAATCTGATTGTGTGCACATCTGAGGAGATGGTATCTATTCACTGCCTATTGGCACACAATGTGCTGGGTAAAAACAGTTTAAACTAAAATCTCATTCTCCTCTTTAGAAAAAGAAGGAAAGAAAAGCTGTAGGCCTATGGCAGCAACTCCAGTGCAGATGTCTCTCTCTGCTGATTTTTATGTAAGTAGCAAGTGTCTTATTAAATGATAACCTGTTGGCAATAAGAAGGCAGAGTACTCTGGAGATGGTTTTCAGTGTCACCAAATTGAACTTTTTTTTAGGACACATGAGAAAAAGCCAAATCCAAATGACATGCAGGAGTCACAGAGCATTAAAATTACCTCCTGATATTTTAGACCGAACAATCCCCCAACACTTAGTGAAAAAACCACAGATTTTTGTTGTTATTGGAGTTGCATCATATGCATCAGCTTCAAGTCACAGTGTCATAATAATATTAGCAATAATATTCACTGGTTTATTGTCCTGGGAAATCAGTGCTTAGCAGCTTGACATTTCACTAACACGACGGCCTTACGACAGACTGAAGCACTCAAAAAATCCCACCTCGCATTTCTGCCACTCAAGCAGCACCCTGCAACCAGCACACGAATCTCTGCGCTTCTCCATCAATATATTCACAAGATTCTCCCACCAAGATGATAATACTCAATCTGCACCTATTTTCCAGATGATCAACTGGACTTCTGCACGCCTTACAACCTGGCCTTTGGCATTCTCAGCAAGAGCAGCATTAGGTCCAATGATCATTATCTCCATGACTTCAATTTTCCTCTCAGCCTCTTGCAATCTCAAACCAAAGCTTTCCAACTCCTTATCCACTGCAGCATGAATAGCATCTCGCTTTTCTATAATGTCTGCCAAGCACTTAGCGAGCCCAGCACTGCTTGATAAGCCGAATCCATGCCTCCTGACAGTACGGAGCTGAGAGCAGTCAAGCCTGACCCTCCCAGCTAGAAGGAAGTTTGAAAGTGAAATATCAGGGCCTCAGAGTGGCCACTCGGCCTCATTTTTCCTCCATAGTTACTGTAAGCACACAGTGCCTGACATCCCATTCCGGGGGTCACACCACCAGCTCCTACAAGCTGCCTGCATTTGCAATCCACCAACCATCAACACTAAAGGTCCATGTAGGTTTGTCATGGCTTAGCTGCAGGAATAAGCTTTCCATTCCTAAATATTGGATTATACCCCAACTCCAGCAGTAAAAATGGCACGGCAAGCAAGGGAGGCAACTGTGTGACTCGGCTTTCAGAGTTACAAGAGGTGAGAGAAGCGCCCCAGGCACAAGTCCCTTCCCCAGAGCCCCAACACTGCCATCCTTTCTTTTCCTGAGGACTCCAGACATGTCAATTCCAGATGCACAGACCAGACAAGTTCTTCCCTACCTCATGGAGAGTTAGGAAAAAAGCTACCTGATATAAAAACCACATGGCATCTCCCTTACGGGAATATCCTCATTGATTTCCCTTCTGTGGGTTAATTGGGATCCCCGTGTCAGGGTTTGGGAGCAGCAGAATTCCCACTGCACCTCTCCATGGATTACCCTCACTCCCAGTGCCAAGGCTGATCTCTTCTTACTGATTTAAATCCATCCTCCTTTTTTCAGGGATCTGTCAAGAACCAGTTGTGGGCTATGGAAAGAAATTCTATAAAATAAAGATTTTTTTGGTTGGGGTAGGGGAGGGGGATGGAGAAGAAGGAGAGAGGCTAGAAAAGACATTATCTCTCTTAAAAAATCAAAACATAGACAACTACAATTTGATTCTTCCACCACCTGAAGAACCCAAACAGCACCAAACTGCACACACTCTAGAAAAGTAATACCTGAAGGACTCCAACAGAATATTCGATGTACAACACCTACTCTGCTCTGAACTGCAGCCTCTTCCATGAGGGCACAAAATGGAATCACAGATTCATCACGGTTGGAAAATCCCTCCGAGATCATCGAGTCCAACCATTCCCCCAGCACTGCTAAGGCCACCACCAAACCATGTCCCCAGGTGCCACATCTACAGGGTTTTTGAACCCTTCCAGGCATAGTGATCCCACCACTGCCCTGGGTAGCCTCTTCTAGTGGGAAGCAGGCAGGAGGTGGAGGACCAGGAATGGTTTGGAAAGACAGCTGCCTGCAATTTTCACTTCTTGCTTCCCTGCTCAGCCACCAGCACCTCCCAACACCCGTTCTCCATGTGCCACGTGTACGTTGAGAGGTTCATGTTTGGATTTAAAAGTGAGAACTCGGAGAGCTGGGAAAAAAGGATTGGGGAAGGAAGGGGGAGCTCTGAGAGCCACTTCTGGAGATGGGAACAAGTACAGTGAGTGGAGGGCATGAGGATGAAGCAGCTCAGCCTGCCAGGAGATGCTGCTTCCCCCCGCAAGCCCCTGTCACAAGAGAGCAGAATCCAGCAGCTTGATTTTGCATTTGTTATTTCTTTCTTTAAGAGCTACATAAACGTTCTGATTAATAATAATGGACCTGTTACTGCTTCCACTATCCCCAAAGGGAGCAAAATCAGGTTTGGCATTTGCAATTATGACTGCTAAAGCACGAGTTATCAAGTGTCATGTTAGAGAATAGAGGGCTTGATCCTGGGCAGTGCCGAGTGCTCCCAGCATCGCTCAGCGAAACCATCAAAGCATCTATTAATTTTTGTTTGATACACCTAAACTCATTCTGTGTCTACAGGATGAGCTCAAGATACGTGGCTGGGTCACAGCAGAGAGAGGCACTGGGGACATGGAGAAAATCTTTGCCCCAGGAGAGCTCAACTCAGCCTGGCTGAGAACATGAGGCACAGGAGGCAGCAGGTGGCCCATCATGGATCACATCCCACACCCTCCACGGGATCTGCTCTCTGTTCAGGTGGGCATGTGGCAGAGAAGGAAATCAGGGTCAGACAGAACCCATCAGGCTCCAAGAGTCCAATCCTGAATTGTACCCTTAAGGACTCCAACGCATTTGCTGCTGGAGCTAGTGGATGTCTCATCCTATTTACATAATATATGACCTAATTTTGTGTTCACTGAGTATTTAATTACAGCCGATTGAATACAAAAATGACTCAAAATACTCCCAGCACTAATAATTAATGTCTTAATTGTGTTTTTTTCGTGGGGTTGGGTTTTTTTTGCTTCACATGCAGCATTTAAATAATTTGAGCACATATCAAAAAAAAAATTAAATAAAGAAAATGCATTGCTCCTTCCAGAACCAGCTCAGAAGGGACCAGTGCTTGTTTAACGTGGTGGCCCCTCCTTTTTCTCCACAGACACAAGGATTCTGTATTTCACACTCCCGCTACCAGAATTAATAATTCCAGCCCATTTTGTGAACTCGAACCTCTGTCAGCTCACTCACCCAACTCCATCCCTCTGGGACAGGGCCTTGTCAAGCCGTGGAGCATCATCTGCTGCCTCTAGCAGAGCTGAGACACAACTGTGTTGAAAGGAATCCAAGCACAGCTGCTCAGCGACTGCTCTCCCAGCACAAGACAAAGTGTCTCTGTGAGGAACACCAACTATTTATCAGGATTTTCAAGACATTTAGTAAGAATCTCCTTAGTAAGTGTTTATTTCCATCCCAGGCAGGGCTGGAAATCCCCATCCCATTGCCAAATGCTTCCAGCAAATCCAATCCCGACCATTTCTCAGGGCAGAGTGGGAACAGCTTTGCAATATTGTATTTCAGCTCATCAAAAGGCTTCGGAATGACCATTTAATTAAGCCAGTTCAAAACATTTCCACACTTCAGATAGTGACAGTTTCAAAAAAAAAATAACAATTGAAAAAAAGCAGAAGGACTAAAAACTGTAGAATTGTTCACATACCTTAGCTTGAAAGGGTTTACATGTTCTAAGCACTTAAGGAATTACGTATTCTTAACCTATAAGGAACAAACCCACCTAAGAATCACTACCACA
This sequence comes from Corvus cornix cornix, assembly GCF_000738735.6. Classification (NCBI taxonomy): domain Eukaryota; kingdom Metazoa; phylum Chordata; class Aves; order Passeriformes; family Corvidae; genus Corvus; species Corvus cornix. The sequence goes on along the minus strand of NC_047058.1, from coordinate 18,374,831 downwards.
GCGTGCTGGAGCAGTATCAGTCTTCCTGCAGCACATCCAGGAGTACTCTCCGTGTTTTCTTCCCTGGGAATGACTCAGATAATGATAGCAAGTGGCAAATTAAATCATACCAGTGCTATCTGAGAGCTGCAATCCTTTATAATTAGGGGGCTTTGTTTGTTTAGGAGAGAAAAAAAAAAATCACGTTTATGAAAAGTTTGTCTCAGGGATAAGGGACCATTGTTTTTAGACTGTTCTTTAATAATGCCAGCCTTTAAAAAAAGGAAAAAAAAAAAAAAAAACCAAAAAAAACCAACCCAAAAACAAACGCTAAAAGATCTTCTAAGCAGAGCGTCATTATAAATAAAACAAAACATTAGCCTGTAAACCACTGTTTCTGCAGAGCCAAGAAATGCTCAAACATACCCAATATGTTAATCCCACACTAAGTTATCGACCACTAGTTTTCACCTTGAACCAAATTAATTATTCTTTCAAAAATTAGTTTATCAGAATAATAATCTCCTCCTCCTGATTCTTTTGCTGAAATAATAATTCCATCATTATATGGCCATAAGATACACCAAGAAAGGAGAGTTGTGGTAGAAAGGTCTTTTGGCTTTCGAGATCAATACAAATTATTATGCTCAGCATTTCTCTCTCCAGATATTTACACCATGCTCATCACCTCGGTATCCCAGCTCAATACAAGAAAAGCAAAAACTTGTTCACAACACAGCATATCTAATCTTCGAGTGCTTGACAAGCACCAGCCAATATCCAGAACTCCCTGGTGGCTGCTCTGACGGAGCAACTCTGGTTTAGAGGCTGAACACAGAGCAGTGCTCGGTGCCTCAGACAGGGCTGGGGCAGGAACTGGGCTCAGATGGTCCAAGAACCCTCATGTGTAGCAGCCCCCTAAATCTGCAGGCACCTGAGCTCATGGCCACGTTCCCCAAGGCGTTGAGTCCAAAGCTTCCCTTCACATCTCTCCAACTCTGTGCCCATCATCTCTCTGGATATAAATAATTGTCCTCTCTGTCCTTTCCTGCCTGGGCAATTCTGGAAGGTGCTTCAGATTCTCCAGGTTTTAAAAGAACGCCTTGTCCAGTGCCAAACTCTTCTATCCAGTCTGTATTTAACCCAAATTTAGGGCTCCACTCAGGGATCCAAGCACTTAAAAATAAGATGCTGCAAAAGCCAAGTCTTCTATTAAATTTAATCCCAAGCAACCTCTGACAGCAGAGCCACAGTGACTAATCCAGCAATGATTAGTGAACAGCTTTGGTCCACAATCAGTTCAATCATGGGGAAAAAAGACTGGAAACAATCTCAAGATTTGGGTCCTGTGGAAACCTGGCCTGGTGCACGTCACCCACGCAGACCCTGAGAGGGATGGCTGAGCAATGGCTGTGTAATCACTCAGTGGGTTTTTGTTCAAATATCAGAAATCCAGGAGAACCAGAGCTGGAGAAGGCCAACACCTCATCTCACAGGTGAGTCTGTCATGGGCAGAGAGCCCATGGCAGCAGGGACATTTGGATCTGCCTCTGCTGTCATTTCCTGAGGTACAAAGCAGGCCCCCTGACCCCGGGCCTGGGAGACTTCAGTGCAGAATAAAGATCAACCTTGCCTATAAATACCCTTTAATGCATCACTCTTACTGCTTCTAACACCTCAGATTAGATTTGGTTTTGTTTTTAAATGGAAATCAGGTATTCTTCAACCCTGAGTGCTCGTTCTTGATCTACCAGCTACACATATTATCTATTCACCCTTGCTGGGCTTTGAACGCCTCTTGGAAATGAACAGCCCTCGGTAATCACTAGTCTTGACTAATAAACACAGCCCCAACCAATATCTAATCTGACTTCTAACCACAGAGACCCTAAATAAGCTTACATTTTCTAAGAGTCCAGAACATGGCAGGGGTGGGGGGAGTGAAGCTGGAAAAATTATTCTAAGGAATTGCTTCACTTTTTTATTTACTACCTGGTGACATTCAATTCTTAATCAGCTATTTTCTAGGAAGGTTTTATTAATTTTAATAGCAAACACACAACACAAGCTCAGATATTCACCTGCTTTAGTCCCTATTTAACTCCTGTTGAACACAACTTATGACTGGAGCTTGGACAGAGTTTTTTCTCACTGGAACAGCTACAAAACGTCCAAACCTCTGTGTTTGCAAGGTCCAGAAACATTTCCAGGAAAGGCATAAATGGGGTATTAGCTGAATTATTATACCCACAAGTTAACCAAGGAAGGACAATTCAGAAGAGAGTGGTTAAAAAGTAAGGAGGAATTTCTAATCTCTGACAGAGGTTTGATGGTTGCACGTCTCCCTGCTTCCTCCTGTCCAGATCAGGGCTCTCCATGTAGGAGGAGGAGAAGTTGGGGGGAAAAAAAGAAGAAAAAAATAAAGCTTCCTTTGTCTTCAACAAAGTTTCTGTTTAGTATTTCAATGAAATATTTACATTTCTGGTATTTTATGCTTTAATTATTCATTACTGAAATCAGTTTAAAGAGCTGCCATGCTCTTAAAGGAAGTTCTGAAAACGATACCTTGGAGCTCCCCATTTATCATAGTTTAGTGACTTTCATCTCAAGTCTGCTCTGCCTGCAAGTCACAGAGCCTCCTTCCTCTTCACGGAGACTTGACAAACTCATTCCAGACACCACAAGAGGAGCTTTTGTAAGGGCTGCCTACAAATCACACGCTGAGGCAGCAGCAGAGGCAGAAGTTGGCTCATTCTGCCTCTGCAGGATGGTGAAAGGCCATCACTGTGTCTGACTGTGTGGGTTAAATACCCCCAGGGAACGTGGGAGGGTTTGGTGTAACCACAGATCCACCACACAAGCGATGGAGATGATCAACATCCAACGTCAAAGGCAAAAGACAGGAAAATAAGAGGACAGAGAAGACTTGAGTTGGCTTCATGGAAGCTGGCAGCTGAGAGAAGGACCCATGGAGAGGTTCCTCCACCCACAGCCAGCTTCTCCTCAGGTCCCTTTGTGTGAGGGGTGCAGCACATGAAACACCCAGACAAGGCTGCAGAGGGTTTGCAGATAAACCCCCATCCCTCCACACTCAGAACAGAACAGCAAACTACAGCTACAGCAAACACAAGTTTAAAGTTCACCTGGTGCATTTTCACAGCAAGACGTGTCTGTGGACAACCCAAAACCCTGCTGGCACTGGCAGGGCCAAGCAATAAAATTCCTGCCTAAAACTTCTCAGTTTGTCTTTGCAAGCAAAACCAGAGCTGTCATCACCTCACCTTCACTAACCCAGGGCTGCTTTCAGAGGCAAAGTCCCTGCAAACGGGTGCAGCCTTTGACAAATTACCGTGGTCAGAGCAGCCTGGAGGTCCCTATCACCTGCCAACGTGTCTGAAAATGTGTTCCCTGGTCTCTCCTGGAAGTGCAGCTCGTGGCAATGATGACACCGAGTCCCAGCTGCTGGTGCAAGCAGTGAACACAGAGACGATTTGAGCTCTCCGTCCAACTCGATATCACTCTAAAGGGAGAGGGGAATAGAAACAAGCAGACTACACTGGTCAGTGTGACAGTCATTTGTCACCAGCTGAACTGTTGTCAGGTCTGGGGCACTTCATTTTTTTTCCACTTCTTCAGCATCACAGCGGCGGCGATGATTGAGAACAGTGCTGCAGTGTCTGTGCAGATCTGGAGAGGAGGCTCCCAGGAGGACAGCGGGATGTTTATCGGAGTGTTTTAGGAAAGGAAGCTGGCACCACAGGTTTGAGGGGGGTTCTTGGTAGAATCAAACAGAACAGTTTGGGTGGGAAGGGACCTTAAAGATCCCACGGGCAGGGACACCTCCCACTGTCCCAAGCTGCTCCAAGCCCCAATGTCCAGCCTGGCCTTGGACACTGCCAGGGATCCAGGGGCAACCACAGCTCCTCTGGGAACCTGTGCCAGGGCCTCCCCACCCTCACAGAGAAGGATTCCTTCCCAATATTCCATCTAGCCCTGCCCTCTGGCAGTGGGAAGCCATTCCCCTCTCTTTTATCACTACCTGTCATTGTAAAAAGCCCCTTTCCAAAATACGCTGCTGTTATTTCATGAACAGTAGATACAATGTAAAATCAGACCCTGAGAGTAATTACGAGGTTCAGGATAATGCTACTATTATTTCTGGTGCTCAGTTTCTGTATCTGGTGTCTAATGCATCTCAGCAGCTCATTATTAATCTCAAAAAAAATAACGTGTCTCTTATCTAATTCACAAACTGTGAATACTAAATACTTTCAGATTGTGTTTTGTTTGTTGTTGTTTTTTGAAGAACTCAAAATTTTCAAAACATCTAGAGGGCTCCTAAGGAACAGCATAAAACAAATACTTTGCATTTTCAAAATTAAAATTCTGGAAGAGGCTCTAAACCTAACACCAAACACTTATGCAACTTGAATTTTAACCATCTTCACATCCTTAATCTTCATCATGTTTAGTACATTACATTTCTTTGACAACTAATCAATCAAAGGCATCATACCTTCTGTAAAGCTGCCAATTTAGTGTCATTTTGCCCTCTCTCAACAACGATTTATTTTCTACAGAAACTTCCTTGTTTATTTTATATATGTATAATTTATATACATAAAAATATAGCAGAACGGAGAGGGGAATAAGAAAAGCAAAGCAGCCAACACAACATCGCAGCACTCAGGATTGTCAAGAAGAAACCCAGGGCTTTCCACGGATCCACATTGACAAATCATCAAGGACATCCCCACGACTCGAAGTCCAACAAGGGAAAGCAAAGAATTGGCTCTAAAAGGACTAAGAAGCTCTGGAAAGAGGCCACGGAGGATGCAGCAGCAGTAATGAGCTCTTCTGAATGAAGAGAGGAGCAGTTTTCACAGCTCTGGCAGAGGGGACGGTTGTGAAACGCAGTCTGTTGGTTGTGCTCCGCCAGGAGAACGCTGCCGAAAATAAAACCCAAGCACATCGCTATTTGTCCACGGCCCGACATAAATGTCATAAAAGATAAAGGGAGAGTGGAAAGAGATCAGCATTAAATACTAACAGAGGCAACAGCACAAAACTACTCAAGGAAATGGCAGCTCCAAAATCACAGCAAATCTCCCCCTCACCCCGAACAGGGAAGCGAACATCAAGGGATGCCCACCAAGAGCAGATGTCTCCAGGGGAATTCTGCCGAGGGAAGGTAGATCCTTCTGTCAGGTTCTGCTCTTCCTAAAAGCACCCGGGGGGGCCAGGGGGGGAAGGTTTCAAAAAGAGATTGATTTCCTAAATGGGAACAACATCACAGCCTAATTCCATTATTTTCAAGGGAGCTGAATTTGAAAGGTCTGTTCAGGTGCGATGGTACCTTCCTGGAAAAGGCGGGTGAGGAATCAATTGTATAAACCACCGTGATTGAGGCCACTTAAAAGAAAAACCAGAAACAATCAAATCTTTCACAACAATTCAAAGAACCACCCCCTAAAGCATGTGGTAGCCACAAGAGCAGATTGTCCTTGCAGCAGCACACCTGGCCCCAGCCCTGTCTGCCCGCAGACACTGGGAATCCACGGCTGCTTCCTACAAGATTTCAGGCTACTCCTGGGAACACATTTTTCCCAAAACAACCTCAGGGTGAGGAACGCAGACCCAGGGCTTGCTTCGACTAAGTGGCCTGAGGGAATGGGGCAGGGCCATCATCCCTACAGAGCCTTGGAAAGGACAAGGAGCTGGAGAAGAAACGGCTGGAATAATGCCTGGAAGGGAAGGGATGCCAGCACTGACTGGTAGCTGATATAAAGATATATCCAGCCTACAAGCCTCCCCCTCAGCGTTAAAGCAAACCCATCCCACACCATGGCAGCACTGCTCTCAACCAGCTTTAGGAAGAATCCAAGGATTTCAAATGTGAGGCTGAATGACAGACTGGGAGAGGAGGGGAGGGCGCAGGGAAGGGAAGCTCCCACCTGCGGGAAAGGCTCACAGCTGCTCTTAAACTCATCAGCAGAAATCTGCACGGGAAGGTAATAAAATTCGAAATTCAAACACCCAGTTAGGGAGGGCAGCTGGGCACCCAGCAACCTCCCAGCTCGCAGGATATTGATTTTCATGGCTATTCATAAATTTACCAAAAAACTTCCCGGTCACCTTGGCAGTCCCTGCCAAGCTGGTGAGCAGCGCTGTGAGATCTGGGTGGGCTGCACAGTGACCTTTCCACACCACATTAGTGCCCATAATTTGCTGAACTAACAGTTCCTCCTGCTGCTTTTGAATACATATCAGATGATTTTTGAACTACCACTTAAATCTTAAAAGCTTCTTACAACCCACCCTAGAGCCAGATCCACGCTGTGGTGCTGGGCACAGAAAACCTGCAACATTCTGAGCCCTCAAGATAAAAACTTCTGCCTTAATTTTACTGCACTGCCACCCAGAAAATAAAATTAAGTGGTCCAAGGTCCCAGTAGGCCCTAAAAGGCCCTCAGGTACCTCCCACCTTATTTCCATAAGTTGTACCAAACACCTCGTGTTCAGAAATTCTTGTACTTCCATTTCTTCTCTCTGAGACTTCAGTAAAACAATTATTCCCTTACACTGTGCAAATTGAGACATAGAACTTTGCCCAAAAGCTATAAAGGATGTATTTCTGTGCAGTAAGAGGTATCAGAGTCCAGATTTCATTATTTTCCTCGTTTCTGACCATGTTTCAGGGGGTCTTGTGAACATCACAAACAGCAACTCCTCTGTTCCACCTGTCAACCCAAAAGTCAACCCAACGAGACAACCATGGCTGGGCAGCTCTGCCCTGTCCTGCCTGTCCTACCTCAGGAAGGCTGGCCAAGCCTAGAAGGAACTGGTTTTAGCTGTCTGTGAAAGGATCAGTGAGGAATATCCCAGAGCTGGACACCAGCGAGGGGAAGAGAAACCATGAGATATTAATCATCCTATAAAGAAATGCAGACACATTCATCAGCCGTGTACTTACCACCCTCTAGCCTGCGTAGCTCAAGAAGCACCTTAATCTGGCATCTATTAAAAGGTGTAAGACAACACTACTCCAGCTTCTGAGGTCCTGGGCCACTGTGCTGGTGGGTGACACGTCCCCACAGCTGTTCCTCCTTCCTCTGACTCTAATGAATCCTGTTTACTCCGCTCCTGTGCACCTCCAGACAAAAATGGCCCTTTAGCTACTGTACATCTTATTTGTCCTTGCTTTTGCAATAAGCACTCACATCAATGAGTGTTTAAAACACTGCAAAATTCAAAAGAAACTCCCCTAGGTGGTCTATGCATACAAATAAGTATATATTTTGCTTTTTTCATAAAAAGACACCCTGCAGGTTTCAAGCTCCTCTCACTGCAAGAGATATTCTCAGGCAACAATGCTGATTTGGTGTAAGCTGATCCGTATCACTGAATCCTGCCTTTGTTTTTGGCAGTCCCCTTTCAAGGTGACTAAATTAAAGTGGAAGTACAATTCCAGGCAGCCCAACAAGGGGCAAGGCTGTTTTGCAAAATCTAAAAGGCTAAATAAGATGAAGCAGAACTTCAAGCTAAAGAATTAGCTCATTAAAAAAAAAAAAAAAAAAAAAAAAAAAGGCACTGAGAATGTCATTGGTCATCATGGAATGAGAATCCCAGAATGGTCTGGGATGGAAGGGACCTTGAAGACCATCTCATTCCAACCCCCTGCCATGGGCAGGGACACCTTCCACTATCTCAGGGTGCTCCAAGTCCCATCCAGCCTGGCCCTAGACCAGGGATCCAGGGGCAGCCACAGCTGCTCTGGGCACCCTGTGCCAGGGCCTCACCACTCTCACAGAAAGAATTTCTTCCCAATATCCCATCTAACCCTGCCCTCTGGCAGCAGGAAGCCATTCCCCCTTGTCTTGGCCTTTTCCATGCCCTTTTCCAAAGTTCCTCTCCAGCTCTCTTGGAAGCCCTTCAGGTACTGGAAGAGGCTCTAAGGTCTCTTCAGAGCCCTCTCTACCCTCCAGGTTGAACAACCCCACATCGGAACTGGGAAAATTACACTAACACCAAGGCTCCTGACTCAGAACCCCTCACATTTAATGGGCAGAGGTATGGGCAGGGTTTAAGAAGCTGCTTCCTCAGTGAACCTGATTTACATGAACACAACTGGTTTGGCTCAGTTCAAGCAATTCAGCCCAAAACACGTGGCTTGTCACTAACCCCAGCCCCTCCAAAACCATTATGCACAGCACATATAAAGAGACAAATGGAGAAGATATCCAAGTTCGTTTTAAGTGTGTGAGCCTGAAATTGCTAAGAAAAAATATTTGCTGTCTGCACCTGTGTGAAATTGAGATCAGGGCTGTAAGTGCTCTCAGCACCGTGCACGCTGTGGCACCAATACACTAATCACCCAAGGGTTCAGCAGCCTCGTTAAAATGCATCAGCAAAGAGCACATTTCCTCATCTAACAGACTCCAAAGAGGAGCTGATACACCCTTCCTTCCCAGCAAAACCAGGGCTGGTCAATCCAGGGATCTGTGTGCACCCTGAACTGAGATGTCAGTGAGCCCATGCCCTGTGTGAGCACTGGCCACAGGTGTGTGTGTGTCTGTACCTGCTGTTCCAGGGGTGCTGAAGCAGATTCTGAGCTTTTGCACAGAGCACATCACCCCAGATAGAGCCGTTCTTCACGTACATCAAGGCTGTCTGTGACACTCCAGCTCACCGCACACGAGCCTTTCAGTCTGGCTAAAAACCTCATCCTTAAAACAACGTGGCAAGTGAGCCGCTCAAAGGTAGCCCTGGCAAGTCACTGCTGGGTCTTCACAGCACACTAATGCCAGCAGGAGACCTGGAAGGCAAAATCTCCAGGTATGGCACCGGCTTGTCCTGCCAAGACCCACTCCTTGTGTCAGAGTCGCTCGACCCCTGTGCCTCACACAGGTCAGTGACCCACCCTCCTCACCTGCGTTCTCCTCCAGCCCTGACACAGCTGGTGGGTGAAACCACGAGCATACCCCAGCCCAGCTGTAATCCAGGGAGCTGAGCCCTGACAAAGGCAGGGCAGGGACTCTGTGGGCCAGGCTCTGCTCAAAAAGCTCAGCAGAGCCCCCGTGCCGCGGCAGGACCGCGGGGAGAGCCTGGGCAGGTGCCGATGCAAGAGCTCACCAAACACACTCAAGGCCAGACTGCTGCACACTAAAATAGCTGCTGCATGAAAGGCACAGCCAGCTCTGCATATTCAAGATCAGAGTGGAGATAGATGATGAGATTCTCTGTGCTACACACAAAAGCCAAAAATCACCAGTGCATTTACAGTTCAATATTCGCCTAATCCCATCTTCATTTCTGGTGCATAAATGAAGCTCATTACAAATTATTTTCTTCAGAAAGCTACCAGCAACCCAAAATAATTTATGAATGTGCTGTTTGCATTTATACATCCTTGACACCCACAGCAAACATCAAAACAAGGAATTCAGTCAGTCACATTGGTTGTAATACACGATTCCTCTTTTCTCCGTGGATTCTGTCACAGCTACACCCAGCAAGCTCCTTCAGCAACATCTTTTATGTTATTAGGTGTACACACACACACAGGTACCCACATCCACTTTGTGGGGGCTCATTCTCAGCCCACCTCGCCTTCCTGCACGAGCAGAGGCATTTTGTGACAATGCCCATGCACCTATCGAATAACCACTGGTACAAAATGAATAGTGAAACATTCTGACCCTGCTCTCTGTGTTGCTCCCCTCCTCACTCTCACACTACACCATTTGCCCACCAGCTGCAGTAAATGGTGAGGTTCTGATATGCAGGGACACACCAGGGATGGCAGCGAGTGCTGTCGGTGCAGGAATCACACAGCACCACAGCCTGTCCCACCCAGAGAGACCTGGAGCACCTGCCAGCCCAGGCAGGGCTGGTACAGAATGCTACAGTGACCTGGAACATCTGCCAGCCCAGGCAGGGCTGGTACAGGATGCTGCCATCCCACCTGCCTGGGTGATCCCTCCCAGCACCCAGGAGGCAAAGCTGATATAGCCAGACTTGCTTTGCTTTCAGCATTTCCTTCCTTGAGCACTTCAACAGGACACAGACCTCAACAAACAAATTCAGGGACAGAATTCCCCTTTTTTAAAAATTATTCTGATTCTAAGAGCGCACACACCCCCTCCCCCATGAACACATCAGCACACAGAGCAAGGACAGGATGAGCACTGCCAGACGTGCAGGGGCTGCACACGTAGCACAGGGACACAGGTGGCACATGGCCAGGTGGCTGCTTGGGGGCATGGACAGTGCCTGGAGCCGCCTGGGTGGCTCTGCCACGGCTGGTGCCCACCAGGCAGGGTGGATGTGTTCAGCCCCTGAAGCCTTTCCAGCCACTGAACCTTGGCACTGAACACAATGAAGCATTAAACAGCAAAGCCGTGGCTGGTGAGAGCTGAGCAGACCCAGGAGATGCTGGGGAGGAGAGAGGGATGCCAGAGAAGCCCCCACACCTCCCTCCCCTTGGGGCTGTGCTGCAAGAGAGACCCTGGTGTGAGAGAAGGGGGCTCAGGTCAAGGTGGAGTTGGGAGAGATTCCAGCCCTGCTGCCTTTGGCCCCGCCTGCCAGTTTGGATGGGGCTTGGAGCAACCTGGTCCAGTGGGAGGTGTCCCCATGGCAGGGGGTGGGATGAGATGAGCTTTAAAGTCCCCTCCAACCCAAATCAGCCTGGATTCTATGAAGATTTACCAGCAAAACCACCCCCACAGCTCCCCACAGCTCTCCCACATGCAGAACCCAGACCTCCTGTGTCCCCAGCACATGCCACACATCTGGATCTGCAGGATCCGATCTGACCACCTCAGAGAAAGCCACCACCACAGCCTGAGAGCACCACAACTCCCTTTCTTCCTCAGGGCTTTGTGTTTGCAAGAACCAGACACAAAGAGGGACTCTTATTATCAGCTCTGCACTGAACACACACACACAGAGCCCTCCTGATTGCACACACCAGGTAAAATCAAGCATCAGGAATTTTCCCTCAAACGTTGTGTTAACCTCACTCCATCAGCCAATAGCTCTTTTCCTTCTAAGTCCTGTAACACCAGCTATTTTATACCAAATCCAATGTTTGGTCTGTGTAGTATGGCAATTTAGGGGAAAAAAAAAGAAAAAAAAAAAAAAGAGAGAATACTACATTTAACACATTTGGAAACACAATTAATGAAATACAACTTCACAAATAAGCAGTCCCCTCTGCCCCCCAAAATAAAAAAAAAATAATAATAAAAAAAAGAAAACCTAGAGTGCAAATTTAGGAACTGAGAATGAAGCTTGGAAATTTGCCACTAATGGAGAAGAAGGGATATGGCTTATGAAATAACCCCACCGTTTCTGTGTATAATCATTATTTTCAGTTTGGCCTCCCTAAATTAAATCGGTTTTAATCTTTCCTGCTAAACTGGCACAATGCTGACTCCAGCTTTTGGGTGTCCATTTGTTCTACCACATGACATCACGAGATGCCTGCCAATAACAGAGAGATGCCTAAAAGCCTTGAAATTCTTGGCTTTGGGACTCCAGGTTTTCTGAGAACTGTTAATTTACTTTGGCTTAAATCCTAGATTTTGGCTCCACTTGAGAAAAGTATTTCTCACACAGTAATTAAACTTGTAGTGGACAACACTGAAGCAATAGGGGACGAGCTGCAGAGACAGGATGTTGTCTAGGCACGTTTTTCTGAGCTTTCTCTTCTTGCAGCCACGAGAAGAAAGCACTGAAGGACCAGTAACACAGTTTAAGTTCTAATTAGAGGAATTAAGGAAGAAGAAATGGCATTTGTTAGACAAAACTTTATATATAATTACAAAATTGGAGAAAGCCAAGCTGTCAACTGGAAAACAAACTCAGACCGTGTAAAATTCAGAACAAGAAACAGCAGCAGAAGAAATTACCCTTCCCAAAGGAGCATTTCCTGGGGTCTGAGCAGCATCCTCGTGCTGGTGCACAGCAGGAGAAGCCTCACCTCTCCCACTGCATGGGGATTCTCCTTGGAAACACAGCAAAACCAGGGGACAGCACAAAGACAGCGCCTTGACCCTCACAACCATCCAGGACAGAGGCCCTTGGCTGCTCCTGAACAGGAATTTGGCTCTATTTCCCTGCACTGCTCGTGGAGCAGGAGACCAGAAATGGCACAAGACTGCAAGTTCAAATACATTACAAAATAGTCTGCAAAAATAGCTGGGCCTTGTAAGAAATATCCTTCTCCATGGAAACCACCAGACGCTCCGAATTCTGGCAGACTAGAGAAAACGGGTTTGTATTATTAAAGGAAACGTCTGTGTGTTTGGGCTTTTATAACCCTAACCTTCAGCAAGAGAGGAGCAATTGCTGGTGTCCAGCACAGGTCAGCTGAACTTCCCACAGCCTTCCCTCTCCTCATCCAGGGATGTGAAATTCCCGAGGGACAGAAGGATGGGCGGGGGGTTTCCTCTGCAGGTCTCTGCAGTGCTTTTAATTACAGACACAGAACGGAAAGAAGCAAGGAAAAGAAAAGACCCCCTGGGGTTTTAAAACACCTGTCCACACAAATCAGACACCTCCACTTATTTTTGTGTGGAATGAGGCAAAGCAATGCTCCTGTAGCACAGTAATAAATGCAATGTATATATTTCAGCAGCTGTGTATTCCAAACCTCTTGCTCTCAAGCAAGTGCAAGATAAGCCATTACTATTCTCTCCCTCACCCAAAACAGTTTCCACTTTGGATGCCAGGTGGAGAACTATAGATTAATTAACTCCCAACTGGCACTGATGGGATAATTACAGTCTCCTGTCTCTGGATTTCACTATTTCCAGCTGAACTCCCACACCAAAAAGCAAATCCTAACCATGAACTTCCACTTCTCTGCTGGTTCCCAACAGGGCACTGACCCCTTACCTGTGGAGGCTGGGATTCACAATTCAGAAGAACTTAATAGAATATTTTTAAAGAAAAAAAGTGCTGCAGCCTCAAAACATGAAAGGGCTGGGCTACAAAGGAGCACTCATATAGAGAGCAATTATATTTTTGATATCTAATGGTTCTGCCTCAGGAAGCAAGAGCTGGCTAGCATCAAACTGTATAAAAGAAAGGATTATGGGCTCATGAAAAAAGAATGCCATTTTGATTTAAAACCCAGCAAAGCATAGTGCAGATTTGTTATTTTAACTCACAGTGCTTAATTCCTGTAACAAGCCCGAATGCCATTAAGGACGAAAAATACACGAAATACTTGTGGTACAAGACATTAAAAGTAACCTCAGCTCTCATCAATGGCTCTGAACACGCCATTCTCTGCTTCCTGGAGCTGCTCTGCACCTGCACAATACATCTGGGCTGCACAAGGCTGCAGCAGGAAAAATTAAAACCAAAAAAATTCAAATTCATTTCCGAGAACCTGCTTCTCCCCAGCATTTCCCAGGTCACGGTAGCTCCCAGCCAAAGGAGCCCAAAGCTTCCTCCTGGCTCCCCAACCAGCACCAAAAGCAGCTCCCACCTGGTTTCTGTGATTTCATCCAGGGCCACAGGTACCACAGCAGAGTTTTCAAAAGAAATTCTCAGCATTTAATCCCCAGCACCAGCAATCATCATCATGGGTGAAATACAGAACTTGCACAAAAAGAAAAAGATTTAGTTCTTCCTCAATTCATGAAATTAAAGGATAATCCCCCAATTATTCAGAATACTTTTGTAGTCTGGTATCTCAATTTGCCTTTTACTTTTATAGTGGGGTTTTGGGTGGTTTTGTTGTGGGTTTCTTTTGAAGTCACTCGAGTCCAGAGGATTTAGAAATTATGCAAAACTGGTTGCTGCTCCCTGTTTTAAAGAAATGGGTGTGTTCAGAGTGCCTTGTTTCATGAAGCAGCATGCAGTATGAGCAAATAAATATATATAAATATGTTCTTGCTGCATTAATCCATTAAAAAGGAAAAAAAAAACCCAAAAAACCCAAAAACAGTTCTAACAAGCAGACATGGACACGATTTCAGCAGCACCTGCACCATCACCACAAATGTGACACTGGGCAAACATGAGGAAAGATGGAAAAGGGGCCAAGGCACAACACTGGAGTGGAGAGCTAAATCTGTGCTAAAATGTGGTGCTTTGGGATCCCTGCAAGTGTCCAAGGCCAGGCTGGACATTGGAGCTGGGAGCAGCCTGGGACAGTGGGAGGTGTCCCTGCCCACGGCAGGGGGTGGAACAAAATGGGCTCTAAGTTCATTCCAACCCAAACCATTGCAACATGATTTTTTTTCTTGCTCAAACAATCACCCCAAATCATGTTTGAAACTTCCCATTTTTGTTTGGTAACCTCTAAAGACACTGGAAGATAAATAAATAGACTGTAATGGTTAACAAGGCACCTTTTGACAAGATTGATAATCCATTTATACAAGTTCCACTGCTTGTCAAAAAACCCAATCCCATAATGTGCACCTGTTATTGTTCAGGGGGAAGAAGGATCACCTCCTGTCATACCCCATCCATCCCAACCCACTCCATTCCCCCCAAAAATGCCATCTTCATCTGTCCACTAAGAGGCTTTACGAAAGTCCCATCTCCTCCACACTTAATGAAAGTTGTGCAGACAAACTCAGAGGGAAGATTTCTGTGAAAAACTGGGGAATGGTGTCAGTGATGGAACAAGAAGTGCTCTGGTGAGAGCTGTAACACGAAATGCTGCTCACTTTCTGCTGTGAAATGACAGCTGTATTTCCTCTGCTGACATCTCTTGCCAACAATCCCCATGGCCATCACTTTCTTACAAATCCTCTTGAAAACCCAGTCCCTGAAACTTTACACCAAATTATCCAAAGGGGTGAACCAAGGGAATGTCAAATTATGAAGTCAAAAAATAACATTAAGTAATCTGAGAAACAAGTGATCCAAGAGCCATCTAAAGAACTCCACTCCCTTCTTTTCTCTCCCTTTCCTTATCCCATGTCTCAGATCCCAAGCCCAGAGGCTGCTCCAGGTTACAGGATGCATTTGTGTATTTCAGGGGTGCAGGTGACACTGTTTTTTGACTAATTCCAGCTGGATCAGTAAAACAAAATTAGCATCTCAGTAAGATCTGGGTGCCTCCACCTGGCTCCCTTAAGAATGCTCCTATAAAAACCAGCCAAACCCAAACTGTTTTCCAATATTACCCTTTAAGTAAAAGTCCTGGGTTTATTTTTCCTGAATCAATAAAAAAAGAATTTATAAGGGTTTTTATGACTCTTTTGATATTTATAAGAGCCATTTAGAAGGAAATAAAAAAACCCTACTGACTATTCAGGAAAATAAAATTTTATACAAAAAAGAGCTGTCAGAAGCCTTAGCTGGTTGAAAAACTTGCTAATTTCTATAAATCACAGTAAGCTTAAATTTTGGGTGAAGCCACAGCAGGTACAGAAGGGCAAAACTGTAGTTCTCTTCTTGATGTCTTTGAAACAATCAGATCCAGACAGAAGGAAGAAAATTCACTCCTTTAAAGTGATTGACTATATGTCTGATTAATATAAAAATATTTAAACATGAAATTTGAAGACAAAAGGCTGATGGAGGACAAGCACCGCACCAGCCAAATTCAGATTTTTAGCCTCTGAAGACTTTATGCACTCACCCCATCCTTCTGAGGATCTCTACAGCTTCAAGCAGTGGAAAAACATCAAGGAAGTACAAAGATCCACAGAATACATGGATCTACCTGTGCCTGCTGCCAGCCAGAGCTCATGAGGATGAGCTCCATGAAAGCTCAGGCAGGACCCACTCCCCTCCCACAGGAGACGCATTTAAGCTGGGACAACACACACGAGGTGGACCCATCAGCAGACAAACCCCCCCTTTTTGGTTTCTACAGCTCAGGAAGCCCTACAGTTCATTTAAAGGAAGCATGTGGGATTTTTTATACTGTTTAAAGCTCCATTTTTTTCAGTACAGCAGTGTCACAGCCCAAAATCACTTGTGCCACACAATGAGAGGCTTGTAAGAAGTGGCCTCTGCTCCACCACCTGCCCTTCCCCACACAAGCTCCATCCAGTTTTCTTTGCTGGAGGAAGAGGGAAACTCTCAGGAACACTTTTCCATCCTCACCGCAAAGCCTCTAGCTCGCCTTCCCCTGACCTGTATTTGCAAACCTGCACGGAAAACATTTTTTCCCTCACTTTAATTTAATTTAATTGAGAAGCAGGTGCCTGCTGCAGTCCCACAGGGCACGTTTAGATCCTCCTGCTGACGTTGTAGAGGTTCCCTGCCATTCCTGCTGCACGAGCCAAGCCTGGCTCTGCCCGGCCAGGCACCAACAGCCACCGGCTCTTCCCAACACAGCCAGAAACTGGAGCAGCCTCGTGTCCTGCTCCAGGACCCACAGCTCAGCACTGGGGTCCCAGTCCCACCAGAGGATGGATGGATGGAAGGATACACAGCCACCTCCATGCCCAGGTGGCAGCTCCCAGTGGCAAAGGCTTCCCCAGGGTAATTCTGGCTGTTCCAGGTGCCCAGGGCACAGCTGTGCCCCAGGATGGTGGCCATGGGCTACTGGGGTTTGGCTGAGCTGCAGTAAATGGTTTATTGATGCCCAGACCCCTTGCAGGAATCATTACAAGCTTTAGCTGGTCATACGTGGGGCTGCAGATTCCCAACACGGAGAATTAAAGCCACAACAGCAACAATAAAGCCTCAGTGGGAGTGACACACAATTTGTACCAAGGAGGGCAAAACAGGGCAAGGGAGGAGCATGGTGAGAATGTGTTCTTGGAGGGAGAAAGGAGAGGCAACCCAACAGACCTAAGCTCCTTTCCATTCTTTTATGCTCTGGTTTACACCTCTTGATACCCAGAACAAGGCAAAGTTCACTAGAAGGACACAATGCCAGGAGCTTCAGCCATTCCATAGCCAACTTTAATAGATCTGAAACCCTCTGAAGTCAAAGCAAGCATTTCCCTGAACTCCAGGTGCCTTTTGCTCCTGTCTTTTCTTTTTGTCATTTTCTTTTTTACAAGTATTTAAGTCACGAATATTCATACTCATCCTGTCCACTCCTCAGGAGGGCAGGGAGGTGTTCAGTGCCAAAGGTATAATCAAGTGCTCAGATAAGCTTACAGGTTTAAAGCCAGACATCAGTAATAGAAGCAATCACAGCCACCAAACTGCTAAGGAAAGCAGTAATGGGATTATCTGTCAACACAAACAAAAGGATAAATACAAGCAAAACCATCAGTCCCTGAAACCCAATTCTCATGTTAATCTGAGACTACAGGCAGGAAGATTAAAGAACCCTCGGATCAAATAAAAAGTTATTGATTGTAAAATTCTTGCCTTAAACAAAGTATGTGTTTGTGGTTTAGGATAACCACGTGCACGGCAGCAGCTGGTTAACCACGGCAAGAAAGCTGCACCATCCCAAAGGAGCAGCAAACAAGGGATACAAATCAGGAACTTTCCTCTTCCAGGATGGGGCTTGGAGCAAGCTGGGATAGTGGAAGGTGTCCCTGCCCATAGCAGGGGGTTGGAACGAGAGCCCCATTCCCTGTCTCCCTGCACCACTGGATGCAGAAGGTAGAGCTGGGAAGGAGGGAGAGGTGGGGGGCAGGTGTTTTTAAGGTCTTATTTCGCCTCTCATTATCCTGCTTGGGTTTTGCTAGTAAGAAATTCACTGAGTATCTCTAATTCAAGCCTGTTTTGCCCGTGATGGTGAGGGATCCCTCCTGGACCTTATCTCACTTCATGAACCCCCTTCATTATATTTTCCCTCCCCTGTCCAGCTGCAGAGCAGAGTGAGAGAGAGACTTTGGTGGGTCAACCCACTACATCTCCCTTCACCACGTTCAAGCAGCAGGAAAACATACCCAACTCACCACTAAATCACAACAGAGCTGAAGGCAAACACACCGTGGCATTCAAACACCCCTTCCACTTGGCCAGCTCTACTGGTGTGAACACAGCCAGAGCTGAAACACCCTCTGCCAGAGCTCTGGACCAGGCAGGGCAGCAGCTCAGCCCTGAGACTGATCCCTGAGCTGTCCCTGCTGCCTGGTGCTCTCCTCACGTTGGCATTTTACAGCACAGCATCACCTGCCTTTGCTTCTTGAACGTGGAAGCTGCTGGAGGTTGTGTCTGGCAGGGAAAGTGCCCCTGGGCTTTTGCTGACGGGTGAGCAGGGGCAGTGCCCACACAAGAACACACGTGGACACACATGGACACATGTGCACACACAGACCCCGGCAGGAGCCAGAGCACAGCGAGGGAGCCAGCCCTGTTTTCCTTCTTCCCACTTTTTCACAGCAAACCCTGCCAGCTGCCCTCTTACCTCTGCTATGTTCAGCACAGCTGCCAAGGCTCCATCCCGATGAAAGGTTTGCAGCATGACACAGAGCATCCACCCTGCTTCCCTTGCAATCCAATTACAGGATTCACCTGAGCCCACGGAGCAGGGAAGGAACAGAGGGGGCCTAGGAGCGGGAAGAGGCTGTGGCAGCTCGTAGTTAATTTGATGGCACCCAACTTCTGATCCAATTACAGCCCAGCACTGGGGGACTGGCAGAGCTGCCTCCACTGCTGCTGACCCTTCCCACCTGGATGAGTGATCCCAGGGCTTGCAAAGCTGTGCTCACTCCTTAGGGCTGCACCCTAAGGATTGCAGTCAATTAAGAGATCCTCATTTATTTAATAGGGTGGGATCAGGCCCTTGTTGCTCAAAAAGCCACAGTGATGCCTACAAAACTGGCAGCACAGCCACTGGGAAGGCTCAGAGAGATACCTGTCTGTGTCTGGTAAAAAAGGAGACTTATTTCCCTGACCCTGCTCTGCTCCAGACGCTCTCTCCCCACACCAGGATTTCAGATACATACACGTTTTTATGAATCTGTTCCCTCCCCTTTTTTGACACAAGTGCCTCGAGTCCACGCGGCTCTCTGTGTGACAGGCACAGCTCCAAGCTCCCAAGGAAGGGTATATGAGACACCAGAAGGCTCCATATGCATTTTTCATCTTCTTACGCAACCGTGCCCCTCCACACATGGCTGAGGAGATTTTCTGCAAACAGTTCAGCCATCCACCTAATGCTTACTTAATGGGAGTGTTTTCAGAAAAACACTACAAGAATTTTCAACTAGAAACAATTAGCATTCACAGTAATTTGCATCTACTTTCCCCCATTTCTAAAGCAGCAGGCTCTGCTTTAATATTAACCCCTGCTTGCTCCTCAAAGCCCAGTGCAGGGGAGTGAGCCACACAACTCCCATTAGAGACCACAGGAACAATTCAGTTCAGTGGGGAAAAGATTACATGGCAGTGCTCAAAACTTTGGGGGACGAGCCTTTGTTTTTAAGCATCCTGTGTGTCAGCACAATGAGCAGCTTCCATCACACCACTGCTGTTTTCACCAGCGTTCCATTTCCTAATCCGTCCTCCTATGCATCCAGGGACTAGTGATGGGATTTACACGTGCACTATTCACCAAATCACTCCCCCATCACCTAAGCTGCCCTGAACTCACGATGGGCTGAGAGCAGAGCAGCCAAGTTCCTCCAGAGGCTCAAAAAATCCCTGAGCCTGGGGTGGAGAGCAGAAGGGAAAGGTTTCATTAGCCAGAAATTTTGATGTAGGCTCATTTTTGAAAGCCAGCTATCCCATGAACGTTTACATCTTGGAAATCACAAATTACGCTGGTTAAGTCTGGGTTTTCCAAAACATGGAACAGCAGGTTCTACCTTCCAGACCCTGCAAAACAGAGGAAGGTGAGTACCTGGCTCAGACATCCCTGCAGACACCTCGTGGTTTGGGGCCCAGGTGGGTTGGTCCCCGGGCCAGGCACCATTCCCTGTGCCCACATGATGCAGAGGAAGGTGAGAGGATGGGAACAAGAGGATAATTCCCATGAAACAAGGCTGTATTTGCAAAGGTGCCCCAGAGAGTTACGGCTCAATCAACACGAGACGAGCAAACTCTACAAGGCAAAGAAGAAAGGAAGCAGCTTCTTATTAAAACACAGCAGCTTTTTTGCTGTCTAGCACTGAGCTCCACAAGAGAGCAGGGGGTTTTTTTCCCCCTCTTCTAAAACCCTGAAGAATTCCATGTAAAATAAGTCCAAGTTTAAAGACTGCACATCTGACGGCATCTAAGCAGAGCCCACTTGAGCAGTGCAGTGCTGTCCCCTGTGTACACACGCTGCTATTCACTCTTTAAGAGATCACATACTCCTTTTCCTGCAGGACCTCTGCCTCCTTCAGCTCGCTGGTTTGATGGGAAGCAGCAAGTGATGCAGAACAAACGGGAAAAGTCTTGTCAATCTCTGTCTGAAGCAGTAACAAGTCCTGCTGGCAGGGCAGATGTGGATTTACACGCGTGTTACTGAAATACCTGAGCTCTGTAAACAAGATGGCTGGTGTGCAGGGAGGAGACAGAGATCCAAGGAGCGTCTGGATCCTTCAGAGGATGCTCTGGATTACTCCTGGTGAGCTGGGAGTAACAGTTCACACCACTTACTGAGTGCTACCCAAACAGAAGAGACACACAGAGTCAACAAAAGTCTGGTGACCCATGACAGCACCCAAAGTAATGGCTGGAGCTGTGTCAGGCAGGGTCAGGCTGGAGATCAGGAAAGGCTCTTCCCCCGGGGGGTGCTGGGCACTGCCCAAGCTCCCCAGGGAATGGGCACGGCCCCGAGGCTGCCAGAGCTCCAGGAGTGTTTGGGCAGCACTGCCAGGGATGCCCAGGGTGGGGTTGTTGGGGTGTCTGTGCAGGGCCAGGGGTTGGACTGGGTGGTCCTGGTGGATCCCTTCCAACTCAGGATGTTCTATGATTCCATGACATACTTGTTTAAACCATTACAATATAAACTGTAGAACTGAGGGATTTCCAACAGATCCTCTTTGCAAAACATATTCTCTTAATGTAGGCGTTGAAGGGCTTTTTGGGTAAGAAGGCTTTTGTTTGGTTTTTAGGGATAAAGAAGTTGAAATACCACAATATCACTAAATTACCAAAACGTGTCTGGCATCAGTAAGACACAAAACAGAGTGAACAACGCAGGTCCCATGTCAGCATCTCCTGAACAAGGTAAATGCAGCAGATCTGAGCTGGTGATAAATGAATCCCAGAGCACGGGCTGCTGACTGCACACTGCGAGACACCCCCACGCCTTCTGCTCCCCAGGATCACCTCAGAGCCTGCAGGTGCAGAGAACTCCAGAAACCTCAAATGATGCAACTGTGCATAAGGAAAAGGGTGTGTTTTACCATCATCCAGGCAGCTGATCACCGGAGCAGAGTAACACAGCCACGCACCACTCCTGGGGCAGGAGCCTGCAGAGCACCAACACGTCTTGCACACTTTGACATGACTATTTCCTCCATGAAAAATAAATACAGTTAAAGGCAAACCTCAGGAAAAGGTAAAACTAAATACCACATCAGGCTTTGCAAACACCTTTCTTTGCCTACTCATTAAGTCATATCCTGTACTAACTACAATGCCAGGGAGATGAGGGTGCTGGCTGTGTTTGCACTTCCCAGACACAAAGCTCAGAATGAAAAGCCACTCCGAAAGCCACACCACGCTCTCCTGATTTTCCTGCAAGCTCAATTAAAGATCTGCTCAACCTGCCTCCATACAAAATTCAGCAGCCTGGAGGACTTTGAAATGCTTTATACCCTGGTGTGGAACAGCCACTGGATCATTAATACTCGACTTCAATGTAAATGTTTAAAAACTATGCAAGAGTTGAAAATGAGATCTGTCTCTGCCAGTTTGGTTTGTACACTGGGAAAAGTCACATCTTAAGAACTCCAAACTGCCAGCAGCAGGTACATCCAGCACAGTGCATGGCCACCTGGAGAACAGCACTGGAGAAGGTGATGCTCCAGCAGTGAAACAGCAGAAAGCCTTGGCTGAACCCAGAATCCAGGCCCAGAGTGGGCTCCAAAACAAAATCCAGAGCACAAGAATATTTGTAAAAACCAGGAAATTATCATTCCTACAAAAACTTCCTTTGGAAACTACCTTCCACCCTTGAAACTCAGCTGCTTATACTTGGCTTTTTTCTGGCTGGTGCAGCACTGATGGCATCGCTCACACCACGAGCTGACACATTCCCAAGCACAGAAAACACAAAGGAAGCAGAGATCTTGTCCATCACCTGGAGATAAAACAGTCATCCCAAGCTTGCCTCCTCAGGCTCTGGCTCGCTACAGCAGCTAAGCACATGCTTGGAACTGCCTGCTAAATAAATCACAAAATACACACACCCAGAATGGTTCTCCTGAAATTCTGGGAACAGAAAGATCCCATGCAGCTAAAACACTTCCAAAACTTCCAAAACTAACAATTTATCCTCGTGATATTCCTTTAACTCATGCCTGAATTATTTACCTGTTTTTTGCAGATGAGGATCTATAAGGAAAGGCTAAGGTATACTTTTCTGGGAACCCAGGCATCTGCTGCAAAGTGTTGAGACTGTTCATGCACCTCCAAAATTCTAAGGAAAGGGAGGGAAAAAAGATAATATAATCTGACACAGATTAAATGTCACCACGTATCCATCCTAAAGAGAAGGACCTCACAGTGTCAGGTGCACATATGCAAAAAGGAGTTTGAAGTCCTTGCCAGAATAGCTTGGAGTCTACAATGTATGAGGAGAGGAAAAGGTGTTTAGCAAACAGGAACAGCACCTCCAGTGAGGCCCAAAACAAGATCTCTGCACAGGACCTTATGGACAGGCATAGCTGGAAGGTAAACAGCTAGGAAAAGTGATGGCCATGAGGGACAAGGCAGAGGAAAAGACAAAAAGCTCTGGAGTGAGGACAAAGGAGAAGAGCAAGAGGGATGACAGCCAGCGATCCCAGCTTCTCCCTCCCCACCACCACTCCTGGCTGCCCCAGGACAATCCAACACCCACTTCCTCCTGCGTCTCGGGATGCTCCTGGTTCCCTTTATAAATGCCTGAGTTCCCACAGCACCCAGCGTGCCTCCAGCACTTCCCTCAGAGCTGGGACAAGGACACTGTCAGAGCCCGCTGGGGAAGCGCCCGCCCCCGGAGCGAGTCTTCCACGGATCCGTGGGCTGCGTGCCTGGGATGGATTAACCGTGCAAAGGATGAATTCAAACCTAATTTCCTCCTTCCTCTCTCTCTCTCCAAGGTAAGCACAGGCCTAGGAATGCTTGGGGTTTGTTTGGGATGTCTCTGTGTGTGTGTTTGGAGGCAGAAGGATGGGTTTGCCTGCCTCCTTTCCGAGATGTGAGGCAGGAGAGCCAAAGCAGGGAAATCTGTGCTATTTCTGTAAGGACTGGTGGGGAGGAAACAACGGCGCAGTTTGTAAAGGTCAAAGCCTGTGCAATCATACATTTTGCATGGGTGAAAGTCACTTCTGTGACAGAGGGAACAAAGGAGTGACAGGAAGGTGGAACAGCGGTGGCAACATTTCAGCATCCCAGGTAAAAAGGCAAATTGCTCCTCTTCCGATTTGCATGTTTTTGGGAAGGTGGTTTCAAAAGCGACTTTTATATTTTCATAGATTAATCCCTCGTTTTCTTTTCTAACACAATTTGTTTAGAAAAATCTCCTGAAAGCATATTCTAGATGTCAAATATTGTATAAGCCACAACAGAAAATAAAGGCTTAGGCAAAAATATATACTGCAAACATCACCTTTTTCATTTGGTTGAAGCCATTTACTCCAGTAACACTGTCATGCTGAGAAAATGATCTTTTGTCTATAACTGCTACATAGCTATTAAGCATTTTAGCATATAAGTATGATATTTTTCTTCTTTAGTGTGTAGCTCTGCTTGGATAGGTGTGGAGGAAAATAAAATCAGTGTTTAAGCTCGGATAGGAAGTTCAAAAAAACAAACACGACAGTCAACAAGGAGATGGTGTTTACACTGCAGAGAGAGAATTAAAACAGCATTTAAGCAGAAGCACAAATGGTTGCTCCATGACAAAATCAGTGATGCCACATCTACAGCTCGTACCATGGGTCACTCACTAAATGAAAAGTGCTTCTTAGAAAACATGAAATAAGAATTTGCCTCAGCAAACCCATGTCTGGGGATGCTGATGAAGTAAGAGGTACCAAAGCATGGATGTCTTCATTTACATATCACCTTTATCAAGCCAAACAACTCTGTGCTTGTTTTTTCCTTAAAAGAGAATTCAGAAAAACTTGAAGCATCTGAACAAGAAGAAAGTTCAAGTGGATGCCCACGGTAATGCTCAGCAAGCAGAAGAGGGGAGGGAGCAGGGAAGGGAGCAGGAGCAAGAGGCCACATCCTTCCCTTTGCCATTCTAAGGTGCAAAGACTTCTCCACCACGACAGATTTTTAAGAAGCTATCACACATTCATAACACTAATTGATTTTCATAGAGAAGAGAGCAGATGAGGTCTCTTTGGGAACTGCCTGCTACATTTCTGCTTGAAAGGAGATCGCTGCTGGTGTGCCTCAGCTCCTTCATAAAAAATTTAATTAACAATATCTCCAAGAACGAAGCCACAGTGAGGTCCCCAGCTATCATGTGACTGCCAGCGCTCCGATGCACCACGGCAAATTAAACCTGAGCAAACAACACCTGGCGCACGTGACGGGCTGGGCAGGATCCCTGACAGCAGCAAGGATGCGCTGGGAAGCAGGAGAGGACACAAAGGGACAGAGAGAGGCCTGCACCCAGCCTGCCACTGGCAGCCTGTGCCCCTCGCTGCCGCGCTGGATGGTTACACATTTCTATCCGCGATCCGGTGGCGACGCCACAAAGCAAAGCACTTAACAAACCATGGTTCCTGCTGCTGATCCTCGTGGATCTACCTGTCAGGAGAGCTCATGGATACACAGGGACAGCCCTGGGAATGGAGCGTCCCAGCACTGTCGCCCCTGAATGGCACCAGGAATAGAAAGCCACCCTGTGCCAGGCTGGGTATCCCAGCTGGCACAGCCATGCAGGGGAAGAGACAAAACTGGATTTCTCTTCCCTCCATCACCACCACCACCCTCGCTGCCTTTCCCTGGAGGAGCTCTCATCCTCACAGGATTTGTTCCTTCCAGACTGAAAGCAAGGAGGGAGGGGGGGGAAAAAGATCTGAAAATAGCCACGTCCAACGCTATAAACAGATTACCAAACTGTCCCTGCACACGGACTCCAGGCTCACACGCAGCACAAGGACGCACATGTCTGAAAATTCCCCCAGCTGCACAGCAATTAGTGCTGATTTACAGGAAATTGTGTGGCCAGGAGGACTTGGGAAGTGATCATTTCCCTGTGCTGGGCACTGCTGAGGAACCTCCAGTCCTGGAAGCAGCTCTGGGACCCTCATTGAAAGAAAGACATTGAGGGGCTGGAGCGTGTCCAGGGAAGGGAACAGAGCTGGGAAAGGGGCTCAGCCTGGAGCAAAGGAGGCTCAGGGGGGACCTTGTGGCTCTGCACAACTCCATGACAGGAGGGGGCAGCCGGGGCTGCAAGTTGCACCAGGGGAAGTTTAGATCAGAAACACATTTTTCACAGAAAGGGTTGCAAAGCATTTGCACAGGCTGCCCAGGGAAGCAGAGGGGTCACCATCCCTGGTGTTTTGGATAGAAGTTTTGGATAAACATGAAGATGTGGCACTTGAGGACATGGTTTAGTGGTGAACCTGGTGGTGGTGCTGGGTTGACAGCTGGACTTGATGATCTCAGGGTCTTTTCCAACCTTAAACACTCCCACGACAGGCAGCAGGCAGTGCCTGTGCCGTGCTCTGATTCCCCGTTTTGTTATCCCTTAAAAACTTGTACCATTGCAGATACCATGCCAATACACTTGATTTATTATCTATAATGTCAAAATTGAAAAGGTTAATCACCACTATTAGTCAGTGAAAACGAGGCAGGATTATCACTTGAATGACAACGCTGACAGTGGGAGCAGGGGAAGGGAGGAAGGGCAGGCACACATGGGACCTGTCCAAATCACAGCTCCTC